>NC_136875.1:6652765-6957765 GCF_951799975.1 Gobius niger
AACTATATTCATATTTCAGCATTTGTTACAGTAGTTTTTGAATAATTAAAGAAAGTTTAGATTTTTTCAAAATTGTTTTCCCCCTTAACTGTTTTCAAACATGACCATATATGGGCGCTTCCAGAGATGCCGTCTGTATCTATTCAGTTTCGCTTCAAATGAGGGCATATATATAACACTACCATGTACGCCACTCTCTCTTTCTTGCGGTATTTGCATGTGTGGGTTTGGTGAATAACTTTATATTTTATTTTACCCTGATGCCTGGTGTAGATAAGGAGGAAGTGCGCCCTCTGCTGGCATTTAGTGTAACTGCATTTTCTAATATCGTCAACCATAAGGATATTCTGTTGACAATTGTGTTATCTTATGTAGAACTACAAAGGCTAACCATATCATGTAAAATCCAGAATCAAGTATAGAAGAGGACCTTAAACTGTCTAAAGAAGCTAATGTCAAGCCCTGGTAATGTTTATAAAATAGTACAATGTTCAAATTTTCAAAAAAATACCTCTGTAAGCGCTCACCATAAGTTCCTTTAGTGAAAAGTCTATGGGAAAACCGAATGGGAATTTGATTTCTCGGATCCAAACGTGCCCACATTTGCTTGAGCTCCATCACCCAAACATGGAAAAGAAAAAAAAAAGAACAATTCTTCTTCTGTATCTGACTGAGGATATGACCACAGCGTCCATCATGGCAGCTCAGATTGATTGACAGAAAAACGGGCGTGGTTAAATGGACTTAGCCCCGCCCATCGCACTGCTCCTCTTCCTGTTTTTAAACACCGAGGAGGCCATCGCATTAACCTCATGGCATTCTTTGCACTCTTTTACTCTTTTTTTTTTTTTGTCTCTTCTTTTTTTTGTTGCAAGAAACATAAAGTCGGCGAAAAGCGAGATGTTGGATAGGAGAACATTAAAAAAAATAATAATAATAAACTAAACACGGAGAGAATGTTTAAATTTCGATGCTGCATTGAAGAGGATTCTCCTGAGACGGGACGGCCGGCTGGTGAAAAAAAAAAATACTTTGGACGTGCTGAGGATAAGAATAAGCTTTGGTTTTGTTTTAAACCGTGCCGATTCTTAAAACAAAGGGGCAAAGACGAGAAAGTGATTATAAACAAAGTGCAATGGTTAGAAATATCCGAAAACTGCGATTGTTGACACAGGACCGTAAAGATATCAAACCCAATGAATTACTAAAATATTAGAGACTTGGGGTAACGTTTCACACCCCAAATCTATTATTTTTTTTATTGAAAATGGGCTCATCCTCCCGGCAGTCCCTTCCTCGTTCACAGTCCTGCCGAAAATAGACACATAGCTTTCTGATTCTAATTTTTAATACAAATAATTTATTAATAATTTATGATTATTTGGTGGTAGTGAGGCAGGGACCGACGGGAAAGGCACCAGGTGTAAAAAAAAAAAAAAAGTGCCAAAATATCCTACAACAGAATCCGCAATGTTCCTGTTTGTTGAATTGTCATGACACACAGCGTTGACACTTATTCGACTGCTCTTCACGTCATTTTTTGCAAACCCTCTCTATGTATATTCGTAGAAGTCTCGTGGAGTCAACTGTAGTGTTTCCATTCTGCAGCAAAGGCGTGAGATCAGAGGAACTCGTATAACCCAGAATGATTGACCACTTTGGAAACTTTTACTAACACTGGGGACTCATGGATGACTGAGAGCTTGCACGAGGTAGGCAAGTTCGCTTTGAGGGAGGCCAATTTCCTTTCATGTCAAAAGACTCCGAATCCCATCATACATGACCTATCGAGGGGTTCGGGAGACGGCCCCTTGGAAATGTTATCAAAATACATTTTCAGCAGTTTTCTAGTAGCCTACCTTGGATGGTGTTTTATCCGATGCAGTGTTAATTTTGTCGACTAAAATATTTAGTCTTAATTTTTGTCAAAGTGATATTTTTGACGACTAAAATTGGACTAAAACTAAATTAAAAGTTTCTCATGGGACTAAAACTATGAGTAAAATGACTAAAATAAGACTAAATAAAAATGAAAAGGAGAGACTAAAATCATCCAAACTTCTATTGAGCGTCTGAAAGAGCCTCAGATCATGTAAATTCACTGCCAAAGGATCAGCTCTGAGCTTTGTTCATGTGGAGCAGCTCCATGAAGTCGAGGACCACGATTAAATATGATTATAATGAATATTATCAATATAAGTCGACTAAATTAGTCTTCATTTTAGTCGACAAAATTGACATGCAATTTTAGTCGACTAAAACTAGACTAAAATTGAAACGTTTTTTTTTTACTAAATCTCGACTAAAATTAAATTAAATTTTAGTCAAAAGACTAGGACTAAAACTAAAATAAAATATGTTGTCAAAATTAACACTGATCCGATGCTAGGCCCCTTTTCTTTGGATTTGTAAAAAAAAAACATTTGCATTCCAATTGTAAAACATGACTCAAGGATATTTCCAAAACCATTGCACTTGCGCTTTTACTTGCAATCATCCCGTGGCTCGACTTGTTTTTAGGAATCGGCAAATACTCGAAACATACAAAAACATAAACCAAAAAAAAAAAAATCAGCAACTCATTATTTGCATGCGACGACTTTTCCGCTTACTCCTCCTCCTAGAATCCGCAAAAATAATTTCCAGTTCATCGTGTACAGGTCAAACTCAAACCCGGGACTGCACACAGGCTTCTTCTTCTTCTTCTTCTACTTCTTCTTCTTCGTCATTACTCTCCTCACTTTAACTCAACCCGGACTCGAAAAAGGAGGACGCGCACTTGAATGTATGTTTCCGAAGGGGCATTGCTACCGTTGATACGACTCAAAAAAAAAGGGTTCTTTGGGGGTGGAGAAAAAAAAACAAAAAACAAAAAACGATGTCTTAAAAAAGTTTCTTTGTTACATGGACGTTTTTTCGGTGTGTGCGTCGCGTTGTCGTCCGTTTCGATTCTGAAAAATGCATGTACTTGGGCTGTGGAGCTCTTGCATGCTTTTTGCCAAAACGCTTCAGTGCTGTTTTCAGTTTTTCTACGTGATTTCTATGTGTGTTCGTGGGTTAAGGAAGTTGTGTCTCCAATTCTTCTGTCTTTCATCTTCTCTTTGACCTGATCCTTATTATTGCCCTACGTAATGTGAAAACGTGTAACTGATCAAACACCGGGTGCTGTTTTTTAGTTATTTACTTTTTTTTTATTTTATTTTTTTAAGTTTATTATTTTATGGTGAAAATTATTTATTCGCAAAAAGGAGAATCTGGGAAATGTTTTGTATGAATTGCAAGCTGCGTACACAGGCGGGCCACTTTAGAAGGTACGACTGGTTTAACGCCTCAACGTCAAAGTCCTGGTTTAGTTCGAGTCTAATCTAGGTTCAGCTTCAAGCCACAGAATGGATTTGCTCTGTTTTCATCACGGTTTAGACCTGTTTTTTGTAATAGAGTTAGGGATAGGGTGTTATTAATTCAGTGTTATCATAGAAAACTGCCATAGAATGCTAATATTAGCTAAAAACAATATGAGAAATGAGCCATGGAATAACCCTGGTCACTACAGGTAAATTCAGCACACTGTAGTGTCCAAAATGCTTTAACTTGAACCAGAACTCCAGTATTTTCCATTTTTCCGTTGGTTCATCATAATGGAATGTGCCAAGAATCCTAAGCTCTATCCATTTCTCGAGTCCTCAGAATGAATCCAAATTTGGTTGTAATGACAAAGATTGTCAATAGACATGTTTGTTTTGGGATAGACTGTAATAGCCTAAACTACATGAGAAGTTAACATGACTGTGAGAACAGCCTTGTTTGGTTCCCTTTTTAGTCAACACTGCAAAGTTCGGAGTCGGGTCAGTTTAGATATTCTTAGAACTATTCTAAAACTTGTCAGGATTTATTGCGGTTCTATTTTGTGATAATAAATTGCAATGAATTTACAGACTTGAGTTTCATGATTTTAGCCAAGGTTTCTAATTTAAAAAGACTCAACTTACTCAGAAAACAAAACTGACAAAGACTGTCAATAGAGTGTAATAGCCTAAACTACATGAGAAGTTAACATGACTGTGAGAACAACCTTGTTTGGTTCCCTTTTTTAGTCAACGCTATTCTAAAACTTGTCAGGATTTATTTTGTGACCGTCAATTGCTGAAACCAATGCAATGAAAGAGTTTTTAAATCTACAGCGCTCTGGAATTTCCAAGGTTCCAATTGCCAAGGTTTCTAATTTAAAAGGACTCAACTTACTCAGATAACGAAACTAGTGCTACACAAGGCAAACGAAAGTGAAGTGCAATAAACATCAAAGATCATCTACTGAGATTAGTTTCTCTGATTAGTTTTTAATTGTCAATAGACTGTAATAGCCTAAACTACATGAGAAGTTAACATGACTGTGAGAACAGCCTTGTTTGGTTCCCTTTTTTTAGTCAACGCTAGTCCGTTTAGAAGCGGATATTCTTCAAACTATTCTAAAACTTGTCAGGATTTATTTTGTGACCGTCAATTGCTGAAACCAATGCAATGAAAGAGTTTTTAAATCTACAGCGCTCTGGAATTTCCAGGCTTCTGTTTCATGATTTTAGCCAAGGTTTCTAATTGAAAAGGACTCAACTTACTCAGATAACAAAACTACTGCTACACAAGGCAAATGAAAGTGAAGTGCAATAAACATCAAAGATCATCTACTGAGATTAGTTTTTAAAACTGATACTTTTTTGATTTACATAAACATAATTCACTGTGTGGATTAGATCTGTTTTATGACTTTTATATTGTAAGCACAAAACGATGGTTCACTGTCCAAACCTAATATGAGCAGCTCTTATATCATTCTGGATTGTTAAATATAAAGATTGTTGTTGAATATTTATTATTATGAAAAAATTAAGTTATAGAGGATGACCTCAAAGAGCAAATGCTAGATATTTTTCAAGTATCAGCATTGAATCCTGTATCCTGAATCCTTCCAAGTTCAAGTTCAACTCCTTCAGAGAATCAAATCAAACTAAACCGGCTCTAAACCAGGACTTCGTCAGGTCTTCACCACAGTACACCACTCCTTTGTCACTGGCCGATTGGTCGAATGCGATTCGCTGCTGGCGTACCTAGTAAAGTGTCCGCCTGGTGTGCGGCGAGACACCTGTGGGGTTTTCCCTGCTCCCTTTGTGTTACGCCAAATTGTCCCGATCAGTCAATGTTGTTCGTTAAATACCTCTGACGTTGGTTTCCACGAGGCGCGAAGAGTAACGTTGCCATTGCCTTGACTTGGTCCCGATGCTATAGCTCTGTACAGGACGACGCCCCTTATATTTCAAATCCACCATATTTTGGACTATACTTGTAAATACGATTACTACGAGGTATCGGACGGGGAGGGGGAGGGAGGGGTCGGGCGGTTCCCTGCAACTTTTTCATAAGATGACTGTATTTAAGAAGAATATAAATTATTTTAAGCCCATTATTATTATAAAGACTTAAGAAGAGATCTGCGCAATACAAAACGAAGGCTGTATTTGTATATAATGTACATATTTCAAAAATTGAACAACGGAATTACATGCATGACGCAAAAAGAACTTAGTGGCTATGGACTGTGACAGGATTTTAAAAACGCTTATCAAAATATAGGTACAAATTTTCTTTATAAAGCATGCAAATATGAAAAAAAAAAACTAGAAAACGGGAAGTTAGCTACACGGGAAGAAAAAAAAATCTGCTTTGTTTTCTTGGCTATAGCAAAAAGTAACCCCTTTTTCCTGCCAGTTGTGCCAATAACAATGAATGCTACTTTTTTCCTACTAGAAATAACACGTTGGGAATGAATCAAGGAAACCACAAATCCACATGACACATGTGACAGACGTGATTCTACAGCCCACCTTCAATTTTCAAAGATGAACAGTTTCTATGAAGAAGGTATTTTTGTGATGGTAAAGGCACAGATGAAGCGTGGACCTGTCCAAGATGGCGGCACGTTTGACAATGATTTTGATACGACTGAATGCAAGGAAGAGGTTATGATTAGTTCAAGTAGTTAGTGAGGCCTTGTTCGCCGTGGAGTGGTAGGGTTGTTTGGCTTTGGCAAAATATTTGTTTTGTTGACACACAATTTGAGCTGCTAAACTAATACAAGAATCGCTTGTCTTTTAGCACGTTTGCAGAGCTCTAGACGACAAGATTAGTAGGTTTCTACTTGGAAGATCCCATGGAAACAAAGGGACATTTAGGGTGATTCACACTGGCTCTGGTTAGGTGGATCTCCCTTGATACCCGATGTCATGGAAATCAGTTCCCACGACAAACAAGAGGCACCAGACGCACTAAAGACATAAGTAGAATGTTTGTGAACACTGCAAAAAGTAATTAACTAGATCAGTATAAACATCTCAATTTGAGCATAATAATCCAAATTTTAGTTGTTTTGACTAGTTAAGAAGTTGTTGGGCATTTGTCCTAGATTATTTCACTTCTTCTGAAAAGTTTCTGACTCGTTTCAATACATTTCGTCCTTATTTCAGGTCATTTTCTTTGCTAATGGGGTAAGAAAATTGGTCTTATCTCATTGGTAAAATTGCTTTCTTATTTCAAGCGAGATTTACCCTAGAACTGGTGTGAAATGTCCTCAAACAAGCAAAGTAAACTTGGTCCGATCAGGAAAAGTGTCTAAATGAGTGAAAACCGCTCAAAACAAGATACATTTCCTCATTTCTAGTCATTTAAGCCAATGCTTGATATTTACTTTTTATAGTGAACAAACTAGAGATGGCCTTATCGATCACATTGTATCGATATATACAATATATATTAATACACAGCCACTTTGAGTATTGATGACATGACACCGCCTTTACTTTTAGGCTAACGGGCTCTTCTGAAACACAAGTCCTTAGCAATATTTATACTCCAAAGAAGGCTCCGCTGTTCTGTCAAGAGCAGAGGGCGACCACGGTATCTCGACTCCCAAAGTCCCCACAGTGTCTGCAACCAAGTCATTAACAAAGTCATGTGTTGCCAATACGTTACCCACCAACACCACTTACCGTAAGCTTACCCGTACCACTCCAAGGCAAAAACAAGGCTCTTCTTTCGAATGTGGTCTATGCTTCAGCCGTTTAATAACGTTCGGTGTTATCTAGCCTGGTGTACACCTCTTCTCGTACAGTATTTCAGCATATCACTCTATATTTCCCATTCTCTTCATCCCACTGCCATTGCGAACACAAAAGTCTCGAAAGCTCGAATTCTTTAGAAAGTGCCTGCTCAATAAATGTTTAAAAAAATGTGCACGATCATGTCATGAAAATGTCGTTTGTCCTCCAAAATGATTGCCAGTTTTTTTGTTTTTTTTTCCTTTTCTGTCAAAATTATTCAAAGTGTTAGCGTGGATGAATGGCCTTGTAATGCTGTGTTGCAGGAAGTGTTGAATATTGTGCATTTTGCAGCAATTGGAGACAACAGTAATTTGTTCACGTCAATGTCAACCGCTGTATACTTTGTTTAGGCTTGTTTTCAGTTTGTCCGAACTGTGATTCTCAATTGGTGATGTTTCAAACTGAGCTGTTACTGCGGCCAACTTTTTTTTTTTTGCATTTCTTGTTGACAATTGGCACTTCTTCCATGTCCTGCCCTCTGCTAATATCAGCTGCTTGATAAAGTCTAGGACTAGGGTAAACTGTGTGGCGGTTCGAGAGACTTCCAGCGGTGATTCATTGCAGTTGCGTAAACGAGGGGAAGGTCGGACGTCGAGCCCTGCCAGACTAGAACAGGACCGTCCAAACCCACGTACACCCGGGTGGTTCGATTGGGAAGGCGTGATCTGACTTTCCCCTGAGCCGATTGTGGTCGGCGGCCTAAGCCAAATCAAATAGCTTTAGCTCAAGGTTTCTACGCATGCTGTACCTTCCTCCGGAAACTGAATCAAAGGCTACCGAAAGGAACATCCATTCAACACTATGAAAAATGCTTTTAGCTATCTGAGCCTGTTCCATTCCCATACAAATCAATAAGGCAGCCTGGCGCCCATGATAACGAATGTCCTTTCCATGGCATTTATATAATGTCTGTGGTTTCCTTATCGTTTACGTATTATAAGATGATTTTTAGTGGCCACTGGATGTGTATCTGTACATTCATTCATGATTTCTAGCTAGGCTTTGTTGTAGTCGTAGTTGTATATGTAGTCGATGGGTTGACAACAGCTGAATTTGCGATGTTTGGCGGCTCATGCTAACGGCTATATGAAAAATACAGTGAGCAGGCTAAACGGACTCTGAAAAGCCTCCCGGACTACTCGCTAGCTGTCCGCATAAGTTAGGATCAAAGCCGTTTCTCCTTTTTATCGCTATGATCGACACAACATCGCGTTAAACGTGAATGCGTCTCGGGCCAAAAGAGCAGAAGATTCCCAGCTACAGCTAGCTCTGATCGAACAAGAAATACTGCGCACCAATCAAGTCACTAAAACCATCACCATTACAATTAATCGAGTACACACTTCTTATCAGCAAAGAGCCGTAGCCTGGTGTTGAATATTGTAGCATAGAGGTAGCCTTTAGCCGCTAGCCACGGTCGCTAAAACGCTAAGATTATCGGCCTCTGTTCAAGGGTTTTTAGGTGGATTTGAGCTTAAACACTGGGAGAGACACTGGCGTAGACCACGGGTGTGACGGTAAAGATACGTAGGACAAAACAGCTCACTCCAAAGCCTAACCTAAACGTGGGAGCTAATCGGGGAAAAAACTGTGACGCCAAAGGTCGCCCGAAATTTGGTGTACGAGAGCAAATCGCAAGACATTCGCGTCCATTTTCATTTCCGTGCTTTGGTTGTTGTTTTCAGAGACATTAGCAGAGGGCAGTGAACTGACATGCTTGAATACATCTTTGCTGTTTTGTCGATTTTAAGGCCCCTAAGCCACCAATTGAGTGTCACAGTTTGCGAAAAATCAAATGAAATGTCCTGGCAGTATCGAAAAGACGGCTTATTAGATACGACGCAACTTTTTCCATAGTGTTTCCCATTTTTTTTTGTACGCAAATGTATCTTATCTAAATGTACTCGCAGACACGCACTCTCTCTCCTTTGTCTTTGGGAACAAAAATCTCCTTCCCATAGATTTTACTCAGGGTTGAAGAATGGGGAGATTGAATGTGTAGTACTGCTACTACAACTACTGCTCCTAACTGCTCCTACTGTCGGTACATTTATTGAATATATATGGGTACAATGACCTTAGTAGTATTCACATTTCTATTGCTAAAGATTGAATGCCTATTTATTCTATTCTAACTAAGAAGCAGCTAGCGACACCTGCAGCTTCAGGTATTTTCGACGTTTTGTTACAGACGAACCTATATCGACAAAACTAAAGTTATTTTATAGAATCTTCTACTTGAATACTCTGTATGTACTTTAAGTGGTAATATTGTTATTTATAAACCTGTCTTAAACGCACAAGATTGTTGGTTGCGGCGAAAAATAGCCAGGTGACGTTTGGGGCGTGCCTCAATGAGGGTCCAAGAGGCGAAAGGAAAGGTAATGGGAAAATCCAATGTCAAGTTTTGGATATACTCGCCGGCCATTTTATTAGGTACACCTTTATAGATGGGAAATATTTGACAGCAAAGGGACATTTTGTAGGATTATAAACGTAACCATATGTCATTGTTAGAAGTTCATGTTCTCCAAACTTCTATTGTGCAATTAGTGTTGTCATGTTTCAAACGATAAGAACTCCTGGAGATTTTAATCATTGCATTGCTCCACTGTGAGATTTTGACATTTGTTAAGGGATGATGTCATCACTTCCAGGTCCAACAGCGCTTAGGTCGTATTCACTATAACGGATTTTAGCTTATTTTAACCTGTGTAGAGCCGACTACAAGGCTCTTTCTAAACATCTAATCACAAAGACATATTATATTTACTCTGGATTTTCTTTAGTCGTGCTATTCTTGCATTAAATATCACATATTTTTTTTCCTTATAGAAATATAGAACAATATTGACATTTTACCTGTTGTTATTTCAGCAGGAGATTCAGATAGAGTTGCGTTTTTTGCTGTGTTTGTCAATGGAACTCTCAACAGTTTGGACCCGGAAGGAGTTTATTATTGTGTGTGATGTCACGCTTTACAAACGTACAAAGTCCTATTTTAATCTACACTGAAACAATGCAGAGGATCAGGGTCTGTGTAGTCCAGAGAACAGGTACTATATAGTACATCAGTCAACCGATTTGGATAAATGTAGGTACTACCACAGCATTATATGTTTGGCCCTCCAAGTATCACCACCTACATCAGCTCTGACAAAGGGTCTAAAAAAGGATCTAGCTACAATTGATCAAAATAAATGTGGGTGCAAGTCATGTTTGAACCAGAAAAATACAGTTATTTCTAATTAGATCTAATACATTTCTAACATAGCAGATTCTATTTTACTTAAACGCTTTACATACAGTGTGACGTTGGCGCCGTTAGTAGAGTGGGTCATCTTGTGATCAGAAGGTTGTGGGTTCGAAACCCAGCACTGTAAAGTGCTTTGGGCCGGATAAAGGTAGAAAATACAAGTTGAGTCCATTTTACCATTCACAGTTTGACCCAAACTATTGTCAAAGCTCGTCAGCTATGTGCTTCGTTGGTCCCCACACTTTTATCAACAAAACAACGCATTTCAGTCGAGCTTTATGTGTATAAGAATGTTTCCATCCTTTTTTGATATTCCAAAAAAAACAAAGGGGGTTTGAATTTCAGTCAGTAAGTGTAAAAGGTCATAATATTTTTATTTATTGTTCTGCCTGATTTGCCCTTGGGAGGATGATCCGAGGTGTACCTAATGACGTGGCCGGCCGACTGAAAGTGCGATTTCGACAGCAGCCACGTTTTTTTGGGGGGAAAAAGTGCCAGGAGCGCTCACCGTTTTTCGGAAAAAAATTTCAGTTCCCGCCATCTTCCATTCACGCAAACATATACCGGCTCTTTTATAGAGATTGTACTCATAGAAATAAACATAGCTAGACAAATGCTTGCTATACTCACACTTACTTCAATAGACGTGCGATAGCGACGAGCCTACAGCGCTTGGAAAAAAATATATAAAAATCCAGTATGTTATCAGCAGCGGATGGTAAGTGTAAAGACGTAGAGTTAGACGTAAATAAAAACAACGGATGCCATATAGACAAGTCAGTAGACAAAGGTATCGTCCGCCTTGGAGAGAAAGGTCTCATATCTAACAGACAGAGAGCGTGGCCAAAAACCCACATTGCATGCTAGAATGATAGACTCTTTATAGAAACCTATGGCTAGACTTCCCTTCCTCCTCTCTCCATTGTCTTCCCTGTGTTCCTCCATTAACTGTAAAACCCCCGAAAATTTGCCTGCGATTGTGTTGAAACTTCCATTATGCCTCTGTCTTTGTCATCGAGAAAAAAAAAAGTAAAAAAAAAAAAAAAAAGATCCTTTATTTTGGTAGCTTATCAATAGTTTTTAAAAACCTCCCCCCCCCCCCCCCAGTTTTTCTGTTGGGAAAATTGTGCATGCACGAGCATCACTCAAAACGTTGATGTTTTTAAAAGAATATTTTGTTGCTGAGGCCAATGCAATGTGTTTTGAATATTGCCCTTCTATGTGGAAAATGTCTGAATGCTTTACAATTTCTGCTGTAAAATGAAATCAGAATAAAGATAAAATTTGCACTTTACCTCCCGTCATCTGTGGTGTCATTATAACAATTTAGACCAACGTGCTCATTTTGATGGCGGATTAAAGACACACTGCTTAATATTTCATCCAATAAATAAGGGGTGCCCAAACTTTTTGTCTCTGAGATCCAAAACTAAAAAGCGCCTGTGGGTCGCGGGCCAAACACGGCGATGTCAAGCGTGAATAACTGCATATAATAATAGTTACTTTATTTTATAGGCTATACATTTGCATTTGATTCTATCTATGCAAATATAATGATACATTAAAACAAATGTTAACTATGACAAAAGCCTAGTTTTAGTAGAACAAAAATCAAAAACAATTGTAGTGCACTGCAGTACCTACAGTGACTTTACCTTATGCATTTGTTAAAGGATCTATATCCTGCTATTTTAGCCATTCCAAAGTTAAGTATAGGCATGTATATGATATATTGTACCTCTACCACTATTGAGCACTCATTTTTGTGATAAATATAAGTGTTTTCTGGAGGTATTTTTCGAACCCGGAAGACACAATGCTTCGATTCAGTTAACTCCGCCCCCTCTCTCCGCACATACAACTTTACCGTAATATAAATAAACAACAATAAGTGAAATTGCTTCACGATGCAGTTATACAGAGTTGACATCTGCAACACAGCTTCATAAATGGCTAACACACACATGCTAATATGCTAACACACAAGCTAACCCGCGTTTGGATTGACTCACCCTCTGCTCCATCGCTGTTTACATTATGGGACTTGCGTTGGTTATAAAAGTTAATCCACTTTGGTTCTGGTGAAGGTTCACCAAACATCCATCAGTGACAGTCACAGAAAAACAATATTTTGGTGATAGTCGCAGAATCCCAGAGAAAACAAACTTCGAGTGGCCTCTTCCTGAAAAAGGTTGAATAAACTCCCGTCCTCGTAGCCAAACGCGCTTCTTTTTCTCCGTGACATGATCGTTAGTTAAGAATAAAGAACAGGTGTGTCCAGAGTAGGTTATAACGAGCTCCATCTTCACAGCTGCAGCGCAAACATGACTGATCTGTTCAGACGCTCAAGGCGATGTGTTTGTTTTGGCCACAGCTGACCTGGAAGCACCTCGGGCACATCCTTTTTTTTTTTCTTTTTTCTTTTCCTTTCTTTCTTTCTTTCTTATAACAGAAATAATGAAAACGCTGTTTTACAAATTAAAATCCGGCCGTAAGCATAGAATTAAGACATTACATTACAGACGTCGAGCACTTCCGTTCTGCTGTTACGACACAACTGAACACTCAGTCGTTCACCAGGAGAGGGCGGAGCCTCAGAGAGCAGGATTCAGGAGGATTACTGAGAGCTGCGTGAATGAAGCCACAAACCACTCTGGGGGTGTTTTTGATAAGGAAATAGCATAACAACATGGCTAAAAGCTCTAAAAAGTCGATTTTGCATGATATAGGACCTTTAACTCAAAGAAAATGCCACGTTAGATTATTTTGAAAGTAGTTTGTAGTAGCTTGAAAAGCATCAGCCCTTTTATAAGTCATTTTTAACACGTGCCTTTGTTGAGGTCAACAACCTTTGCAATAAAAGTTGGAAAACTGTGAAAGTTGATGCTACAACGCTCTGTGATAAACACCAAGACATCACAACAGTGTTTCCTTAACTTTGCGAAAGGAATGAAACAGCGCCCCCAATCTGACGCTGGTGGCCAAAATGTGTATTGCATCCATTTACCCTTGAGAATGAATGGGAGAGAGTTCCCCTTTAATTGTTTGTAAACATTCCGGGCTTAGCTGGAGGCGGAAAGCTAGATTCCGATCTATTTCCATTGCTATACCCATAGCAACGATAAACAAATGTCTAACTGTTGTTGGAAATATAAGATAAACCTTATTTTATCGTCTCAAATGTCACTCCTCTTGTTCTTGCGCCTTAAGCCATAACAAGACCACATTATTTACTGGTAGTTTTACACTTATAATCGCTAGTTTTATTTTAATCTCGTTTCTCTTGATCACTTCCTGCCTCCAGCTGATGTCACGGATGATGTAGGCAGTTAAGCCATGAAAAAGTAGGTCTTGCTTGGAGCAGAACATCATCTCATCCCTGTGCAGATGTTATAACATAGAATAATAAGATAACACTGGATGAGCTGCGTGGTACTAAGTTGTCTTTTATTTTGAGCCGGTAAATTATTAGTATCATCATTTATTGCTTTTTACAATATGGCTCCAATTTGATTTCACCGTTTTATTTTTTCGATGAAGACAAAAGTGGAGTTGAATAAGAAACTAAAGCATGTCTTCTAATTGCTTTACAATCTATTCCTCTTATCCAGTGTTAATTTTGACAACATATTTTATTTTAGTTTTAGTCTTAGTCTTTTGACTAAAATGTAATGTAATTTTAGTCTAGTTTTAGTCGACTAAAATTACAAGTCAATTTAGTCGACTAAATTTAAGACTAATTTAGTCGACTTTGCATTGATAATATTCATTATAATCATATTTAATCTTGTTCCTCGACTTCATGGAGCTGCTCCACATGAACAAAGCTCAGACCTGTTCATTTGGCAGTGATTTTTAATGATCTGAGGCTTTTTCAGACGGACAATAGAAGTTTGGATGATTTTAGTCTCTTCTTTTCATTTTTATTTAGTCTTATTTTAGTCGACTGAAATATCTGGACATTTTAGTCATAGTTTTAGTCTCATGAGAAAGTTTTAATTTAGTTTTAGTCCAATTTTAGTCGGCAAAAAAATCACTTTGACTAAAATTAAGAACAATAATAATAATATAATATAATATTTTAGCCGACGAAATTAACACTACTCTTATCTATGCATTTGAACACAAACACACAAATATCGAAATATACTTGGAATAATGACTGTATTCCTCACAAACCTCACCACACGATTTCAAGATCCAACCCATGATCCAACCCCACGGTGTTGGGTTAGTGAATAAGTGAAAATGCCAGAAATCACCAGGATTACAGTAATCCGTGACGAGTAACTCGAAACCAAAACCAGGGGCGGGTTTACGTCATAGAAATTTACCGTCAAACAGAGCTCCTTTTCCCCCTGTGTTTGTTTAGATCGCCCCGCTAACTGGACGTGCCCCGGGGATAAACTCTTAACATGTCCCCCTCCGTTGGCCCGTTCACAGACTTCACTTTGTTCGCGTTTATTTAGTATAATTTTCGTGTAAAATTTCCACTTCTACCTCCCCCGGATGTGACGTAGGCGCCGCAGCTGATATAAAGGCCGGGCTTGTTCCGGTGAGCAGTGGACTTTCTGGCTCCTCTGGGGGAATTACCTCTTTTTTCCAGGGATTCCGCCGGATTTTAACCCCGCCGCTGTGCATATTTTATGGCGATATTGTTCGAAGTATCATAAGGATGATACACCTTCCATATTATTCTATAAGCTCTGCGCTATAACCCCGTTTGTGAGCCGCCTCCTGCTGCAGCGGACTGAGAAACAATGCGGGCCTAGCACAGCCTTTAGCTCTCGGGCTAACAGCCACAGCTAACGGGGGCTAATCGCGTAGCGCTGCTGCTGCAGAGCTGGGGATTTAAACCCCGGGACTGGCTTGTTTTTCCTACGCTGTGTGAACACCAAATCCGGTGAGTTTCGCTGTTTTCACTCTTCCCCAGTCTTCCCGCCGCCTGTAAACCCGCAGTAGGCTTGTTTGTGGAGGTATTGCGGCGATACGTGCCGCATATTTTCGAAAGTTTGACGTGCTAGCCCGTTAGCATTGGGCTAGCTGGGTTAGGGTTAGGTAACGTCCTGTTCTGTCGGTGGGATTAAAGCGTCTTTCTTTGTGGTTTCGGGATACATTCTTGGACTTCTGAAAGGGAGTCCGGTATAAAGCGCGAGGATGCCGTTGATGCTGTGAAAAATGTCTGTAATGTCGTGTTATTTAGATGGGAAAGCCTTATCAGCTGTAGGCTCAGGGCTGTGGCAGTTTCCATTACGCGTCGCTGCAATGTCACAAGTTTTGGCTTCGACTAAACGAGAGGCCACTCGGAGAAAAGCCCGTATCCGCACAAAAATCCTAAAGAAAATAAGGGAAATACACGTCGGAGATGATGTTCTCGATGATATTTACATCTTTAATATGTCTAAATGTGGGCCGCCTCGTCTGCGATCCTGGGAAAGTAACACCGTTTTATACAGTACAGTGTTGTACTTTTGTAAATCTGATATTTGTAATGGTGAGCTTTATTTAGTTCTCCTTTGGTGTGTTAAACAGAGCTCTGATCAACTTAAACCAAATGGAAATATCTCTGTTCTTACTTCCATGATTAAGAATTCTTGTGAAACATTCCTTCTACTTTGTGGACGTTGAACAAAGGAGCAGGATGTGAGCTTGAACTTGCACTTGGTCAACAACCTTTGACTTGGATACTCTGGCCTCAACAACAGGGCAGCGCAGGGGCGTCGGACTGGGGGGGTGAAGGGTACTGTGTACCCAGGGCCCAGAGCAGGGTGGGGGCCCTAAAAAGTGCTGCAAAAAGCGTTCTGTGTTGTACTTTCTAAGTTTCCTCATAATTGATACTATAAGAATTGAACTCAACCGGGCTGAAATACAACGGTTGCTAGACCGAATTTTGCATATACAATAATGATGGATGAATTTAAAAATGTGCCAAATGGTTCAGTCGGCTTCAAATATGGTGCGAGACTAAATGAGGCTGAAGCCCTTGAGCTTTTTTGTTCATGAGACAACATATAGTATATATTTCTTTTTTGCAAAATAGCTTTTTAATGCCTACTTTAAAGTCACACATTTGTTATTCTCAGCACAAATATCCCATGTCCCTGGTGCAGTCGTCCTGTTTAATGTGGTCTGATGATAATCATTATGCAGAATATTCCACCACCAATTTAAATATCTGTATCACCACCGGGATTGAAGGTTATTCAATTTCTGTAACTGAAGCCAATCCAGATGAAATTTCAAGTCAAACATCGAGTACACAACAAACAAAAACAAAACAATGAACTAAGTATCCAGGACTAAGCTAGATTTTTAAGTCGCTGTATATAATAAAGTTATAATAGAAAACAAATCAACTGCACTGTCGAACCACTGTTATGTGGTTAAAGAACAAGAAATATGAGGGGGGTCCAAAATGATAGTTTGTACCTCGGGCCCAGAATTTGGTGCTACGCCCCTGGGGCAGCCACTGCTAGAGCCGGGACGATACACTTTAGTCACGATCCGACGCCTATCACGATATTTGGGGGCCCAATCGATGCGTATTGCGATACAGTAAGTATTTATGATCAGGGATATGTTAACCTTAAAATGAAAAAAGAAGACAGTCATGTGATTGAAAAGTACATTAACACAACACGTAACAAAGTGTTGCTGGAAAACAAAGGAGTGCAGGATTAAAATGCCTCAAAGTAGGGCCGGGCAATGTGGACCAAAAGTCACATCCTGATATATATTTAGGTTGAATATCAATATACGATATATATCACAATATTTTTTCCGCAAAGTGAGAGCTGTGAAACGAAATGTTAAGTCAGAGCAGAGTCAAATACGAATAGTTTTATTAAAACTTCACTCTAAAATGTATGAACTCTGTACAACAAAGCAGGCGCTCGTCGCTGCCGGCGCTTTATTTGTAAATTATGTTTGCCTGGATACTTCATTCACCGGAGCTTTACATTGTCATATTTATTGCTCTGTTTTATTGCCTTAATGCTCGGTGCAGCCCTGTGATGCAACTCCTGTAGTGATATTGGGCTGTACAAAAAATGCTATTACTGCAGTGGGTAATCAAAGAATGGATATCTATCTATCTCTATCTCTATCTCAAAATAAAGTGCTCAGTTTTAGGTAAACCTTTTTAAACATCAACTTGAGATGACCTGTATCTTGTTAACATATTAGCTTTTCTGGATTTGAACTTTATCGATCTGGTCTAGTTCCTTAATCTCATTTGAAAATATATATTGATGTATCTTAAATATCGATATATCGCCCAGCTCTCCCTCCAAGCACAAGTATTGAAAGTATTGCGATACTTTTATTCTGTTTTTGATTAGTCGGGGGATTTCAGTCGTCGTATTACTCTCATTTGTATTTTTTTTTATGTCGTTTTGGTCGAACTTTAATCTGCGAAAAGAAAACCTTGTAGCTGAATGAGCTTCTTTGGCCACCAACCCTTTTCCAGTGGCCGTGTGTGTGTGTGTGTGGCGGGAAACTCCTGGAGGCCTTTGAAATACTTGTAATATTAAATCAGGAGTTCATATTTCAGTCTGCTCTCCAATGCAAATGTTCCTGGAATTGGACTATTTTTATAAACCATTTAAAACCTCTAAAGGTTTCATTGACAGGACTGCACAGGGTGAACGGGGTTTAAGAGCAGTGTGATGTATCGTGGTGAAAATGATTTGCCGGTGCAGCCTCGTCCTGTGAAGCGTTGGCTCGAGCCCGGCTGACTCTCCTGTTCCTGCTTTCAGAGATGAGCTCTCAGCTGCAGGTGTTCTCTCCGCCGTCGGTGTCGTCCAGTGCCTTCTGTCGAGTGAAGAAGCTGAAGGTGGAGAGCGGCGCGTGGGACGGCCCGGATGCGTACGGCTCGTACCCCTTCGCCCCGGGAGCGGCGGTCGCGGCGGCAGCAGCCATGGCGGTGCCGGGGTTCGCCTCGTCTCTGGTGTTCCCCTCCTCGGCAGCGGTGGGCTCCAGGGGGCAGGTGGTGGTGAGGGCGGCGGACAGCACCGGGAGTCTGCACCGCGGGTCCAGCCGGAGAGTGAACGAGCAGCTGAGCCACGTGGAGTCCTCCTCGGACACACGCAGCCACAGGTGAGCTTCACCTTTGACCTCTAATGACAGGGTCACAAGGGAAGAATAAGGCCTTTGTGTGAGTGGGTGATTAGATGAATGACTTATCAGCTCGATATGATCAAAGGAAATAAAGTGCTCACAAACTGTATCTCAGAGAAGACTTTCTCTTTAGCATTAAAGGATCAGGCCACCGTTTTTCCATGCTGAGATTTGTTCTTATCTGCTCGTGGAAGAGCGTGGTAGCTTCCAACTTCACTCCCGTTAGGAGCAATAGGAATATGCTGGGAGAGGCTTAAACCTAACAACATCTTTGGTCTTTGTGCGTGCACTCAGTCATGAAAAAAACAACCAGACAGGTACGCATCAACTCTTCTAAGCTCAGGTAAGAACATATCACAGTATGGAACGGCCTGTTCCTTTAAGGGCGTCTGCTTTAATTTACTTCATTACTTACTTTTATCATAGTATTGCTGGGTTGCAGGTGACATCACAGCATTCTAAAGGCCTATACTATCATATAGAGGAACAAATATTTTGCCTTTGAGGACATTTTTGGTCTTGTACAGAGAGATCATGGACCCAGTGACTGATATCAATGATCATTTTTCTAATTCATACATTTTCTTTTGAGCTACGACCTGTGAAAGTGTAATGCTGTTAATAGGAAAAACTGGCTCCTGCCCCCCACTGGGTCCGATGACATCATCATGTTCTAGAACCTGCAACCCAGCAGGGTGTGCATTTACATCATTTTCATTCCAACATGATTCTAACTAATAAAAGAAACAACACTCATGTTGGTTCTTGTGCTGTTGCCGTGCAACATCACTTTCATAACCTCCATTTCCAAATATATTCTTATATTTGAAATCTTATTTTTCTTCATCCCTAATGCAGAAAAATAAGCATCAACAAGCAAAACATCTAAGAGGGTGAGAGGCAGTTTTCATCCAAACAGCAGCTCTGGGAGGCTATTCTTACATCCTGCAAAGAAATCCAAGCAGAAACTGTCCAAAAACTCAAAGGTTTAATGGATTTAAGAATTTTGAAGCTACTGTTAAAGAAGGGCTCCTGTGTTAAAATATAACTTGACCTGTTCAGATTTTTTTTGATTGAAATAGCTTTTGATTTCAGTAAATATGACCTAATGCTGCAAATTCAACAAATGACCATTTTCAGTTCATTACAAGCTTTAAAATGTTTTGAAACGATGAGTTGCATAATAATTTGGAACGGTGGATTTTGAGTTTTTTACTACATTCATTTTTGAAAAGAAATACTGTTATCACTGGGACATTTAAATGATCCTCGATCAGTTAAAGACTTGAAAGTTATGCTGACTCTCATTTGAGTTGACAATTTAGAAAATCAGAGAAAAATGTCATTTGCATAATAATTTGGAACGCAGTGTAGTTGTGGTCAATAACCTGTCATCGTGTTAATAACAAGGTTCAAAGTGCAGATGACTTAAAGCTGCTGCAGCTGCTCCATTTTGCCGGCCCGTAATGCTTGCATTTTCACATTGCATCGCTCGGTGCACCACCTTCGAAGCAGCGAACTTTGTCCTGCAGAAGTAAAGATCTAAACACAAACACGTGCAGGGATCGCACAATTTTTAAGCAGCAGAGGCCGCGACCGTTAGTGGCTGACACAGAGTTTAGCATTATGAGCCAGTCACATGGGCCATAGCCACTTTAAAACTCTATGGAGCCAGGGTTTAAGCCAGTTTAAACAAGGGCCAAAGGTACATAGGAATCCTGTTTCCAAAGTGTCTTTTGCATAGTTGTTTACGTTTGTGCCGTGGTCCTCATGCTGCGTCACTGGTGCCACGCAGCTGTTTTCTAACCATGAGAAATGAACGACTCTCTTATAATAATAATACTGTCCACAGCCATTATCCTGACAAAGTGATATACTCGTTATTTGCAGTTCCAAAGAGTTGAATGAGGAGTTTGAAGCAGCTGTGTTCTGTTTGTGGGCTTTCAGGCTCTTCACAAACATGTTGCAGTACTTGTACTTGTGTTGGACTTTGTTCGACGCCAGTTTGATTGATTAGTTTGGAGATCTCTACACACATGTTCTGGACTGCAAGTGCTTGGTAGTGGTTTAGCAGCTCATAGCTAGGGCTAGGTGCCATTACATTTTAAATGTACAATATCAGATTCATCTCCAATGCAGAGAAATGTGTGAACAATAAAAAAATAAAAGGAAAAATTGTGTAAGTAAAATGGGGGATATATTTTTAATAAGAAATGAGCAAATATTAGGGGGCAAAAATAAGACAAAATGTATGTGGGAGCTGAAACTATCTTTAATGCTGTCCCTGGACCAACAGCATCAAAACTTGGCTCTAAAGAGGTTTTACATGTCTTTGATACTTTCATTTATTCGATCGTACCTAAACCTTTTTCTGATGCTACACTGGTATCGTTTAACGGTCCCCGAGCCGCCTTAACTAAATCCCGCTCACCCCCTGCTCACAGGCACGGGCAGAAGAGGAAGCTGGAGGAGCCCCACGACGGCGGGGGCAGCGGCTGCGGCAGCGTGCAGATCCTGGAGGAGCTCTCCGCCCCCGCCGCGCCGTACTCCAACCGCACGGGCAACGGCGGCACCACCACCGGCCAGTCCATCCCCCACTCCGCCCCCACCACCAAGAGCAGCAGCTCCAGCGGCGAGGGCGACTACCAGCTGGTGCAGCACGAGATCCTCTGCTCCGTGTCCTCCACCTACGAGGTGCTGGAGTTCCTGGGCAGGGGCACCTTCGGGCAGGTGGCCAAGTGCTGGAAGAGGGGCACCAATGAGATCGTCGCCATCAAGATCCTCAAGAACCACCCCTCCTACGCTCGCCAGGGGCAGATCGAGGTAACACTTTTATCCTTTTCTGACATGAATCCATCCCAGGACCCTCAACAGCAGTCTGGTGTTGTTTAAAGCATCTATATCATGCTATTTTAGCCATTCCAAAGTTAAGTATAGGCATTTATATGATATATTGTACCTCTACCATTATGGAGCACTCATTTTTGTGATAAATACAAGTGTTTTCTGGAGGTATTTTTCAAACCCGGAAGACACAACGCTTCGATTCAGTTAACTCCGCCCCCTCTCTCCGCGCATACAACTTTACCGTAATATAAATAAACAACAATAAGTGAAGTTACTTCACGATGCAGTTATATGGAGTTGACATCTGCTACACAGCTTCATAAATGGCTAACACACATGCTAATATGCTAACACACAAGCTAACCCGCGTTTGGATTGACTCACCCTCTGCTCCATCGCTGTTTACATTATGGGACTCGCGTTGGTTATAAAAGTTAATCCACTTTGGTTCTGGCGAAGGTTCACCAAACATCCATCAGAGACAGTCACAGAAAAACACCATTTTGGCTGATAGTCGCTGAATCCCGGAGAAAAAAACAGCTGAGTGGCCTCTTCTTGAAAAGGGTTGAATAAACTCCTTGTCCCCGTAGCCAAACGCGCTTCTTTTTCTCCGTCCGTGACATTATCGTTAGTTAAGAATAAAGAACAGGTGTGTCCAGTTATAACGAGCTCCATCTTCACAGCTGCAGCGCAAACATGACTGATCTGTTCAGACGCGATGTGTTTGTTTTGGCCACAGCTGACCTGGAAGCACCTCGGGCACATCCTTTTTTTTTTTTTTTCATTTTTTTCTCTTTGTTTCTCTCTTACGACAGAAATAATGAAAAAGCTGTTTTACAAATTAAAATCAGGCCGTAAGCATAGAATTAAGACATTACATTACAGACGTCGAGCATTTCCGTTCCGTTGTTACGACACAACTGAACACTCAGTCGTTCACCAGGAGAGGGAGGAGCAGCTGCTCAGAGAGCAGGATTCAGGAGGATTACTGAGAGCTGCGTGAATGAAGCCACAAACCACTCTGGGGGTGTTTTTGATAAGGAAATAGCATAACAACATGGCTAAAAGCTCCAAAAAGTCGATTTTGCATGATATAGGACCTTTAACGGAGCCCAGCGCTGTTTATGACGCTGCTGCTTCATGGCTCCTCACACTCGTGCTTTCTTTCCTCAGGTGGGCATTCTGAACCGTCTGAGTGCAGAAAACGCAGACGAGTACAACTTTGTGCGGTCATACGAGTGCTTCCAACACAAGGGCCACACCTGCCTGGTGTTCGAGATGCTCGAGCAAAACCTCTACGACTTTCTCAAACACAGCAAGTTCAGTCCTCTGCCCCTCCGCCACATCCGGCCCATTCTGCAGCAGGTGAGTCAACTCTCCACTTTACGCACAGGCTACACTCCCCAAATCAGACGTCCGTGAGGAATGGAACTAGTGCTTAACATGACTGATTGTTCGCAGTTTAGGTGCTTGATTCTGTACTTCCTGGTTTCATTAAAGAGTTACTAACCCCCCCTTCCAGAGCCTCAGATTTGAAAAACTCAACAGAAAGGGGGCGTTGCCTGGAGGACTAAGGGCACGCGGGAGGGGTGAGGGGTGGGAGGGGCCTGGGTCAGTGATTGACAGGCCTGAGTCATCGTCAACAAAGTCCGCATGGAGTTCTGACAGCGAGCTAACTTCTTTAGCACATTTTCCACTGGGAAGAAACACTAGAGGCATCGTGGCAGACAGCGGCCATGTGCCTGAGAGTGCTCTGAAACTCTGGGTTATGTTATTAACTGTGATTCCTCTGTAATTTACAAAGCTAGCTGCATAAATATATCTGAATAGACCTTTGCCACAAGACAGGATTTTAACAAACATGCACTAAAGTGACAAAATAGTGACAGATACATGTAGACAACACTATAAGATACCCATTTATACAACTTAACTACAAAGAAAAGTTGATTTTGGGGTTAGTTGTTCTTTAAGCCAGTTAGATTCTGAGATGTTCTGCTCAAATTGTTTCGCTTGCAGCGCTGAAGCCACACTATTTTTCTAGAAGCTTTTAGATTTGGGCAGTGCTGAACAGGAGAAAATGTGCTTGATTGAGGAGGGAGTTAAAGCTGAGGTACCTGACTTTTTGTTGTATCGCTCAATAAATGTGTTTAAAACAAATTGAAGATAGAAGTAGTCTAAATGAGTGAAATGTATGTCGGGGCCCCCTCTTCACTTTGCCACCACTTAAACCTGTAAACGGGCATGAAGCGTGTTTTCAAACAATTTGCTTGAACAATTTGGACATGCAGGAGGGATTCTGAAAGGATCACACCCGGGGAAACGTTTGCAGAGATGGTTAGAAAGTCGCTGAGTTTTCCGCTGGCTTCGAACAGTCTCTCATAAATCTACTCATCCAAACCTGCCACACATTGAAACTGAAATGGTTTCCCTGCAGGTGGCCACAGCGTTGATGAAGCTCAAGAGCCTGGGCCTGATCCACGCGGACCTGAAGCCGGAGAACATCATGCTGGTCGACCCGCTGAGGCAGCCGTACAGAGTCAAGGTCATCGACTTCGGCTCAGCCAGTCACGTGTCCAAAGCCGTGTGCTCCACCTACCTGCAGTCCCGGTACTACAGGTCAGTGCAGGTCACGCATGCCCAAGTGTGTTTACGGGTGAGCGGAGGTAAACGGATGCTCGTGTCATGCGCAGAGCTCCGGAGATCATCCTGGGCCTGCCGTTCTGCGAGGCCATAGACATGTGGTCTCTGGGCTGTGTCATCGCGGAGCTCTTCCTGGGCTGGCCTCTGTATCCGGGAGCCTCCGAGTACGACCAGGTCAGTGTCGCCCAGGGGCGTTGGAAAACGTTCAAGTATTTCATGAATTCTGTTCAAAGTTTCAGGAAATAATGACACCACTGTACTGTTTTTGCTGCATACATTCATTAAAGCTGTATTAAGTAACTCATGCCCCTAGAGGCCATAAGCGCCACTGCAGGTGTCGTAGCTTGTGTTTTTTTTACTAGTAAATAGGGCTGCAACTAACGATTATTTTGGTAATCGATTAATCTACCAATTATTTTTATGATTAATCGATTAATCGCTTGGCTGTGAAAGGTGCAAGGAAATTGTATTTCTTCATTTTTTTTATCACATAAGCTAAAGTGGCGCCGCTTGAGGACATGTTGATGGAGTAAACTTAAAGTAAACGTTTGTAGGAGGCTCTTTGTGCTAATTCTGCTTTCTGATTGGACGCGACAAAGACAGATATTAATGAAATTTAAAATGTACAAAACACTACAGACCCAAACTTTTAAAACAAAGTAGGTTTTCATCCAAAATACATAATTATGTCTTTTTTGCTCTACTTTAGTCTGCGTTTGCTAGAAAACGATTAATCGATTACTGAAATAGTTGACAACTATTTTAGTAATCGATTAGTTGTTTCAGCCCTACTAGTAAATACTGCACTGACAGAAAAGACAAAGGGACAGAGGGATATTGTGCATCCAATTACACATGAATGAGATTGTTTTTCCACTCAAACTTTGCTGTAAATACTGATTAAGTGGAAGTAGCCCGCAGTTAGCTTTGCCCGTTAGCCTGTTAGCACAGACTTTTTTTTATTTTTACGTCAGATGTTTGTCAAAAATGCAACAAAAAATTCACAAATGGTGCACATTTTCCCATCATTCTCTAAGATCAGAATGTGTGTGTATATAATAGATATCTGTGTAGGCATTATAGAGTCTTGCTGTAGCCTGTATGTCTCTGATGGTTCAAAGCCATGTGTGTCTGTCCCGTGCAGATCCGCTACATCTCTCAGACCCAGGGCCTTCCAGCCGAGTACCTGCTCAGCGCCGGCACCAAAACCAGCCGCTTCTTCAACAAGGGACCAGACTCCAGCTACCCGCTCTGGAGACTCAAGGTCAGGGCAACGCAACTCCTCCGCATCCTCTGCCCCGTCCGACCCCCCCTCTCTGCATCTTCACATCAATCCCTGTCGTTTGATTTCCGCAGACTCCATCGGAGCACGAGATGGAGATGGGCATCAAATCCAAAGAAGCGAGAAAGTACATCTTCAACTGCCTCGACGACATGATGCAGGTTTGCCTCAAAATGGTCGCGCTTGCTTTCTTCATTCTGCCGCCGCGGGTCGTTCTAATACGTCGCGTTCTTCCTCTGTAGGTGAATTTGTCCTCTCACTTGGAGGGCACGGACATGTTGGCGGAGAAGGCCGATCGCAGAGAGTTCATCGACCTCTTGAAGAGAATGCTGCGACTGGATGCCGATAAAAGAATCACTCCCACAAAAACTCTGGGACATCCCTTTGTCACAATGAGCCACCTCATGGACTACCCCCACAGCTCACAGTAAGGACTTTTGTGTCATCCAACAGGTTTACTATTAATGGACCGGGAAGAGAAGACGCTACTATTCAAGGGTTTATCAGCTGGGCGTCTTTTGATTCAGACCAACAAAGCCTCTTCAGTGTGACGCCTTGTCTGCCAAAGTTTAGCGGCGTCTGAGACTGTGCTCGTCTCTCCTCAGTGTGAAGTCGTGCTTCCAGAACATGGAGATCTGCAAGAGACGCACCTCGTACGACTCCAGTAAATCCCTGTACTCCACAAATGTGCCCAGTGCTGCAGCAGGAAACCTCACAGTCACCTTCAGCAGCCAACTCAACCAGCATAACCAGGTAAAGTCCTCAGCCAGCACAACCAGGTAAAGTCCTCAACCAGCACAACCAGGTTAACTACCAGGAAGTCACGCAACACGGTCTTAAACTAATGAGAGTTTGAATGTTTGGCACTTGCGTGTTGAAAAGGCTGCTGTTATTTTGCAGTAGCACACAAACAGGGCCGTTAAGCTTAAGATTTGTTGGAAAGACTCTTAAAAATGTATATTTGTGTTTTAGTTTATTACAAGAACTGATGTAGCGATTCACCATCTGAAAATCCGAAACAACCATAACTCCACTTAAGGCGAGACACTGCAGGCGAAGAGGGAAAAAATTTATATTTACAGATATCAATTTGAAGCTTTTGCTGTAGATTAACTGGCATCAATGTGAGACAAAAATACAGTGGAAGTTTTCTGTCATTTTATCTTTTCATATAAGAACAAGGTGTTTTATGCCTAAAAATGCCCCAAGTTTCCCATCTTTTCGGCGACAAAATCTGAATAACGGATAGAGCTACATTCAAATTTATGGTTTCATTTTATTGATGAATGAGTTGCCAAGACTTTTTCACAGGGGATTTTGGATTTCTTGTTTAGTTTTAAAGCAGTACTAAGTAAGTCTTCCCCCTAGAGGCCATAAGCGCAAATGCAGGTGTCGTAGCAAGTTACGATTTTTTAACTTATTAATTGTCTTGGAGAGTAAATACTACGCCGACAGGAAAGGCGATGGGAGAAAGGGTTACTGTGCATCCAATTATACAATGGAAATATTATTTTTCACTCAAACTTTGCTGTAAATACTGTTTAAAGTGACGCTAGCCCACAGTTAGCTTTGCCCGTTAGCATGTTAGCTTCTTCTTCGTGATTCCATTAGTGTGTATTGGTGGCTCCGGACCGGTGGCAGTCAAGTTGCAAACATGGTTTTCTGGTCAGAGACACCAGGGGGAGATGAAAGACCCTCCAGTCATCCCATAAACACTTGTATTACCCCCACAGGGACTACGGAAAGGATTTATTAAGATAAACACGTTACTTAGTACTGCTTTAACATAAGCTGTTTTTTAGTGTAAAAATTTGTATAAAAAAAAAAACGCCTTATTTTTTGACATTCAAAACTCAAAAATGGGGCTTAGGGATTAGATAATAAAAACTCACTCTGAAAAAATCTTCCAAATATTGTTCAGTCCAAGGCTGGAAAATGTGAAGTCTTTAGGTCCGACTGACGTGGACATAGTGTCGCCACAATGACAGAAAAATGTGTTTTGAGAAAAAGGCCCTTGAAATTGCATTCTTCCATATAAGTCTATGGGCAAACATTGAATCAGCGCAATATTTAAACATGTCATTGTGAAGATTAGGTATATTTTCTGTTTCCGGGTGAAAGCTTGTATGTTCAGAGACCAATTTGGCCCAAAACCTGAAAACTGAAAAAATTGAGTTTTGCCTGTAGTGTCTCACCTTAAAAAAGATTCTCTGGGAAGCTCCCGCTGATGATCTTTGTCTGACGCCGCGCTGCCCGTTCTCCCCAGGTGCCTTCAGCAGGGGGCGCTGTGCCTTTGCTGAACTACCAGCCGGCTCTGTACCAACAGGCCACCATCAACATCCCGGGACTGACTCAGCAGAGCGTCCCCCTGAGCACGCGAGCCGCCGGGCTGTGCGGCCAGTCGGAGCCCTTTCAGCAAACCCTCATCGTCTGCCCCCCAAACTCTATACAAGGTAAACCACACCTGATCCAATACACATTTCATTTGCTTTCAAACTAAGATTTGTCTGTGCACTTGGATTTATTTGATTTGTTGATTTGTCGCCCTCTAATTCAGTAGTTCGGTTTGTAAGTAATGGACGTCTTTTTGACCTTTTTTCAGGGCTTCAGCCATCCAACAAGAGCTCTGGGTTTCCTGTTCGGATGGACACCTCCGTTCCTCTCGTACCTCAGAACCAGTCTGCTCAGCCCCTGCAGATCCAGCCCAGCATGCTCGCGCAGGTACATGTTCATTTACCCCAACACCTCATGCAAAATCATCGGAAATCTCACACAAGCATGAGCAAGGAAGAAAAGTTAGAGTACATGCATATATTATCACTATATATTGAAATATTTTTGCCACATAAAAGTGTCTCAATCTGCTCTGGGAACTCAAAAAAGGCAATATTTCTGAAATGATCATTAAAAACAATCATAAGTTATAGAAAAACACAATCTTTTGTTGTAGCTACAATCCCTTTATTGAGCTGTTAAACATGTTTGTGATCTTTCATGCATTTTAATTCTTTAACTGTTATGGACCTGGCTGTTCACAGGTTTGTCTTTCCAAAGGCTCCAGGACTAAACTGCCGAGTAGATTTAGCCAGGTGTATGTTTGTGATGACAGCAATAGGGGCGGACTCTGCAGAGACAACTGCTCCGATGCTACAGAGCGTTTGAGTCTCAAGTATTTTGCATCCTTGACTGCAATCTTTCTTTTTTTTTTCCTCCTTAAAATGGCAGACTTTTGTGTTTGTGTCTTGATTCACACCCAAGGGCCCTTTTTGTGCATCAAACGTTTGTCTGGTTGGGCAAAAACTCAGAACAGAGAATTGACCTTCCGCAAAATCCCATCCCAAAACGGTAATTGTCCAATCATACCTCATAGCAAGCGTTGCTCTCCGTCATTCTCCGGATCTCTTGACAAAGAAAATAGTGGAGCGCGGTGTAATTTTCCCCTTTCAAAGCCAAGGTAAGATTCTTAATCGTCCAGTTTGTCGCGTTCCAAGAATTTCATGAGCCGTCGTTGCTGGACATCGTCACGAAAAAGCTGTTTCTGCCGCTGGAATATCTGGCACATTGACTTCAGTGCTAACGCTACACATTTTGTCAATGTAGACTACCAGAAAAACAGAACTTGCACTTGTTTTTGGATTCATACACTCATGTAATAGGCCTGTCTGCGCTTAATGTACCCAAAGAACAGGCGTCAGTCTCCCTTAGATAAACATACGACCAGTAAAACTCATTTCTGGCTAGAATTTTTGACGTAGCCAGACAATTGCACAATATTAAATGACGTAGGCTCCATATTTCACGAAGCCACAGTATCACAAAATAACCAAGGCAATAAATGCATACAACTTCTAGTGCTAAAAGTACCCAAGCAGCCTGGGGACTGGCCGAAATTCAGCTTTGGTCGTGATTTTCCTCATGAATAGCTTGTTTCCACCAACCCTGCCCTACTCTACTCCACTTGGCCTGGTTGTGTTTCCATTATTCAGTAGAATCTGATACTGTTTCCATGGATATGGCTTTACTTTTGGCTGTATCCATGGAAACAGTACCTGCTTGGCTTGTTAAGTACCCAGGCCAAGCAGGTACTAAAAAATGTGCCAGTTCACTGTAAAGTGGTCTGGTGGAAACATTTCAAATACAGGTAAAGTAGAGGAGGGTCGGTTGAAACGAGTTTATAATCGTTTATAATTCCTTCTATATTCCAGACAGTTCTCCCATATCGGTATTTTTATCACCGTGCACCCCTTGAATCAAACCTTCAGTCCTGGTTTTAGACACAAGTGAAGGATGCAAAATACTGCTTTGAGACGAGTCCAGCTCCTCCACCCTGTATCTGTCCTGAACCTTCCTACCTCCTAACCCCTCGCTGGTGTCCTACATCCTCAGGGCTCGTGTACTCCTCTGATGGTGGCCACTCTTCACCCCCCCTCCCAGTATTCCCTGCCTCTGGGCCTGGGCTCAGGAGTGGGGCGCCCCCTGCTGGAACACACAGCCACAGTGCTGGTAAAGCCTCGACAATCCGATCCAAATAAAGATGCTGTCTCTGCCCTCACACTAACCGCATCCTCTCCTGCCCCCTCTGGCTCCTTTTACCTCTATCACACTGTGCATCACAACTGAGTCATCGAGAGCTGAGCACATGCAGTAAATGACCATCAACAGGCTTATGTTTGACGATCAAAGCATACAACTGTAGTATTGGCCAACATTCGCTTACATTATAGTTTGTCATGAGGCCTGCTGGCACTTGTTCTTATGCAGGATGGTAGGGGAAATACGGCCTCTGATTGGCTAGTTAGTCAAGCTAAACTAATCTAAACTAGCCCTAAACCCAACCCTAACCTTAAGGATAGTGATGTCTACGTAAGGCGTCTTATTGAGATACATTGAATTGAGCCAATCAGAGACCTGGTGTACACTGTGCAATATTTATTTTTTGTCTTGTAAGATTTTTAGATCACATTGCACGACGCGGGGTTTATTTTTGTGTAAAAGTCCTGTAAAAACAGATTTGAATCAGATTTGTACCACTCACTGTGCTTCCATCAAAAAAAATGCACAAGCTTACATCACAGTTCAAGCAAATGATGGGCATGGGTTACCTGGATCACGGAAGGCACTGAATGGTGCAGTTAGAGCATTTATCCAGCAGAGGGCGCACTGTGAATGTATGATTTACCCATAGACTTAGACCCATTCCACTTAAGCCTTTCCTGTTCTTTTGTTGGCCACATTATTTTATCTTGCCGTTAGGTTAGCTGATTTGACCTGTAATGTCAGGAATATGTCTATGTAGACGACCGAGCGATTTAAACTAAGCTGTTAAAGGAATAAGCCACCGTTTTTACATACTGAGCTTTGACGAGTTCTTTAGGACCTGTCTGATCTTCACCCGTACCTTCAGTCACGTAAACACAGCGCAGACGGCGTTAGCATTTAGCCCCTCCCCCTCTCCACTATAGCTCCAAAACAGGTCAAGATAGAAGCTACCAAGCTCTTCCATGTTTCCCCTATTTAAATATGGTTACGTGAAGTGTTCCACTACAAAGTATAACTACACAAAATTAAACAATGTGGATTTTCTAAGCGGATAAAAGGGGGACTATATTGTAAGGCGTAATAATACCAGGAGTAGTTCGAAATCCGCGCAGTAATCTTCACTTTACTCTGCGGATGCTACAGAGGAGAGAGGGAGAGGCTAAATGCTAACGCCGTCTGCACTGTGTTTACGTGACTGAAGGCACGGGTGAAGATCAGACAGGTCCTAAAGAACTCGTCAAAGCTAAGGTAAGAACATATCTCAGTTTGTGGCCTATTCCTCTAAGGCAACAGTGGCAACAAGCTTTAGTGACTAGCACAGCTGCACCTTAAGCAAAATAGTTTTGGACTAAACATGCGTCTCATAGGATTACTTTCTCCGCATCTGTCCACTCCAGCCAAAAACCAACAGTGTTTTTATTGGCTACGTCAAACTATCTGCGATAAATCTGTTTCCATCCTCCAAAATGTGCATTAATGCGTATTCGCCAAAATCCAAAAACACCAAGAGGGCAGATAAACACCACCTTTTCGCAATTACAATCCTCAATTCGTCTAAAAAGTTTATCACTTGTTACTTCTGTGAAACTTCAAAATACGCTTTAAAATCAAGTGACGGAAATGCAGCTTCAGTTTCCAAAAAATCGATCAGACGGGACACGCTATGAATGAGCAAATGCTAATCGTAAGTCGTCCTTGCAATTTAGCACCTGGTTCAGTCAGTCAGGGCCAATGTGTCTTTCCTAATGATGCATGATGAAACATGAACTGTCCAGTCGAAGACCATTTTGTCTGAAGTTTAAATCTAAACTAATACACACTTCCTCACTCTGCTGCTCCCCCTCTTTCCTTCCTCTGGTCTTTGTAGGTTTGTGAGGCATGGAGCATGAGGCTTTCTGCTTGAGCTGCCCTTGTTCTGTTTTGTTTTTTCAGCTGAGGAATCGCCTCCCCTTCTCTCTCTCTCCCTCTCTCTCAAGCTTTCTTGTTTTCAGTCTCCGGCTCCTACGGAAGAGCACTGGGCATCCATTAATCGAGTTTTCTTTAGCAGGCGACGCCACGGTTTAAATATTTACCTGTTCTCACTGGAGCGGCACGGTACAGGTCAGAAACCAGCATGTGCTTGATTCCCAAAAGCACTAGCAAAAAAAAAAAACATATTACCTGCATTGCAACGATTAGAACTCCGGTCTGAAAGTCTGGTTATGGACTTGACAAAAATAAAAGGACATAATAACACGGTCAAAAGCACAAGTGTGTCTTTTTAGGATGTGAAAAGGTGAGCTCTGCCGTGCCAGTCCAGTGTAGACTCCTGGTCGTGCTTCTTCCCACAGCCCACACAGGTTTGAGCTTTGCATGCGTCTCTGTTGGATCCGTTTCAGGCCGTGTGTTTGTGAACAAAGGGAATGGCTTTGGGACCTGCTGCTTTAGCTCTGTGCTGCTGCTGCTGCTGCTGCTGCTGCTGCTGCTGCCGCCGCCGCCTGTGCAAACCGTGGACCTACACTGTACAAACCCACCTGTCCAGGAGACGCAGACTTGGATTCATGTATTTGACTTGTTTTAAGGCGCAAGGCAAATGTTCTACGAGTAACTGAAAGATCAGGGACAGGCACATTTGCTCGGTGAAGGGCCGGCTTTCTTCATCAAAACACCAAGGGCCGGTTAGTTTTAGTACGTGTTTGACCTTTCAGTGACCAGGTGGTTATCATGACATCTTTACGTTCCATCACTCCAGGATAATTTGATTTGGGGTTTTCTGGATGGATTGTATGCGTAACCAATGGAAACGGTTTCATTAGAAGTGAAAACCTCCCAGACACACTAAAATAGGTTGCGTTCACGTTCTAGAATCTAATCCTGTCATAATCTCAGATGGAGGGCAAGGACCAACACAACGCTATGTTTTGTGTGTTAAAGGAACAGGCCACCATTTTTACATACTGAGATATGTTCTTACCTTAGCTTTGACGAGTTCTTTAGGACCTGTCTGATCTTCACCCGTGCCTTCAGTCACGTAAACACAGCACAGACGGTGTTAGCATTTAGCCTCTCCCTCTCTCCTCTATAGCTCCAAAACAGGTCAAGATAGAAGCTACCACAACAGTGTTTTTCAACCAATGTGCCGTGGCACACTACTGTGCCATGAGATATTGTCTGGTGTGCCTTGGGAAATTATCCAATCTCCCCTAGTTTTTTTTTTTTTTTTTTAAACAAATGCATTATTATCCACAATGTACCATTTTCGAGTGTTGATGCTGTCTAGTGATCGGCATAGTAACCATATTATACTCTTCCATATCAGGTAGTTAATTTCTTTGAGACAAGAGAATTAGTGATGTATTGAGGCATTGTGGCTAGTGAGACTATACGGCGTTCCTAGCCTAGACACTTTGATGAGAACATTTTCTGCTGCTGGTGTGCCTTGTGATTATTTCAATGAAAAAAAAATGTGCCTTGGCTCAACAAAGGTTGAAAAACACTGCACTACAAAGTATAATTACACAAAATTAAACAATGTGGATTTTCTAAGCGGATAAAAGGGGGAACTATATTGTAAGGCGTAATAATACCAGGAGTAGTTCGAAATCCGCGCAGTAATCTTCACTTTACTGTGCGGATGCCAAATTAACCCATGGTATTATTACGCCTTACAATATAGTTCCCCCTTTTATCCGCTTAGAAAATCCACATTGTTTAATTTTGTGTAATTATACTTTGTAGTGTAACACTTCACGTAACCATATTTAAATAGGGAAAACGTGGAAGAGCTTGGTAGCTTCTATCTTGACCTGTTTTGGAGCTATAGAGGAGAGAGGGAGAGGCTAAATGCTAACGCCGTCTGCGCTGTGTTTACGTGACTGAAGGCACGGGGGAAGATCAGACAGGTCCTAAAGAACTCGTCAAAGCTAAGGTAAGAACATATCTCAGTATGTAAACACGGTGGCCTATTCCTTTCAATAGTTAGACAGAAAGAAAGTTGAACTAATGAATGAGATGGTGCTTTTATTTTGGCGTGCGGCAGTGAAACAGGAAGTCACTTATGATTTGAAGTCACGCACAGAGTCAATTTAACCTATAGGCTCGTTGGAATGTCACACGAACGCAACCTATTGGTCCTGGAGCGTCCTAGAGGCCACCTTGATGGAAAGTAATGGTGTCCTGCTATTCACCCACACAGCCGCTGGGTCGCTGAATGGTCAAATACGTACTCGCATGACCTTTTTTCCAGATAAAGGGCACAGAACGCACCTTCGACTGAAATGCATGGCGCACTGCAACAGATTCACTACAATGATTTTGTCTTCATACGTCGTGTTCTGACAAAGCTTAAGTTGCCAAAGTGAGTCGCACCTAATACTCTACTTCCTTTTTGAAGGATTTCTTAGTAAGTTGTGATTTATACCAATCTCTTTTTGGAGCAGGAGTCCTTTTTTTCACACTTTGTACCATTTACATAGACCAAGGCTAAACTTGAACTAATGAAAGCTCAAACCACAGTCTGAAGTAGCGAATCCGGTCCTTTTACCTCCTCACAGTTGCGTTTGTACAGTGTCCGGGGCCCCTCCTCTCTCAGCATGGCTCCGCCCACCCCACCTTCACATGGCCGCAGGATTAAGTTTAACGTGTGTGTGTGTGTTTGTCTGTGCCCCTCCAGCAGGCGTGGCCGTCGGGAGCGCAGCAGATCCTCATCCCCTCCTCGTGGCAGCAGGTCCCGGGGATGAGCCTGCACCAGAGCAGCCTGAACCAGTCCCCTCTGCAGCCTGACGGGGGCGCCACTCAGGGACACGGCTGGAGGTGCGGATAACAGTCAAGTCTAGATGTGTCTGAAGTCTATCGTGAAAACACATGACACGGTGATAAAAGTGATGTTCTGAAGCTGATGTCTTTCGTTTGGACTCTTTCAGAAGCACAGCCCAGTCCAAGAGGAAGAAGTCGAAGGCCAGGCAAGCCGAGAACAGGAACAGGTTTGTACTACGACGCTCGCACATGTAGTTACCGTCAGATGAAGAATGTTTGCTTTAACCCCTGACTTCAGAGCAGTGGTTTCACTCGGGATAATTTCTCTCGGGGTTGAAACGAATCCGTCATGAGCAATTTTTATCCTTCATGAATTAATCTCTCATAAGCGTTTGTTTTGTTTTTTAAATAAATGTATATATATATATGCTGCATATTATGTTAGTAAAAATGTGAGATTGCAGGATAAATGGAGCTAAACTAAAACTGATCTGAACAGTCATGGTACATTTTGCAGTAGAAATGTGTATAAACTTATGCGTAAAAGTCTCGGAGAAGGACGACTTTCAGAGTCACCAGCTCATCAATATCAAGGCTCAGATTACGCGAATACAAATGTAAAGTGGAGCTTATTATTTGCATTTTTTCAATTTTAACAGAATGTAAGAAACGGTGGGTGAACGGGACAATGTTTACTAGTTCACATCACTGCACTATGCGCCGCCTGCTCCGCACATGGGGAGGGAAAGAGGGAGAGAGAGGGGGGGGGGGACATAGATGAGGTCGTCCTGAGACTTACGTGAGAAGAGCGCTCCATATGGGAAGGATGTTATTAGCCTTTAACCGCGTTTGCATCGTGGTTGTTAGGAAAGTTAGCTGGCGAGGCAGTGATACAACTTGTAAGAGCTCATCCAAGACAAGACGCGGTGTGAAACTTTAGAGAGGGGAGCCCCTGAAAAACAGCAGAGCTGCGTCTTTATTTTCAACCCTTCAAAATGACGGACGGCCTTTGAAATGTTCCGTCAAAGTAAAAAATATTCCGTAAATGACGGAGAATTTTCGGTTAATGTAACCTCTGCTTCAGAGTGTTTGTATTTGGGTTGCTAATCTTCATCCTATGCTCTCGTTCTTCTCCCTCTCAGGGGAGCACCTGTCTCCTCCCTCCTCAGCAGCAGCGTCTTGCCCCCCGTCACCGTCACACTGCCTCAGCCCATCGTGATCTCGGACACGCCCAGTCCCGCCGTCAGCATCATCACCATCCACAGCGACACGGACACGGAGGACGAGAGGAAGTTCCATCCAGCCAGGTACACACGAGCAAGGAGTAGTTTCAGCTTAGTTTACTCGCCGGCCCAGTCATTACAAGCAGTTTAACGTCTAAAGATCTCAAATTACACGATGTGGACTGAGCTGAGTGACTAAAGTGTCTTACAGTTTCTATTTTCCCCTGCCCAGTGTCAGCCTGAGCCAGCGCGCCAACGTGATCAGCTGTGTGACCGTGCACGACTCGGACTCGTCCAACGCCAGCCCGCTCACGCCGCTGCAACTCAAGGGACTGGCACTGGGGGCGATCAAAACGCAGCCCACCGAGACGGCACTGACCCGCAGCAGGATCCAAACTGGTGCGGTTCTGTTTGCAGCATCACACAGCGGCACCTCTTGTAGTAGGACGGAGACATTCATTCTGTTTTCGTTGTTTTGTTCAGGTCACATAGTGAAGGGGAAGCGCTCCAGCCGCCAGTCCTGCAGTGACGTCGACAGACACAGAGTGCTGCCCCAGTCGCACCCCCTCAACCTCAGCCAGGTCTGTTCCCCTTCACTGGGTGTTACGTGGGCCAATTCAGCAGCAGAGTCAAATACTGTTTTGGCCATATCCGATACATTTTTTTCAATGCTAAAATGAATGTTTTTTTGTGTGGAGAGTTAAGGGGAGACACTACAGGCAAAACTCATTTTTTTCAGTTTTCTGGTTTTGGGCCAAATTGGTCTCTGAACATACAAGCTTTCACCCGGAAACAGAAAACATGCCTAATCTTCACAAAAACATGTTTAAATATTGCACTGATTCAGTGTTTGACCATAGACTTATATGGGAGAACGCAATTTCAAGGGCCTTTTTCTCAAAACACATTTTTCTGTCATTGTGGCGACACTATGTCCACGTCAGTCGGACCTAAAGACTTCACATTTTCCAGCCTTGGACTGAACAATATTTGGAAGATTTTTTCAGAGGGATTTTTTACTATTTAATCCCTAGCCCCATTTATTGAGTTTTGAATGTCAAAAAATAAGGCGAACATTAAATTTTTACACTAAAAAACAGATTATTTTAAAACTAAACAAGAAAATCCCCTCTGAGAAAGTCTTGGCAACTCATTCATCAATAAAATGAAACCATAAATTTGAATGTAGCTCTGTCCATTATTCAGATTTCGTCGCCGAAAAGATGGGAAATTTGGGGCATTTTTAGGCATAAAATATCTTGTTTTTTTATATGAAAAGATAAAATGACAGAAAACTTGCTGTAGATCACTGGCATAAATGTGAGAAAAAACTACATTGCAACAGTTTCAAATTGATATCTCCCTATTCACCTGCAGTGTCTCGCCTGTAAAAAAAAAAAGCATGTGGAAAACACAGTGGGTATATACTACTGCAAATGGTAACGATGAAATACAGGCGTCTTTGACTGGCAGCCGTAGGAATAACTTATCAACTTAGGTCACCACGTGTTATTTTTATTTTCATCCACGCTCGATTTTAGCCGTTTGTCCAACACTTTCACCTATTGTAGATATTTTTAGTGTTGGGGGAAACTGGAGCACCGAGAGGAGAACATGCAAACTCCACACTGAAAGGCCAGAGATGGAACCTGGGAGCTTGTAGTACATTTTGTCCAAACAATGTGCAGGAGACGGTGACTTAACCACAAGAGAGATTGACCAAAGATAGTAAATGAATTAACTCAACCCTAGACTTTAAAACGTTTCACCTTAGATATTTTCGTACCTCAAGATGAAATAAAAAAAACAATAGAAAGATGCCATGAAGTGTCTTATTGTGATCCTCTCTCTCTCTCTCTCTATAGGCCCAGTCGGTAGTGTCCTCCTCCCAGGACCCCTCATCTCTGTCGGACTCCTCTCTGCGCAGGCCTTTCCCCCCCGCCGCCTCTCACTTCCCCTTCCCCGACGTGTCTGCGCTGACCTCCACAGCCTCGGGGGCCTCCCTGTACTCCTACCCGGCCTCCAGCGCCCTGTCTTCGGCCTCCCAGGCCCTCGACCAGCTGCTGTCCTCCGGCCCCTCCGGCTCCTCCGCCTCCCGGAGAGACTCTGCCCAGAGGAAGGAGTCCGTCGGCGGGCTGCTGCACCACGCTCTCCCCCCTTACCAGCAGTTCGCCGCCGGGTCTCCCTACGTGGGCTCCGACGCGTACACGGCCTACCAGCTCAGCCCGAGGCGCATCGCACAGTATCCCTACCTATAAAGATACATCTACTGGAGTTACGGTGATTTTTATCCAGTCGCTTTAACTTATTTATATTTTATAACCTGTCGGGCCTCCATTTTTCTTCTAACTTCAAAAAGAAAATCCTGTTTTTTTTCACATGTCATTTCAAGCAACTTAAAATATCAAGTATCCTACACATAATGTCAAGCAACTTAAAATATCATGTATCCTACACTCACAAAAGAGAGTTCGATTTACTTTGGATAAGTGAGATTTGTTTTCAGAATCCAGAAGTCATTTGAACTCCCGTAGCCGGCTGTTCTCGCCCACTCTCCCAGAAGCTTCTTAGTATTATTAACCCCGTCTTTTATGTTATCCCTACTTTAGCTCCAGGATGTACATTTTAAGGCATTTTAAGCTGTTTTTTTGTTGTTTTTTTTGTTGTTGTGCGTGTGTGAAGAGAGATTCCTCCTGTCACATCCTGCGGCCTTTTCTGAAATGCGGATCCCTGCTCGCCGTGACGGGTTTGATTTTTGCCGGAGTTTAAACACACAGAGTCTCCTCCAGATTGTTGGTGATGGCAAAAAGTAGAGGTGGGTAGGGAGGCATTTCGATGGGCGTTTAGACACCTCCCGATGCTAGCTAAGGGCTAACTACCCCTAAAGACTTTTTAACCCCTCATACCGTCATTAGCTGAATCTTGCCTGGACCTCCATATATTGTACTTTATTTAAATTATGGTTAGCCTTGTTTTTTTTGTTTTGTTTCTCTTGTATTTTTTTTGTCTGTTGCGGGAAAAGGTCCATGAAGAGGAGAAAGAGCGAGAGAGAGAAAGATGAAACTGTGATTTGATGTTTTAAAAAAAAAAAAAAAATGCACATGTGTTTCACTAACTATTAAGCGTGTTTAAGTGTAGTGTGTAGGCTTTTGGGGGTGAAAATCATGTGGAAAATGCAATAGAGGAAAAAAAACCCATTGGAACTGCATCAACTCTGAATGTATTTACGGAAAACGGAGCGACGGACTGGCCGCTCGAGGAGGTGCGTCCGTAGCGTTTTAGCAGAGCGCTACATCGCGGGGTTGGCACATTTTATTCATAGGATTCGAGACTGCGGTCGGATTTGGCGGAGGCTACGCTCACAAGTTTGCGTCAGGGTTGCCAGGTTCGTGGTTAAGGCGAGACACTGCAGGTGAATAGGGAAAAAATGTATATTAACAGATATCAATTTGAAACGTTTGCTGTCGATCACTGGCATAAATGTGAGAAAAAAATACATTGCAAGTTTTCTGCCATTTTATCTTTTCATATAAGAACAAGGTGTTTTATGCCTAAAAATGCCCCAAATTTCCCATCTTTTCAGCGACAAAATCTGAATAATGGATAGAGCTACATTCAAATTTATGGTTTAATTTTATTGATAAATGAGTTGCCAAGACTTTTTCAGAGGGGATTGTGGATTTCTTGTTTAGTTTTAAAATAAGCAGTTTTTTAGGGGAAAAATTTGTAAAAATTTAATTTTCGCCTTATTTTTTGACATTCAAAACTCAATAAATGGAGCTTAAGGGATTAAATAATAAAAAATCCCTCTGAAAAAATCTTCAAAATATTGTTCAGTCCAAGGCTGGAAAATTTGAAGTCTTTAGGTCCGACTGACGTGGACATAGTGTCGCCACAATGACAGAAAAATGTGTTTTGAGAAAAAGGCCCTTGAAATTGTGTTCTCCCATATAAGTCTATGGGGGAATATTGAATCAGCGCAATATTTAAACATGTTATTGTGAAGATTAGGTATATTTTCTGTTTCCGGGTGAAAGCTTATATGTTCAGAGACCAATTTGGCCAAAAACCTAAAAACTGAAAAAAATTAGTTTTGCCTGTAGTGTCTCCCCTTAAACCGCGGAATTGGGCGGTTTTTAAAGCCATTCCGCGGGTGAAAAAAACTGTCCGCGTTTTTTTGCCTTGCTGTAATCAATGTTGAATTGATCACAATCACTATTTCGAAGGCAAATCCAAGGCTCTGTAAGCTGCTTTTTCAATAAGGGAGGGAAATAGGTCTGTTAACTAGTAAACAATATTGAAAAATTCTAGCCGCGCCGTATGTCCGCGGGTTTTCCGCGGGTTTTCCGATATTTTTGGGCGGGTTCGGCTGCCCAGACCTGGCAACCCTGGTTTGCGTTTCACTGCTTTTTAGAATAAACCAGTCCAGACCATTATGGGTGTAACCGACGGGTGGCGTTGTAGGACTAGTATGCGAAACGACTTTCTGCGCACTTGTGATCTCAAACTAAAACTGTATAGAGTTCGGGAAAGTCCACAGTTACCATGGAGATCCGCCATCTTTGCAGCTGTTAGCATACATTTCCATAGACTAACATTAGCTAAAAACGGTATAAAAAGTGGAGAAAAAAGCAGTGGAACAGCTCCGTTAGCTGCTGAGTTACTGCTGGTAAAAACATCTAACTCACTGTGGTGTCCAAGTGTTTTAATGTGAACAATAACTCCAGTATTTTAACTTTTAAAATCTCCATTAATTTACAATTGCTGCTAATTCCATAATGCTTAGCGATATGACGTCACATTCCCGAACTCTATTGTTGGGAAGAGCTTGTTATAAGGTTCCAGGCATTAGCTTCATGCTACGTTAGCTAGCGAGTGCTGGATAGTTTTCTACAAAAATCATCCGTATCGACTGGATTTTGACTTGAGCTTAAGTGGCGCGTGATAAATATGTTAATTCTGCCAGAAAACGGCTAAAAAGAGTGAACACACGCCCCTGTATCCGCAGCCACAGCTGCCCTCGGGTCGACTGACCAAACGGACCAACCGTAATGAGTTTGAGATTTCTCTCGATAGATTGAGCTTTGCGTGTCGTCTTGAGCCGTTCACTAGTCCAGTGTTCATTTCGTCGACTAAAATATTTAGTCTTAATTTTAGTCAAAGTGATATTTTTGACGACTAAAATTGGACTAAAACTAAATTAAAAGTTTCTCATGAGACTAAAACTATGACTAAAATGTCCAGATATTTTAGTCGACTAAAATAAGACTAAATAAAAATGAAAAGAGACTAAAATCATCCAAACTTCCATTGAGCGTCTGAAAGAGCCTCAGATCATGTAAATTCTCTGCCAAATGATCAGCTCTGAGCTTTGTTCATGTGGAGCAGCTCCATGAAGCAGAGGAACAAGATTAAATATGATTATAATGAATATTATAAATGCAAAGTCGACTAAATTAGTCTTCATTTTAGTCGACTAAATTGACATGCAATTTTACTAAAACTAGACTAAAATTGAAAAGTTTTTTTTGGGACTAAATCTCGACTAAAATTAAACTACATTTTAGTCAAAAGACTAAGACTATAATAAAATATGTTGTCAAAATGAACACTGCACTAGCCTCTGCTAAGGGCCAGGTGTGCCTAAAAAGTGGCCAGTCTGTTTTTCTCATTCTATCATGGGCATATTCTGTGTATCTGTGAATTACTATTTTAACCATTGCGTTAATCTTGGCCAGTCTTTTATCCCCCCAAAAATATCCTCAAATATTTGCTACTTAAAGCTGTCCTCCTAAAATAATTGGATTTATCTATACAGAGAAGCCAGTCTTTGTCGAAGCTAAAAGATAATGCAGTTTGTACGGCTCTCCGTTTGGTAATAATGTATAAAAAACAAACAACGATTAAGATCATTTGCCTGGACTGTATCGAAGGTAAATCTTTTGGGTTGAAAGCGTTTTGTCTGTGTGGCATCGATTTGTGTAATTTGTCGGATATTTCACTGTTCTTCCTCCAAATGTTCAGTCACAAAGAGGCTAGATCTAATTCAGGGAAAGGAGCACATTGACCCACTCTCACTGTTTTCAATAAAAAAAAAAATCAAAACACACAGAATTGTTTTTGTGTATTTTTTGTGTCTGCACGATCTGGAACTTGTAACTTTTTAAACGTTATATATGTTCTTACCTTAGCTTAGATGAGTTCTTTAGGACCTGTCTGATCTTCCCCCGTGCCTTCAGTCACGTAAACACAGTGCAGACGGCGTTAGCATTTAGCCTCTCCCTCTCTCCTCTATAGCTCCAAAACAGGTCAAGATAGAAGCTACCAAGCTCTTCCACGTTTTCCCTATTTAAATATGGTTACGTGAAGTGTTCCACTACAAAGTATAATTACACAAAATTAAACAATGGATTTTCTAAGTGGATAAAAGGGGGGACTATATTGTAAGGCGTAATAATATCAGGAGTAGTTTGAAATCCGCACAGTAAACTTCACTTTACTGGGATGCCAAATTTGCTGCATTCAAATCTTCTCGGAGACTTTCTGATGAAGCTTCACTTAGCCTCTGTATTTGGCTTTGGTTGTTGTTTTTTTAAATATTTGTATTCTTTTATACCCAATTTACATATTTTTGTTTTGTATGTGTATATTTGTCTCTTTTGATACACATTTCTTTTCATTGTCAGTTCTACTCATAAAGTCATGTGAACTACAAGTACTTATTTTATTGATTCAACTCAGGACATAGATCTAGTTGCAAAACGGTGCACTGACAAAAACGGATGCGCTTCGCTGTGTTATCAGGACTCCAAAATTACTAATTAATTTTTATTAATGGAAAAGAAGAGGACAACAAGCAAACCTTGTGACCTTCACGTTTGTCACGGCTACAATGTCCTACCTATTTATTTGTCCCATAAACATGAGCATTTGAGTCTGAGGTCGAAGTGGACAAGGAAGTTTGAAGCAAAACATATGTTTTAAGATACTTTATTAAAATACATAGCACGGAAAATAACATGATAAAAAGGAAACCGACATAAATATTTACATATTATGTAATACACAATTTACAGGTGGTTCAGACTTACAGGGAGGTCAACTCCTTCACATTTTATCCATGTACCTTTTTCACAAGCTTTTTTTTTTTTTTTTAAATCATAGATTCAAAAATTCTATCACAATCACAAATAACAATTTGCAACTGTTGGTAGTAGTGACATCACTACATCAACTCACAGCAACAAGGTCCGAGTTTAGATTGACCACGGACCCTCGGTCATGTCCGGCTCCAGGGTATACGCATCACGCTAACGTTTAGCCTCGTTCTCTCTTTGTTTTGGTCTCGTCTGCTATAGATATAATATAATAAAGGCAGATCTCTCGTGTGCGCTGATGGCCAATGGAGGGTGACGCCCGCACACGGCGGCCATCTTGCCACAGGGAGCTCGCTCACTTGTGACATTGTGTTTTATGGCACATGTACTTTTTAAATAACCATAACTTGCTCAATTTTCTACCGAATTTCAAACGGTTTGGTTTGTTATAATCGTCAGAGATGTAGGTATCGCACTGCATGCATATGAGTAAAAGAGAAAATCTTTATTTCAACATGGTCCAGCATTTAGAATTAAAGCCACGTTAATAATGTTTGTAAGAAACCAAACCGCTCGCTAGCACTGCGACTATTGTTGTTTATAATCAGGCATAGATCAGCTAAAACTAAGTCGAAGTGTTCTTGCCCCACCCCCTTCTGATTCCCAGACTGAGTGACGGGGCAAGTTCATGTAAAGAACAAAAGTGTGTTTTTTGGACCCATCCCTTCAGCTAAGAAACATAACTCTGATGCTTATGTCCTTTTGGCGAGTGACAGTCTCACGAGACACTCAATCTCTCTGACAGGTTTATGATTGTGCATCGGATTTTAGAAGAGCTCTGTTCGAAAGAATGTGGGACTGCTGCGTTTCACTATGCTCTTCTGATCTTACTGTAGTAGAAGTAGTAGTAGTAGTACTAATAGTAGTAGTAGTTGTAGTAAGTTACAATCAAATTTAAATTAACAAAATCACCTCAGTTTCCGTCCCGTCACCCTCCACTGAGTACTGTCGTAGTGAGGTAACACCATGTGGAGGAGCAATAGTAAGTACACATGTAAGTACAGCTTTACAAAGTGTCATAAAGTGAGGAAAATAACCACGTTCCTAATGTGCAAATACACTGTGACTAATGTGTAACTACACCTCAGCGTGGGCTGTAATCTAAAGTGAGACGCTATGTACACCTTTGTTCAATCTTGTATGCCTTTGTTCAATCTTGTACACCTTTGTTCAATCTTGTACGCCTTTGTGAAATGATGCACTTTAATCTGTAAATGACCTGTACTTACATGTGTAATTACTTTCTTGTACAACTACAATGGCCGACTGATTCCCCGTCCTATCGTCTTGGTTAGTGCTAGATCGTCTGCTCCGGAGGGACAGTCTGCTGTGAAAACGTGAGATATCATGACACAAATTAAGGTTAGGGCCAGGGAAATGGTTAACCTCTTAACTCCCGCCTGAACCGAGGGGATCTTTTTCCTCACGTCATCAGATTTTTTTCTCAACATTTTTTGTCAATTTTTCGTCAATTTTGAATCAATTTTTTTGTCACATTTTTGTCACTTTTTTAATCAATTTTTTGTCATTTTTTGTCACATTTTTGTCCATTTTTCGTCAATTTTGAATCCATTTTTTGTCACATTATTGTCACTTTTTTATCACATTTTTGTCATTTTTTCGTCAATTTGGAATCAATTTTTTGTCACATTTTTGTCATTTTTTTTAATCAATTTTTTGTCCTTTTTTTGTCAATTTTGAATCCATTTTTTTGTCACATTTTTGTCACTTTTTTTTATCACATTTTTGTCATTTTTGAATAAATCTTTTGTCATTTTTTGTCACATTTTTGAATTTTTTTCATCAATTTTTTTGTCATTTTTTTGTCAATTATTTATCAATTTTTTGTGACATTTTTGCCACTTTTTCATCAATTTTTCGTCACTTTTTTGTCACATTTCCATCACTGTTTTCGTCTCAGTTTTGTTGCTATTTTCACACCTTTTTTCCAGAAGCTTTTGGACTGGGGTAAAGCCAAACTGGAGAAACTGTGCTCGGTTCAGGTGGGAGTTAAGGGGTTAACCTTAAGGATTAGGATTATTTGTATTTTTAGACAAACCAACTCATAGATCTATACAAAATCACAGCAGACCGTCCCTCCGGAGCATACGATCTAGCACTAACCTTTCGTCTTCCATCCAGTTATCAGCACCCGGGCCGGTCCCTTAAGTGCTGCCCTGTGGTCTCCCCACTGCTCCTGACAGGTACAGTTTAAATACGAGCCGAGGGTGAAGTGAGGGCCGTCGTCCTGAGAGTTTGCTGGAGAGATGGAGAACTGGAAACCTCGTGAAGCCGTAAACCACTTCTGAACAGCTCAGGGGCCGCATGTCTGACTCCGGCTCCACTGAAAACTCTGGAGGACATTGTTTCGATGCCTCAGCCGTCTGAACACGGATCTTCTGAGTCAGGATATGAGGTTTACAGGCTTTTCACATTCAGATTTAGACAAATACCAGTCAGTAATTACTCAATTTTACTTTAGAATAAACAAAAGTCAGCTCAGAAAACCACAACATCCAAAGGCTTTCAGGAAGTTCAAACAGGGCTAACTTCCTCTGCTGGCGATCTGGAGAACTGCGTCTCATTGGAATCCATGGGCAGAAGCGAAACGAGGCCTCCCGCTCCAAACAAAACTGCGGTCATCCCAGTGTCTGAGCGCTGTCACTGGTGTACGGTGGCCCCTGAAGGACAAATGTCAATGCGCGGAGACTCCGGCGTCAGCAGGAGTGATGCTGGAGCACGCAGCTGAACACTTTGTGGAGCGTGGACATGAACACGGACGGTTTGGAGCTCGGTCTGAAACACAGGAAATCATTTGTTAAGGCGAGACACTGCAAGTGAATAGGAAAAAAAATAAAAAATTACAGATATCAATTTGAAACTTTTGCTGTCGATCACTGGCATAAATGTGAGAAAAAAATACATGGCAATTTTTCTGTCATTTTATCTTTTCATATAAGAACAAGGTGTTTTATGCCTAAAAATGCCCCAAATTTCCCATCTTTTCGGCGACAAAATCTGAATAATGGATAGAGCTACATTCAAATTTATGGTTTCATTTTATTGATGAATGAGTTACCAAGACTGTCACGGCAACGGTCACGTGACCTCACTCTGCCTTGTCTGCGTGCGCGCCGCAGCAGGTGCGGTGAATGAAATGACAATCAGCTGTGCGCCCCGAGAATACACAAAAAGCTATGGTCTCTGGAGTACAGATCAATCTGAACTGTGTGCTACCACTACGCAGTGTTGTTACGTGTAAAGACCTCCGAAGAAACTGCCGGTAAGAGAAACCCCTCCTTCACTGAACTGTTGAATGAACTGGAGTATCGCTCACACGTAGCGCATGTGTTTGTGTTTAAGTTTGTGAGCGTCATGGTTGCATTACGCACACCAATCTATGTTTATGGTTTCGTTAGGACGTATTCTCCGGTGGAGATGTGTTTGGTTGAGATGTGTTTGGTTGTGTTTATTGTGAAAGAACGAAAGAAAGAAGGAACTTATTCAATTACTTTAAACACTTTGGTTTAAAGGAAACTTATACAAAAGAAAAGTAAACGTTAAACAATTTGGTTTAAAGGAACGTAAACAATTTATGCAAATGAATATGTAAATTTATGCAAATGAATATGTCAGATAATATGCCTGTGATGGATTTAAGTTAAGACAAAAAATAAAGTAAATTGCAGAAGCAAATACTGATGATTTTGTGATTTCCACTTTGCCAATCTGAGTTTAGAAGTTTGATCTAAGTTGTGAATTTTGTGTGTCCATTTGTTAAAGGTTTTTTACCTGCTGGGAACTACCCAAATAAAAGAAACAAAAGAAACAAAAAGTTGGAGTGGTTTCTGTGCTTGAGTAAAGTCCTGCTGGGAGGCCTTGAACATCACCAACCCAATTAAGTGCGGGGTTTGGCGTAGTGACTAAGAAAGGCACTTAACAGTAAAAAACCGCTACAGGCCCAGCTCAAGCCCGACTCCAGACCCAGTCAGGCTCCAGGCCCAGCTAACGCCCGACTCCAGACCCAGTCAGGCTCCAGGCCCAGCTAAAGCCCGACTCCAGATCCAGTTAGGCTCCAGGCTCAGCCCCGACTCTGCCCACAGTCAAGATGGCGGACGCAAGAATCCTAGAGCAGCTCAGGACTGCTAGGACAACAGCAAAAAGACAGTTCACGAAAATCCTGAACACTCTGGCGAGAAATTACGCAGAAATGACAGCAGTTGAGCTCCAAGAAAGCTACTTTAAGCTCACGACAGGAGCAACAGCACTGTTGGACATAAACGATGACATAGAGGCGGAATTACTGTCGGCAAAGGATGGCGAAGATGAGCCAAGACTAAGTCCTGACCAGAAGGCCGATCTGGTGAAAGTAGCGAAGGAATGTGAGAGCAGGTTGAAGGAAGCGAAAGGCGTACTGCAGGGGAGACTATGGGGTGACTTTGGGGTGAAAAACGTATCTATGGCCGTGAAGAATGCTGAAAAGGAGGCGGAAAGAATAGCTGCGGTCCAACCCAGCTCCTACAAAGAGGCCTATGATTTCAGACTAAGTCATTTGACAAATCTCATAGAGACCGCAACGGCCACTTTCGAAAAATGGCAACGCTGGGCACCCAGAGCTGAAGCTGGAGATTTCATAGAACGTCTCAGACGGCTGGAACACAACTTGCCCGAACTGGTCTCTAGGACGGCTGACTTTATCCAGGCGAAAAGGGAAGAACGAACCCCTGTCGCTGCTGTCTCGACCCAAGCTGTACCTTATGCAGTACCGGCTATCAAACTAATGCCAACAACCTTGCCCAAGTTCACAGGCGACAAGCGCACGTTCTACCGCTGGTGGAAAGAGTGGGAGGCTCTGCAGGCACAAGGTGAGCCATCAGGGTCTAGAGAGGTCCGGAAGCTACAGCTACTCCAAAGCCTCGATGATAAGATCGTAAAAGACCACCGGTTGTCGTCATACAACACAGCAGATGACATTTTCCGAGTCCTGAAGAATCGTTACGGGAATAACACCAGCATTGCCATCGACATAGTTGAGGAGCTTCAGAGGTTACCAGCGATAAGGGGCCAGCAACCGAGGAAAATCGTAGAACTGATCCAGACGGTTGAGAAAGCCCTCAATGATCTGCGAGATCTTGGCAACACAGGGGCATTGAAAAACCCATTAATGACCAAGTCGATCGAAAGTAAACTTCCAGACATCTTAAAAAGGGAGTGGTTGATGTATACGGCCGACAGGTCAAATGATGTTACGCTGGAGAATCGTTTCGATAGCCTGTTGAACTTCCTGAAAGACCAAGAGAGTATCTACGAGCAACTAGACCAGCTACAGGATGAGGAGGTTGCCCCGAAGCCGACAAAATCAGAGTGGAGACATGCCAGAACCAAGACCGCCAAGTCCAGTAGTAGAGACGGCGACCGATCAGTGTGTGGACTGTGTGGAGACCACAGGCATGCAAAGAGGCTTTATGTCTGCACAAGGTTCAAGTTTATGAATTGCACTGACAGAGAAGAAGCAGTGAAGAAAGCTGGAGCATGCAGAAGATGTCTTGAAACGCATGACAAAGGCTCTGGATGCACTCCAGCCTTCTTGTGCAAAAAGACAGAGTGTGAGGTCCGGGGAAGCCACCACTATTACCTTTGTCCAAGGTCTGGAAAGGCGCCCACAAAGGGTAAAGTCAATGTTGCTGAGGGAGGCGGATACACGGAGGTCCAGGAGGAATTCCTAGCGAAGCTCCCACCAGACCTCGCTAGAGAGTGCAAGAACGCATTCAGCAACACAGTGTCCAGGGTGTCCAGGTCGCTAAACACCACACAGGGCCCATCCAGATTTCTGAAAGAGAATGGTGTTGCGGAATTTCCAGTCATCATGATGGTATTGGAAGTAACTGCAAATGCGGGCCAGAAGATCGGTGCATTGATCGACCTAGCCTCGGACACGAACTATATAACACACTCTGCTGCTGAAAGGCTGAACTTGAAAAGTGAGAGCATCACCCTGGTGGTTCATGGTGTTGGCGGCATGAAGTTTACCGTGGACACAAAAAGATACCTCCTGAAGATCAGAGTTGGCACACCGAAGGGCACTTTGCGACCCCATCAGTTGTTGTGCTACGGGCTGGACAACATAGCGGACATACAGCAACCGGTCACAGCAAGACAACTCGGAAAGTTCTTCCCCAATGTGCATCCGAAGGATCTGAAACGGCCAGAGAGGATCGATCTTCTCGTCAGTCATAAGGAGGGTCGGTTAGTTCCTCAGAAGGTCCAATCAGTCGGTGACCTGGTGCTGTGGGATGGCCCTTTAGGGAAGACGGTTGGTGGGGCCCACCCGGAGTTATTTGAGGAAACACTCATTCACGCTCACTCCTCAAGAGCCCACTTTGCGCGGTCGATGAGGCTAGCAGCAGTCAAGTATGAGGAACTCCCCGTTGGAACTCCATGGTGCATTGCCAGTGGCCAGCCTGTACATTCCTGCTTTGCCACATGTAAAGACTTCCTGAAGTGGTGGGGCTGGGAAAGTATAGGGGCAGCATGTGAGCCGAGGTGTGGTGGTTGCCGCTGTGGGAACTGCCAGCCGGGCGGCAAAGAAATGACACTTGCCGAGGAACGGGAGCTAGAGGTAGTCAAGAATGGCCTAACCTACGTGCTGCAGGATGACCACACCAGTGAACCCCACTGGCACAGCAGTTATCCTTGGCTGGTCGACCCCGCAACACTCCCAAACAATAAGACAGGGGTGGAAGCCACATTCCTACGGACAGAAAGGCAACTTGCTAAAGACCCAGAGTGGAAAGCTGCCTATTCTGCTCAAGTCCATGAGATGGTGTCACGGAATGCTGCAGTCAAATTGACCAGGGATGAATTGCTAACCTGGTCTGGACCTGTTTGGTACATTAGCCACCTGATAGCCCCCAACCCCCACTCCGTGACAACTCCGGTGAGGCTTGTGTGGAATAGCAGCCAGAAGTTCAGAGGCCTGAGTCTTAACGACCTGCTGATGAAAGGACCGGATGTACTCAATCCGATTCGGGCTGTACTGCTACGTTTCAGAAGTGGGAGGTTTGCCGCTCTTGGTGACATAAAGAAAATGTACAACTCAGTGTGGCTCGAAGAAAGAGAAAAACACCTTCATCGTTTCCTCTGGCGAGACACTGAGGATGATGAAATCGGGGTGTATGCGATCACACGAGTCAACATTGGTGATAAGCCTGCGGGGTGCATCGCCCAGGTAGCGATGAGAGAGACCGCCGACCTCCCTATGTTCAGTCATCTTGAGGATGAGCGCCGTGTCCTCCATGAAGATAGCTACGTGGACGACATCCTGACCTCACATAATGACTTAGAACGGCTGCACTCTGTCACGCAAAGCATTGAGAGAATCCTTCAAACCGGTGGGTTCTATCTGAAGCCCTGGGTCATGTCTGGAAAGAGCAACCAGGCGGACAAAGCCGAGGTCGGTGGTCAAGATGAGTCTACCACCAGAACAGTGATGTTGCCGAACCAAATGAGCGACGGGGAAAACAAAGCACTTGGCCTTGGTTACGTCCTGGAAGATGACACGCTGCACGCCATGGTTGCAATTAACTTCTCCAAGAAGAAGCAGAAGATGCGTCTCGGCCAAAACCTTCCGGAGGACCAAGTGAGAACATGCACACCAGATCCTCTAACACGACGAGAGCTCCTCAGCCAAGTAGCCGGTCTCTACGACCCCATCGGGCTCACGGCTCCTACAAAACAGAAGGGCGCCATTCTGGTTCGGCGGGCATTCCAAGAAGCCAAAACGGTGTCACCGGCTGTCAAGGATACATGGGACGAGGCCCTGTCAGATAGCCTGAGGGAAGACGCAATTAATGTGTTCGAAGACTATGTCAGATTGAAGCACATAAGGTTTCCCAGAGCCCTAACCCCACCATGTACCCGGGAGGGTCCCAGCGCTATCACCTTCTCTGACGGGAGTGATCATGCTTATGGAGCAGTCCTGTATCTGCGATGGACCTGCACCCAGGGCCGCCCAATCGTTCGACTTGTGGAAGCAAAAACTAAACTGACCCCACTCGATCAACAAGGAGAGGCAATTAAAGCCGAGATCTGTGGCGCGGTTTTCGCTGCTCGCATTAAGAAGTACTTCGAGCAACACTGCCGCATTAGAGTGAAGCGGTACTATCACTTTGTCGACAGCCAAACAATACTTGGAGCCATTCATCGGGACAGTTATGGCTACAAGACCTTCTTTGCCAACAGAATCGGGGAGATTCAGGGAAGTACAAACGTCGAGGACTGGTGGTGGGTGCCAGGTGCTTTCAACATTGCTGATATACTCACCCGTGGAGCGAGTCCTGAAGACCTGGGGGAGGACTCCCGGTGGCAGAACGGACCTCAGTTTTTGTATCTGCCGGAGGAAGAGTGGCCTGTGAAATCTGCAAAAGACGTAGCGACCGCAGCCAGCGAAAACATAGGCAAGCTTCAGAAGAAGGCGTACATCACCGCAGTCGTAACAAGAGCCCAGATACAGAAGAAGGCGCTCAACGCCGACCCGACAATGGAGCAAACAAAGAAAGTCCCTCGGAGGCCTCCCTCTGGTGTCGGTCATCTGATTGAGGTACGTCGCTTCGGCAGCCTGGACCGCCTTGTGCGAGCCGCAGCTTTGGTGTTGAGGGCAGCCAAAAAGTTCATGGCACCAAAGGGACCCTCCAGCACACCAAAGTGGGAGGCAGTCAGCTCAGCAGGGACCATAACAGTCCAAGAACGCGAGGATTCGCTGAGAGACCTCTTTCTAGCGGCCCAAAGCGGACATACTTTTCCCAGTTCGACGATAGACCGGCTTGTTGCATTCAGGGATGAAAGCTCTGGGCTGCTTCTTTGTGGTGGTCGAATCCAGTCTTTCGATAGGGACAAAGCCGCCGTGCCTCTCTTAACCTACGATGCCTGGTTGTCAACCCTAATCGCCAGAAAAGCGCACGAGGAAGGCCATGATGGTGTAGCGGCCACTCTACTCAAGATGAGGGGGAAGGCCTGGGTTGTTCGCGGGCGGAAGCTAGCCCAAAGGATCGTTGATGCGTGCATGATGTGCAGAAAGAGGAGGGCAAAGAGATGTCAGCAAGTGATGGGAGACCTACCCTTGGAGAGGACAACCCCTGCTGCTCCCTTTGAGTACACCTCCACGGACCTGTTCGGTCCGTATAACGTCCGTGATGATGTGAAGAAGCGAGTCACGATGAAAGTCTGGGGTGTGGTGTTCTGTTGCATGGTAAGCCGGGCCATTCATGCCGAGTTGGTAAATGCCATGTCAACGGAAGCATTCTTGCTAGCATATCACCGTTTTACTGCAATCCGTGGCCATCCAAGGAAAATATGGTCTGATCCAGGCACCAATTTTGTAGGAGCAAAACCAGTCCTGGAGGAGATGTACAACTACATGGACAAGCTTGACAAACAAACTATTGAGAATGTGGCAGCAAGAAACGGCACGACATTTGCCTGGGAATTGCACCCGGCTGACTCCCCCCATCGTAACGGCGCGGCCGAGGCAGCTGTGAAGATCCTGAAAAGAGCTTTGCAATCCATCGGAGCGGAGTTAACACTAAGCTTCAGTGAGTTCTTAACGGCAGTGCAGCTGGCAGCCAACTTGGCAAATGAAAGACCAATCGACGCAAGAGTCCAAAGCCGGGAGGGGTGTATCCAATACGTTACACCCAATTCACTCCTCCTTGGCAGGTCCCAAAACTGTGATGGTAAACCGTTAGATTTTGCCACATATCCCTACAAACGACTACGGGAGATGGAAACTCAAGTAAATAAGTTCTGGCAAGCTTGGAGCCAACTGGCAGGTCCACACCTTTTCGTCCGCAGTAAGTGGCACACGAAACAACGCAACGTAGCTGTAGACGATATTGTGTGGGTGTGCGACCAGAACGCGCTACGAGGCCAATACAGGTTGGGTCGAGTCGTCTCAGTCAAGACGGACCCCAAGGGAACTGTTCGAGATGCGCACATCAGAGTTACCCCGAGCGCACCTGCTCCATCTCCGAGCTCAAAACCGAACCCTTCAGTTTTGGGTTCCTGGCCAACCACAGTAGTCAGGAGGGATGTTCGCCGGCTGGTGGTACTCCTTCCCGTGGAGGACCAGAGGACAGTGGTTGCCTAAATCGAGCGATCTCAACATCAAAGATTCGAGATCGAGTGGGAGGTGTCACGGCAACGGTCACGTGACCTCACTCTGCCTTGTCTGCGTGCGCGCCGCAGCAGGTGCGGTGAATGAAATGACAATCAGCTGTGCGCCCCGAGAACACACAAAAAGCTATGGTCTCTGGAGTACAGATCAATCTGAACTGTGTGCTACCACTACGCAGTGTTGTTACGTGTAAAGACCTCCGAAGAAACTGCCGGTAAGAGAAACCCCTCCTTCACTGAACTGTTGAATGAACTGGAGTATCGCTCACACGTAGCGCATGTGTTTGTGTTTAAGTTTGTGAGCGTCATGGTTGCATTACGCACACCAATCTATGTTTATGGTTTCGTTAGGACGTATTCTCCGGTGGAGATGTGTTTGGTTGAGATGTGTTTGGTTGTGTTTATTGTGAAAGAACGAAAGAAAGAAGGAACTTATTCAATTACTTTAAACACTTTGGTTTAAAGGAAACTTATACAAAAGAAAAGTAAACGTTAAACAATTTGGTTTAAAGGAACGTAAACAATTTATGCAAATGAATATGTAAATTTATGCAAATGAATATGTCAGATAATATGCCTGTGATGGATTTAAGTTAAGACAAAAAATAAAGTAAATTGCAGAAGCAAATACTGATGATTTTGTGATTTCCACTTTGCCAATCTGAGTTTAGAAGTTTGATCTAAGTTGTGAATTTTGTGTGTCCATTTGTTAAAGGTTTTTTACCTGCTGGGAACTACCCAAATAAAAGAAACAAAAGAAACAAAAAGTTGGAGTGGTTTCTGTGCTTGAGTAAAGTCCTGCTGGGAGGCCTTGAACATCACCAACCCAATTAAGTGCGGGGTTTGGCGTAGTGACTAAGAAAGGCACTTAACAAAGACTTTTTCAGAGGGGATTCTGGATTTCTTGTTTAGTTTTAAAATAAACTGTTTTTTAGTGGAAAAATTTGTAAAAAATTAATTTTCGCCTTATTTTTTGACATTCAAAACTCCATAAATGGGGCTTAGGGATTAAATAATAAAAAATCCCTTTGAAAAAATCTTCCAAATATTGTTCAGTCCAAGGCTGGAAAATTTGAAGTCTTTAGGTCCGACTGACGTGGACATAGTGTCGCCACAATGACAGAAAAATGTGTTTTGAGAAAAAGGCCCTTGAAATTGCATTCTCCCATATAAGTCTATGGGGGAACATTGAATCAGCGCAACATTTAAACATGTTATTGTGAAGATTAGGCATGTTTTCTGTTTCCGGGTGAAAGCTTATATGTTCAGAGACCAATTTGGCCCAAAACCTGAAAACTGAAAAAATTGAGTTTTGCCTGTAGTGTCTCCCCTTAAATTAGACTCCACAGTGCGCCAGATGCCCTCCCCTCCTCTTGCACTCTCGATCGCCACAGGGCATGTTTTCCATGAATGAGCCTTCATGGTGGTCCAAGTCAATATTTAAGCGTGTGACCCGTACACTTTACACTTTTGGATCAGGCGTTGTAAGATTTGTACATAACCCAGGACTGAGCGAGGTCTAACCCAGTTATTATTTGAAACATGGACACTGCATGTTTTAGCTGTAGTCTGCTGCTCGTCCCCACGGCCGCCCGTCACTGCTTTGGTTGAGGATTTAACATGTAGTGCAATTTCAGCGGAGACACTTAAAGGTACACTGCGTAACATTTTGGATTATACTGTTGCCATCAGTACAAAACATGCTCCTAATGACCGGCTCCACACAGAAAATTGCTATTACTGCAGTGAGAAATCAAAGAATGGATTTGGATGGGAACCTAACCTGTTTCAATCTCAAATTCTGCTGACTTTAGTCGACATCTCCATGGAAACGAGCTGGAGACGTACCCACTCCCGGTAAATTTATCTCTTACACTGCAAAAAGTGAATATCAAGCATTGTCTTAAATGACTTTATTGAGGAAATGTTTCTTGTTTTGAGCGGTTTTCACTCATTTAGACACTTTTCCTGATCGGACCGAGTTTCCTTTGCTTGTTTGAGGACATTTCAGACCAGTTCTAGGGTAAATCTCGCTTGAAATAAGAAAGTAAAGTTGCCAATGAGATAAGACCAATTTTCTTACCCCATTGGCAAAGTAAATGACCTGAAATAAGTAATGTATCGAAACGAGTCAGAAACGTCTCAGAACAAGTGAAATAATCTAGGACAAATGCCCAAGAACTTCTTAACTAGTCAAAACAACTACCATTTGTATTATTATGCTCAAATTGAGACGTTTATACTGATCTAGTTAATTACTTTTTGCAGTGTAGGAGAGCTGAGGCCGCTCACAGCAAAATCACATGTTTGTTTGAGGTATTTTTCAATGCTGAAAATATCTGTCATAAATTTAAAGCTTGTATTTCAATTTTAGTTTTTGGGGTAAAATTCTACACGGTGTGGCTTTAAGGCAAAAAACAACAACGCATTTTTGTTCAATATTCAGGGTTTGGGCTCGTTCGCTTTTTTAGCATACGGAAAACTTGCCTAATTTGCCGATTAAAGTAGGGCTGTGCAATTAATCGAAATTCGATTACGATTTCGATTACAACAGTAAACGATTACAAAATTAGCATAATCGCAAAAAAAACGATTATAATTTTTTTTTTCAATTTTTTCAATTTTAGTTTTTTCAAAAAAAAAAAATTCAATTTTTTTTTCCACATTTTTATTTTTTTTAATATTTGGATTTTTTTGCTGGATTTTTGTCACTTTTTTGATGGATTTTTGTCACTTTTTTGATGGATTTTTGTCACTTTTTTGATGGATTTTTGTCACTTTTTTGATGGATTTTTGGCTTTTTTTTAATGGATTTTTGTCACTTTTTTGATGGATTTTTGTCACTTTTTTGATGGATTTTTGTCACTTTTTTGATGGATTTTTGTCCTTTTTTTGATGGATTTTTGTCACTTTTTTGCTGATTTTTTTTCTTTTTTTGATGGATTTTTGTCACTTTTTTGATGTTTTTTTTTAAAGGCAACAAATAATCGTTTGAATAATCGTGATTTCAATTATGACAAAAATAATCGTGATTATTATTTTTTCAATAATCGAGCAGCCCAAGATTAAAGTGTTTTTTATTGCAGTAATCCGTCCATTTTCTTCCACTTGTCCGTTGCCGGGTCGTGGCTCTTCTCTTATAAGAGGCTTCTGAGCCGCTCTTTGTCTGACCCGTCAATATACGATATGAAACAGCAAAAGTTTCAAAATGACATGCCTAAATGATTATTCTTAAGATTGACCCGCAGTGTGTCTACGTGAAGCAGCTCCTGGACTAGTGTAACCCAGGACCTAACCCGGATGTAAACACTCACATGTGCTTCTTCAGCTCCTGCAGGTCCAGGTCCAGGTCCAGGCCCCTCTCCTCCAGCTGCTCCTCCGGGATCCGGTCCCATATGTCAGTGTTGACCCACAGCGACCCCGGCAGGCTGAGCGTGGCGTTGGTGCAGGTGATCCAGCGGCACAGCGGGCAGCACACGGTGCGCACCATGCCCCGCAGCGAGGCCAGCTTCTCCAGGCACACGGAGCAGAAGGTGTGCCTGCAGTGGAGCACCCGCGGGATCCGCTCCGAGCGCGAGTACACGCAGAAGCAGATCACGCACTCCAGCTCCTCACTGCAGACCCGGGCGTGGTCAGGGGGTGGGCAGCAGGGGGAGCGGCAGGAGAGGGGGCGGTCTGGAGACATGACCTGAGAGGAAGAAAGGAAGACATTTTGAACTGTGCTGAAATGAAAATGTGTGTGTATCAGTATGACGCACAGCAGAGGTTAGTTATCCTTCTTCATGTGGAAGCAGAGGCCTGACCGGTCAGACTAGCACAACGTCTCGAGTTCATGTCTACAGGTCCTTCCTGGAGACACATCCATGCGTAAGACGCCCAGACTCCTGCATGTTTGTCATCCATCCACTTGGAGACCATCGAGTCTTTTCCAACAGTCCCAAATCAAGTCAGAATTAGTGCTCTTTTTTAGTGATGTTTACGACGACTCCTTTACATAACTGTTGCAGAGAAACGTTATTTCAGGAAGTACCGCCTTTGCTCTGCCCGATGCCGTCAGTCCTCGGAAGCTGAGCAGGAAGTGCCTGGTTGGTACTTGGATTGGAGATCCGGGTGATTGTAGTGAGTGGTTGGTGGTGGGAGGGGCCAATGGCCTCATCAGTTGACCCCAGGGCAGATGTGGCTACAATAGTAGCTTACCACCACCAAGTATGGACTGAGTGAATAATGCAAAGTAAAGCGTCTCTCCAGGAAAAGCGCTACATTAAACCAGTGCATTGTTATTTTATTATTTTTATATTTACCATTGAGAAATGTCTAATGGTTAAATAGTAGAATAATAGTAAAATCAGAGTTCTACGGCACTCTCAGTGGTTCTCAAACATTTCACACCAAGTACCACCTCATGACGTCCACCACCAGATCAAACCACAACTAATACACACATTAGACTAAATAAAGTCTGAACTGGGTTTAAAACATGTTTAGTTCTTTAACCGGAAACGCAAACAAACACGGTGGGATAAATGAAGTTTTTAGTTTGCCCTGATAGAGCTTATAAAAGCCTGTAATGCTACAGGCAGAACATGAGGCATCACAATATAAACGAGGAAAAGACTGTGAGGCTGATATAGGAAAACAGCTGCTTGTCATAAACTACGCCTCAAACGACATCCTTTTTTTAATAAGCGATGCCCTCTCGCTAGTGAAGGAGGCATCAGGCATGCCTCTGTAATGATGACTAAATCAACATTCCATGATGCCACACTGAAAGAAGTGGATTCTAAGCAAGTAAAAAATGTCTTACTTTAAGAAATAAGTTCTTATTTTTTCCCTAAAAAGTAATAATGTTTTGCTGAGCAAAGTTTTCTTCAAAAAAAAATCTTATTTTAGGAAATAAAATCTAGCCATTTCTTGTTCAGATATATTTGCTAAAAACATGCTCATTTTTCTTGTAACAAGAAAGAAAAACGTTTTGAATCTTCTTCAGCTTTAGACAAAGAATATTTTTTCTCATTTTAAGAAAAAATAAGATCAACAACTCTTAATGTAAGAACTGATTCTCACAGAGAGAAAATACATCACATTCTTTAAAGTGGGCGGCTCGGTGGCACAGCGGTTAGAGCCTCAGCTTCACAGCTCGAAGGTCCTGGGTTCGATTCAGGGCCTTTCTGTGTAGAGCATGTTCTCCCCGTGTCTGCGTACGCTTCACCTACCACTAAAAACATGTACAATAGGTGAATCCTCCAGCCAGGTGATTCTGACCGTCTGGCTCCACATCATGGAGAGAGTGTTTATTAAGAACATTTTGCTCAAAAATGTGTGTAATTTAGAACATTTTACTTAAATCAAGCAACATTTAAGTAAAATATCACAATTTTTCACTAAATAAGAATGTTTTCCTTAAATGATTCCATTTTCTGAGGACATTTTGCTTAATTCTAGTTATTTATTTGCTTAAATTTAGTGTTTCTTTCTTGTTTTATGATGAGAAAAATATTCTAGGAAACAGAATTCTTACCCCATTGACAAAACGTCTTATTTTAAGATGTTTTCCCTTGTTTTTAGAAGGGGACTTTTTGCAGTGCATGAAATATGATCTGAAACTATTTCAGATAATATTTCCTGAACCTTCCTATAGTTTATTGACATATTTTCAGATTTTTCACATTCTCAGACTTCGCATCATCAGAACTTTGGCGTCTGCCATTAAAAACAAACCGCTCTTCCCTAACTCCCCCTCCCCCCCCCGCCGCTGCCCCTCCCCCTTCGCCTGCAGTGTCTGTCATCACAGGAAGAGGCAAACCCTGTCATTATGGGCCCATTACCCTCGGCCCACAAGACACAAACATGAAGCCCGTGGGCGCACGCTGACAAACCTTTCCAATGAATTCTCTTTGACACAACTTTTTCCCTCTTCTCGCCTTTTTATCGTCATTTTAAAGTTGTTTTGTTTTGCTATTTGCCTCTGTGACAGTTACATTTCCCTCATGGGACAATAAACTGTCAGACTAAACTAGGAGCTAAATCAATATACCAGTCAGGTGTAAAGCACAACTAGACTGAACTTACTGATATAAAAATGCATGCCAGCAATTAAAACGTATTTGGATAAATGGAACTCAATACTTTGATACAGATCTGACATGTATTAAAGCAGTACTAAGTAACTCTTCCCCCTAGAGGCCATCAGCGCAACTGCAGGTGTAGTAGCAAGTTATGATTTTTTAACTTATTAATTGTCCGTGAGAGTAAATACTACGCTGACAGGAAAGGTGAAGGGAGAGAGTGTTACTGTGCATCCAATTATACAATGGAAATATTTTTTTTCACTCAAACTTGGCTGTAAATACTGTTTAAAGTGACGTTAGCCCGCAGTTAGCTTTGCCCGTTAGCCCGTTGTGTATTGCTTTCTCCGGACCGGTGGCAGTCAAGTTGCAAACATGGTTTTCTGTCCAGAGACACCAGGGGGAGATGAAAGACCCTCCAGTCATCCCATAAACACTTGTATTACCCCCACAGGGACTACGGGAAGGATTTATTAAGGTAAACACGTTGCTTAGTACTGCTTTAATGTAGTGCCTGAACATTGTCTGTCTCTTTTGCCGTCAGTTTAATACTTATTTACATGACTGTAAGAAAAACATCATGCAATTTGACACAAAATGAGAGAAGTTTCTTTCTTGCCTTTCTTTTCTAAAGATAGAGACTAACTTTTTATTTGTCTTTCAAATGAGCCTCCTCTCTATAAACACGAAGGTCCTGAATAAATTGGCCCTACGCCTGTAATAAAGCTCCCCCTGCTGTCACACACATTGTACAGTTAAAGCAGTGGTTCTCAACCTGGGGGTCGGGTCGCGAGACAAATTTGGGGGGTCGCCAGATCATTTAGATAAAATATACAAAATTTCGTTAGCAAACAATGTTTTATTGTAGCATGTGTTTGCTATTGTACCAGAGGGCCATTATTTGATCGTGGTTTCATGAATTTTATTTCAGCCATTTGTTTTTTTTAACTATTTGTGTATTGACAAGTCAGGCACATTTTTTGTCACTTTTTCTCACTTTTTTGGTCAAATTTTTGTCATTTTTTTTGTACATTTTTTGTACATTTTTTGTACATTTTTTGTCACTTTTTTTGTCAAATTTTTCGGTTTTTTTTTTTTTTTTTTGATTTTTTTTGGTCAAATTTTTCTCACTTTTTCCACATTTCCATCCTTGTTTTGTCTCAGTTTTGTCGCTAAAATCCCCCCCAAAAAAATTTCCCTCCTCCCCCCAAAAAATAAAATAAAAAAATTAACCCCCCGAAAAAAAGAAGAAAAATTAAAAGACATGGAAAAAAATAAAAATAATAATAATAATAGTAATAATAATAATACAAATAAATAAATAAAATAAAATGTGGTCCTATAAACAACATTATGAGAACTTATCTCCACTATTTAACAATAGCCCGGGTGGGGGGTCACGAACCCCTTTACCTGTTATAATGGGGGTCGCGGCTCCAAAAGGTTGAGAACCACTGAGTTAAAGGAATAGGCCACTGTTCGGCTCCATAGGGGAGTGGAGGAGAGGCTATAATGCTAACAACAACTTTGCATCAACTCGTCTAAGCTCAGGTAAGAACATATCTCAGTATTCACTACTTGCACATGACCCACAATGCTTTGCGCCTTGAGGGGTAGCTACGACCTGGAGGCCTTTGAGCGCGAGTGAAGCTACAGCCAAACGATGATGAAAAACAGCTTAAGCGTAATCCGGAACTACAAAGCGCTGCACATCGACTTTTCAAAATCGATAGATAAAAAGGTACAGGTTTTTTAAGCTTTGGTTTAGTGGAATTGGGTTTTTTTTTAATGGTAATTGGAAGATTAACATCATTCTCTTCGATGACAGCTCGCAACGCCATATTGTTTACAGCAGCGAACCCCCCCAAGGCGCAATGCATTATGGTACTGTGCAAGTAGCGAGTAGAAAAACGGCGGCCTGTTCCTTTAAGAAGCATCAGACACAGGATTATAAACATAAGAGACGTTTTAAAAATATCCGTGCATATTTGGCAAAAGAAAAACCATACCAGTCGACCTCTAGTCACATGAACGCACGAGACGTCGATATAAACACATCGAGCTAGATTGTAGCCAGTAGTAGCCGAGTAACAATAATTATTTTCACTCATAGATACAGACGGCATCTCGTCATAGAAGGGGGCGTGGCTTCGCCGAGGGGGAAAATAGAATCTTTAGAGAAACACAATTTTTCACTCTTTTTTGCCTTTTTCTGGTGGAATATGAACTTATTTATCACATACAAATAAAGTCCAGTGTAAATCGGGTCCATATGGATATTTTCTCACAGCAGATTGTTCTGTAGAAGTGAAAAAACGGCAGTTGTAGCTAGCGCTAGCTAACCGTTAGCATTAGCCCGATGCTAACATGTAGCATCAAGTTAGCATTCTCCGTTATTCATGTGTTTATGGGCTGTTGAACCACTTTGCTCCTCCCCATGTCTTTGTATCTTTATTTAGTAGAAACTATATTCATAATTCAGCATTTGTTACAGTAGTTTTTGAATAATTAGAGAAAATTTACATTTTTTCAAAATTGTTTTCCCCCTTAACTGTTTTCAAAAATGACCATATATGGGCGATTCCAGAGATGCCGTCTGTATCTATCTCATCATTTTCGCTCACACATTCACAGGTGGATCAGGGTTGCCAGGTATGGGCAGCCAAACCCGCTCAAAAATATCTGAAAACCGCGGAAAACCCGCGGACATACGTTAACAGAGCCCATGTGCTCCTACGATGATGAGAAACCGCCCCTACTCCCCTGACTTTTGATCAATTCAACATTGATTACAGCAAGGCAAAAAAACTGTTTTTTTCACCCGCGGAATGGCTTTAAAAACCACCCAATTCCGCGGTACCTGGCAACCCTGAGGTGGATCATCAAGTGTGTCACATGTCTAAAGTCCAATGCATTTCAATGGGAGGCTAGCGGCGATATGGAGGTACTACAACAATGGCGGACCAATGGCGGCCTCTCGTGTTGTTGCCACAAAGCAGAGCAGCCATTGCTCTGAACCACCAAACTTCTGGTCACAGGGAAACCGCTCGAACAACTGAGTAATCAAAAAATGAGTTGATCAAAGTAAGTAAGCGTCTCTGTGGCGTCCCTGGTGAATGTTGTTGGAGTCTCTCCAAAGCCTCACCTGGTGAGACTCAAAACACCGCCTTCCAAAGAACAGTGGCAGTAAAAAAACACTGGAGGCAAATATTTTCACAACTGTCAGGGAGCAACACAAGAGCTGCAAGTTCACGTCAGTATCACAGCACAGAGGGTTTGTGTTCATGCAGTATTGTCATTTAGGGTCTTTTTTTTATGATCAAAAAGTCATATTAACCAGCTGGAGGCAGAACAGACGGCCATTATTTTTGTGAAGTATCAAATTAATAATAACCAGGCCCTTATCACGTTAAGCAAATTCAACGATATAACGGCCCCCAAGAGTAAAGTCTGCCTAACGCTTGTGTATATGCAAAATACAAGAAAGACTAGGACCACAATGCAATCACAATAAATACTTGTGCTCCAAATGCTTTTTAGAACTACTACGAGCCTATACTACTGTCAACTTTACCTCTAGCACTAGTTTATAGAACTGGTACTGACAAAAGAATGACATCTTTGATATAATCTTTGTAAATATCAACATCGATACTTCCTGAAGAAGCCACGTATTTCAATCAACTATTCTGCTTGTTTTAGTACTTTTTACTTGTACTTCAGTAGCACAAGGTGGGTCATAACTACATTTACAAAGGTACAACTTTTTGAAGTTGCAACTAGTTTTTCATGCAGCACTTTTCACTTCAACTTGAGCAATATTAAAATAAAATGTATATTTGTTTCTACAGAAAGATTTTCACATTATTCCATATTTTGTTTAGCATCATTTCTGTCGAACCTGAATCAGACTTTTTTGCTCAGTTCGCCTAAAAACTACATTTTCTCCTGTAGCCTTTTTTACTTTTACTTGAGTCATTATTTGGGCCACTACTTTTTACTTGTGTCAAATTATTTCAAAGTAACGTTACTCTTGCTGAGAGTAGCACAATATTTACTCAAATAAGAGATACGGATACTTCATTATAATAATAACAATACCTGGAGAAAATGTTGTTTTTAGGCGAACTGAACAAAAAAGTCTGATTCAGGTTTGACATAAATGATTCTGCTTCTCCTGCTGCTGCATTTCATTTCTCAGAGTTGGAGCGAACTTACTGTGAGAGAATCAAGCGCGTGCGTCCAGTCTCTTCTCCTCGTGTCCTCCGAAAAGATAAATCCGAGATTCCGGCGGCGAGCGCTACTTCCCGGGGTACGAGCTGAGGACAGCAGCGCTGTTCACGCAGTCCCCGGACTTCTCCGAGCGGGATTAAACCTCTTCGTTTTGGGCGGTGCAGCTGAAGGACCGATGCTCCGTGACCCCCGAATGCTCCGTGTCCTGCCTGCTCCAGGCCGGGCTCGTGTGTGGCTTGTGGAGCGCGCTCTCCACACAGTGTGGGGCATGTGCTGAGAGAGCGTCAGGTGAGCGAGTGTGAGGGACGTACAGGTGAGGAGGCGCTCTTTAAAACGTCTGCGTGATGCTGCGTGACGTTACGTTGCGAGTTCTCTGGAAAGAAAGGTTTTCAATTTCCTCTGGCAAAAGATATGATCAAGGCTCCAAACAAAAAAGTTCGATATGCTGAGCAGCTCAAGCTAACCTTTAAAAATACCTCTCATGCACTTGTGTCAGAAAAATGTAGTTATCGCCTAATAACAATAATGGCTCACACACTTGTGCTGATATTTACGCCTGTGTCACAACTTCCTCAAAGCGCTGTGGTCATTGTCAATGTGACCAGATTTTACAACCTAAGGTTGGTCGTTTGCCGCAGCGTAGCATAAACCATATATCGCTACAGGTGCATTATGCAACTTTATATATATATATATTAAAAAAAGTTGATGTTTGACCTTGTGACCCAGCGGCTGTAGAAGTGTCCGCATGGCGCCTTTACTTTCCATCACGGCGGTCTCTACAACGCTCCAGGATAAACAGTATTGTAGGTTTTCTGGGACGAGGCTCCGTCAGCAGAGACAACCTTCAAAAATATTGATCCTCGAGCGATTTTCCAACCTTAGGGTGGAAAATCCATCATGGTGTAGAGATATACGATATATGGTTTACGCTACGCTGCGGCAAACGATACCTGAACAATACTTTTTTCGATACCTATACTTAAATATTTGTCATCTAGATCTAGAACCATAAAACAGAACAATAATGTTACTTAATATTTTATTTCTTTGAAATTTGTCTAATTTATCAACCAAGTAATTTCCTTTAGCGCTGTACCTGGACCCAACAGGCATCACAATGTGGTATCTACAGTACAGTACTGTGAAGTCTTCTTACTGAAGTAGTAGTAAAGGTTGTGGTGATGGTAGTATATAGAATGATTTGTGTCTATGGTAACTGTTAAAATCCAGATTGTTTTGCACATGAAACAAAAACAATCACAATGTTCAGAGTCTTCTCTCTCTGCATGTTTAAACTACGGTCCAGCTGTATTCAGCTAATCAACTCCAAGATCGTGAATGCAACTTATTTTTATGTCCCACTACTTTTACCAATAGTAGTGAAGTAGTGGGACCAGTTTGTGAATTTAACCAGGTTAGTCCCATTGAGATCTTATATCTCTTTTACAAGACAGACCTGGCCAAGATGGGCAGCAACACATGGTGACTATACATTTCAAAACAAACACAGCCTTAGTTAAAACATTCACACACAGATGATCTGGACTGGACTGACATCACGAGACACTTCCAACTATTGAAAGAAATAAGGTCTGTGATTTTGAAGTCCTTCTGCAGAAGGTTCCACACAACATACTGCAAAGTGTCATTGGTATGAAGACTACGCTGACTCTGCAGCTTGAAAATAAAAACATACCAATGAGAGCTGACGAGCCTAAACCCCATTCCCTTTAGAGTAAAACAAGCAGTGGTGAGTAAGAGGCCGACAGTTGGTTATGAAGCCTCATGATTTACACTGTCCAACATCAGAGACACCGGAGCTTCATATACATACATATATATATACACATCTGCAGAGTCAATAACAGGCCGGAATGTAGTAAAGCAAGATTTATTGCTACAGTAAAACTCAACTTTTTAATTACATTTTGGAAATGCAAAGAAAAGGACAATTATAAAACCCAAATACTTAAAACTCGATACCAGTTACATTTTCTGGCCAGATTGATCTTCTCTTTCAACAAGGAGAAAAACATCCGTTTTGTTGTCAAAGTAGTGTTAAAGGGATGTTTCAGGATTTTTGACATAGGGCCTCATTTCCTCCCCTCCTGGATCCGCCACCTTAACGTGGTGGAGGGGTTTGAGCGCCCGAATGATCCTGGAGCTCTGTTGTCGGGGACATCGTGCCCCTGTATGGTCTCCCAGGGCAAACAGGTCCTATAGGTGACGGGTCAAAGAGCGGTTCAGAAGCCCCTTATGAGAGACCGACAGGCCCGGACTGAACCATGAGGTCGTCCTTCTGTGGACCCTCCACCTGCAGGAGGAGCCATAAGGGGCTGGTGCAATGTGATTTGGGCAATTCCAACAGCGGCCCCCACGACCCGGGAACGGACAAGTGGAAGAAAATGGATGAATGGATGGAACTCATTTCCTAGTTATCCAGAGTGTTACTGATTTCTGGAGTTTTTTTTTAGTTCAAGCAGTTCTTATGTTTGAAGAGTTTCGTGGCGCTAGGCTAGTGCAAGGCTAGCGCATTTCTACAATATCAGCCAGCCTGCATTAAAAACAGTGTGACCCGCTCCACAGAGCACCTGAGGCAAATCACTTAAAACGCCAGACTAACCATATAAATGTCTGTGTCCATAGAATAATTTTAACCATTTTGCATTTAAAATAAGTTATATTTGAGCAGCATCAGCTTCATGGTTGTATAAGCTACGCAGCAGCGGAGTGATCTGCTAGAAATGTGATCATTCATGCGATGCAAGGTCAGTTATATTCCAAAAATTATTCTATGGACACAGACATTTATATGGTTAGTCTGGTGTTATAAGTGATTTGCCTCAGGTGCTCTGTGGAGCGGGTCAGACTGTTTTTAATGCAGGCTGGCTGATACCATAGACATGCGCTAGCCTTGCATTAGCCTAGCGCCACAAAGCTCTTCGAATATAAGAACTGCATGAATTACAGAAAAAAAAAAATCTCCAGAAATCAGCAACACTCTGGATAACTAGGAAATGAGGCCCTATGTCAACAATCCTGAAACATCCCTTTAAATAGAAGTGGCTGTAGCACTGCACTCCATCAGCAGCACAGGACTGAGCTCGCTCTATAGGAACCAACAAAGTCGAAATGCTTACTTACTACATATTTCAGATACTATTGTTTACTCGAAGACACACTGCGAAAATATAATCAAACACATCCATCTTTCTTTCTTTTCAGTGCTCTCTCTATGTGCAGCTTATTGACACATTAGTAGCATGTAAATAGAGTGAGTAATATGGGTAAAATGGGATGAGCTGATTTGAATGTGGATCCCGGATTTGCATATTAAGCTTGGCGCTCTGTGCTGGCATGCCTTTTGGGCCTCTGCCAATGTGTGTGCATTATCTGAAAAGCGTCAAACCGGTTTTACCTCAGCAGGCGCCTGAAGCAAACACAGTTCTGGAGAATCATTCCGAGATTACCTTAATCCCCTTATCCCCTTTTAGATCTAGCTGTCTAGTACTTCTTAGTCCTATAGTTCTCACTGCAAAAAACATATTGAAATGTTCTTGTGATCTGAGTAGGGAAGCTGAATTATCTGGAATGCATGTTTCTTAACCCCCACCTGAACCAAGCATGTTTCCTAAAATCAGGCTTCACCCAAGTGTCCAAAAAGCCCTCACAGTGGTCTCTAGGACGCTCCGGGATCAGGTGTTTGGAAGGTTGATCCTGGAGCGTTGTAGAGGCCACCGTGATGGAAAGTAAAGGCCATGGTAAGCACTCACACAGCCGCCGAAATATCAACTTTTTTCCGCCAAGAAATTTGCATAATGCACCTTTAACTTATCAAGATTTCTCTTTGTTGGACCTGCTTTTGTAATCAAGACTTTAAAAGTGCTTGGATTTGGATTGACTTTGGACTTTGAACGATCATGTTTCTTCCATAGACCGGGCTTGTGTGAGGCTTGTGGAGCTGAGAGAGCGTCAGGTGAGGGGGTGTGTACTGGAGGAGGCGCTGATATTGGATAATGTTCCGTGGCAAGTTCTCTGGAAAGGACTGGCATTCAACGGCTCAATTATCAGTTATTATTATCAAGGTTCAGAAGGAAGCGGTTTGAGATGCTTGGTAGCTTAATCACATTTCTCAAGTAACCTTTAAGAAATACCTTTCACGCACTTGTGTCGGAAAAATGTAGTTAAAGCCGAATAACAATGGCTTACACTTGTATTGTGCGTTTTTTCACGCCCGTGTCACAACTTCCTCAAAGCGCTGTGGTCATTGTCATTCCTGCGTGTTTGACTTTCTATCAATTCCATCGTATTTACTTTCATCAATAGTTTTGAAGGTTTTTTCTCTGCTGACGGAGCCTCTCACCGGAAAACCTACAGAACAACTGATCCTGGAGCGCTGCAGAGACCGCCGTGACGGACAGTAAAGGCGCCATGCTGACCACTCCTACAGCCGCTGGGTCACTACAAGGTCAAATACACACACATACAACGATATGTGGAGGAGTCGGCGCTAAGAGGCCGACACAGACACTGATCTGGAAACCAAAATCTCTCTTGAAGCTCATAAGGAATATATTAACGCAGTGCCATGGACGGTCAAGGAGCACATAAGTAATGTTCACATTTATGAACAATCAAACACTCGTGCTATTATGCGGATGAGAAACAAGCCTCTTCCGTGTGCTGCATGTGTCGTGAAAGTTGCAGCACGATGTTGCTATGACCTTTCAATGACCCCGCGGCGGTATGAGTGGTCAGCATCTTTCATTTCCACCAAGGTGGGTTTTCTGGGTGGAGTATATGCGTAACCATGGCCATTCTCATCTCCTCCTCGCTCGTTTTCCCAAACACCGTGTTGTATTTTCCGTGCTTGTACTTGCACTCAGAGCCGGTGCTGGCCCTTCTCAGGCCTTAAAGGAACAGGCCACCGTGTTTACATACTGAGATATGTTCTTACCTTAGCTTTGACGAGTTCTTTAGGACCTGTCTGATCTTCACCCGTGCCTTCAGTCACGTAAACACAGCGCAGACGGCGTTAGCATTTAGCCTCTCCCTCTCTCCTCTATAGCTCCAAAACAGGTCAAGAGAGAAGCTACCAAGCTCTTCCACGTTTTCCTTATTTAAATATGGTTACGTGAAGTGTTCCACTACAAAGTATAATTACACAAAATTAAACAATGTGGATTTTCTAATACGCGAAATACACGCAGTAATCTTCACTTTACTGTGCGGATGCCAAATTACTCCTGGTATTATTACGCCTTACAATATAGTTCCCTCTTTTATCCGCTTAGAAAATCCACATTGTTTAATTTTGTGTAATTATACTTGGTATAATTAGTTTCTATCTTGACTTGTTTTGGAGCTATAGAGGAGAGAGGGGGAGAGGCTAAATGCTAACGCCGTCTGCGCTGTGTTTACGTGACTGAAGGCACGGGTGAAGATCAGACAGGTCCTAAAGAACTCGTCAAAGCTAAGGTAAGACCATATCTCAGTATGTAAAAACGGTGGCCTGTTCCTTTAAGACTGTGCACATTCAGAGAACCAGAGTTACTGTACGTAACTGTGCACATGAGAACCGTGTTGATTCAGCTCATTTTTGAGACAAATAGGCCGTAACAACGCCTTGATTAATCAGTGAAACAACACTGTGTTTGACTGAGATGCAGGGCCCTTGTGGCTGCGGGGGCCCTACGCACCTTGCATAGTTTGCCAATAGGAAAAAAACGGCTCTGTACACACTAAATGGACACCAAGCCATACTTTATCTATCAATTTAGCCCACTGTTATAAAAGCGCTGGCCTCATTAGAAACACCACCACCGTGTTAAAATCATCTTGAGACCCCCAGCGTAGTGCTCCTGGTTCCCAAAGTGGATGCCATTCTCTCCGGGCCGCACATCACTAATTGAAATGCTGAACCTATCCCAGGTCTTTGCAACACATCGATGAGTATCAAACTCAAGCCAGTCTTTGAACCTAGCCTGGACCGGATGAACAGTGAGCCGAGAGCTCCAGGGTTTCAGACGACGACACATCATGGAGCTAGAAAATGTAACGTAGAAACGGACAGATCAGTTCTTGTTCATTTGTTGATTTTCACAGTAATGTTGTAAAATAAATAACCACAAGCACCAGTTCAAACCAAGCTTACAAGCATCTGCATCAAGAACAAAAGCTAAAATAAGAGGACTGTTTTAAAAATATTTATTGAATAACGTTTTATATTTATAACAACATACAATGATGATTTTTAAAGCAACTATTGTAATTTCAGATTCGAAAAAAAAACGTAATAATGGAATAGGCTTTTCAAGTGGCTGCAGATTCGAACGACCTCCGAGACCAGATGGACGGCGAGTTTGGGGATATTTCTAAGGCAATTATTTTACTTTTACGAAGCAAAGCGTTTTGTCGCGATGAATAATTTTGGATTTGCAGCGCTACTGAATGGATAAAGTTCCTATTTTTATCATTCCCTGTTGTTCACTCGCTGGGCTCCGTAATCTCGCCTCTAAACCTGCTCTGGAAGTAAAATCCCAACTCGTTTTCCCCATAAATAATAAACGTTTAAAAGATATGAGGCGAAAAAGCTCGAAACTGAGAAAAGTTTCGGGTAAATATTGTCTTTATATAGTGTTTTATAGTGGTGAGTGTTGTAGAGTGGTGAGGTGATCTTTTTTTTTTACGAACGCCATGGGAAATACGAATGGGAATGTTACTTCTGGAATAAGAGCAGGTTTTTTTTGCAGTGGGCGGATCTCTATAGTTCCAGTCCCACTCTTTTTGGAAAGCCATACACTTAACATTTTTTGAACCATTTGCAGATTGGATCATTAACTGAAGCATGTCCCCCCCGTCACCTCTCCCCTAAACCGAAAGCAGAACGCAGTAACTTCTGTAACTCTGACAAACAAAACAAAATAAAAACATACATTTGCAAGTGTGAGCGTCGCGGTCTGCGATCTCTGAAGAGTATTGTGTGAAAGCGGCACATGGCGGCTGGACAAACGGATTGTGGAGGGTTTCTTGGCGTTTGTCACGGTAGAGTCAACGATTCCACTTTAGTTTGGGTTTGGACTAAAGGTCGACCGATATGGGTTTTTCGCTATACCGATTTTTGGGGATTTTTATTGGCCAATGCAGATATGCTCGGCTGATGTTTTTCCAAATGTTTGGTCAATAATCCTCTAAAGACATAGATACTTGGCCACTCCAGCAGTGGCCGATTCAAATGTTATTACTTTAGGTCAGGGGTGTCCAAACTTTTTTTCCTGTGGGGCCGCATACTGAAGCGTACACGGGGTGAAGGGCCATAGATCGGTGGTTAGTGCCGCAAAACCTTTGACTAGCAAAGGTTTAAATTGTGCCCCACACCTTTATTTCTGCTCAAAACCTTCATGCCAGCTCTGTCTCACAGTAAAAGGTTAGTTGTTTGGTTTGAATTGTGTGGAATTATTAAATTTCAAATAAAAAGGACTATCTCTGATGATGTGTCCCGATTCAGCAAAAAGGCAGAGGGCCACCAAAAATTGGTCTGAGGGCCGCATTTGGCCCCCGGGCCGCACTTTGGACACCCCTGGTTTAGGTGATTCATAGTTTCTGCCCCAGCTTTGATTAGTTGCCGTTAGCATTAGCATACTGTTGCTAGCCGCGGCTTTTTGTGCAGCGATCAAAAGTACAATTGCGGCGGTTGAAACTAACTCAGCAATTTAATTCTCCAGGTTCAAAATGATGTTTATTGAAACTAACTAAGTTTAGTCAAACTTGTAGCTCAACAATTTTCATCGTGATGTTTCTGTTCCCCTGAGGCCTAGAAAGTTGTGTGTTTTAAAGCCCTTTCCAAAACAGGAAGTCTCTACCAGACGGTTTTCGGCGCTAGATCAGCCGATATTATAAAATCCCAAAATATCGGCCCGATATAGAGTATTAGTTGACCTCCAGTTTAGACCTATTTTGAAAAATCCAAGATTTCCATCCAGGTAATGTTCTAAAAGTAAGATGGCTGTAAAGTGCACGATTTTTGTATGTCTGCGATGCAAGATGACCCATTGTGCAGAAAATTGCATGTAGACTAATTAAATACTGGAAAGACACTTGTTGAGTAAGAACAGCTCTCTTGGGATCTAATACAGAAACAAACGGCACCTTTGAAAATGCCCATATATGGCTATGTCAGAAGCAGCCAGAGGGGGAAAACAAATGAGGAAAAAAAAACCAGACATGGAGAGGAGCAAAGTGGTTCAAAGCGGCCCATAAATACTTAAAAAACAGACAGCAATGCTAACCAGGAAGCATGCCAACATAGATACAGACGGCATTTCGTCATAGAAGGGGGCGTGGCCTCGCTGAGGGGGAAAATAGAATCTTTAGAGAAACACAATTTTCCACTCTTTTTAGCCATTTTCTGGTGGAATATCAACTTATTTATCACATACAAATAAAGTCAGGTGTAAATCAGGCCCATATGGATATTTTCTCACAGCAGATTGTTCAGTAGAAGTGAAAAAATGGCAGTTGTAGCTAGCGCTAGCTAACCGTTAGCATTAGCCCGATGCTAACATGTAGCATTATGTTAGCATCCTGTTTTTTATGTATTTATGGGCTGTTGAACCACTTTGCTCCTCCCCATGTCTTTGTATCTTTATTTAGTAGAAAACTCTATTCATAATTCAGCATTTGTTAAAGTAGTTTTTGAATAATTAGAGAAAGTTTAGATTTTTTCAAAATTGTTTTCCCCCTTAACTGTTTTCAAACATGACCATATATGGCCGATTCCATTGATGCCGTCTGTATCTATATGCTAGCGTTAGCAAAGCGATGATCACGAGTGCCGTTTTTCACTTCTACTGAACAATTTGGTGCGATAAGGCACCCATAGGGACCTGATTTTGGCTCGACTTTATTTGTGTGTGATAAATATGTTTATAGTCTGCCAGAAAACGGCTAAAAAAAAAGAGTGAAAAAATGTGATTCCAATGAGAGCTTTTCTTCCCCCTCGACGAGGCCACGCCCTCTTGTATGATGCGTTGCCGTCTGCATCTATGTTGCTTGGAGCGCCCCCGGTAGGCAGTAAGAGGAATTAAACGTGGTCGAAGCAAAACTGGAGTTACCATTTTAGCTAATGGTATGCTAAGAAGAGTTGGACTGCAGAACAACTGAAAACTGGTCCCATGGTCGTTTTGTACAAGCGATTTGCACAAGTTCTACACATGCGGGAAACACAAACCGAAGCATTATAACAAAAGAAGAAACGACCAAAGTAAACATGATTCCTCAACCCTGTGTTGAAATCTTATTTATGAAAAAAAGGGGGAAATTAGCACAGCGTTTTTGTGGTCGGTCCGGCCAAGTAACTTCTCAACACAAATCAAATCAATCATAATTAACTCATGTGAACAATGAGGATGTGTGAGAGATAGAGATTCGTTTGGGTGGCAGCTCAGACATTTGACACTACATTTAGAACATATTTGCAAGCGAGTATTTAGTTTAGATACTATATTTGATCAATCAATTTTGACGACCCAACATCTGGCTTACTCTTTTCAATCATTTTCAAGTAAGCGGCGCTAGCGAGTGACGCCGACCTCACCGCTAACCCAAATATACACAGCCTATGAAACAAATAAAAAAAAGAAAAAGCAGTGTACATCTGTCTTTAATCGGAAATGCGAGCGGCAAATAAGTGCTGCAAATTTAATTACAATCAAAGGCGCAATTTAAATGGTCGCAATAGATAAATATTTATAAAGCCCCGGGGTCCGGCTAACCCTGTAGTTTAGACAAGCTGTTCTGAAATGCATGTGAGTTTCAATTTAGACTGTTCATATTTCAGTCTCCTCTTCAAATGTACAAGGATATCTCAAATAAACCGCAAATTGAGTCAAGTGTAATATTCGTCCAAAAAGTCACAATTATTTTTTTTTCCAAGATGGTTTTGTGTGCACTGGAAAACACAGCAAAGAACTACAAAGAGACCGACGTAAGTTACTGCGTTCTGCTTTAGGCCACTTTTGAATGACTACAAATCGACCGATTGCGAGTCTTATCCCAACTGTTTGAGCCTCGCCACTCCCTCCTTCCTCCGATCGCTTTCGATAAAAGTTTCCCAAAGTCCGTGTGGAGATTCTGAAGGAGGGTCATTCAAACTGTTTATTTTTTTCTCATTTAATTCATCTTTGGAGTCCGCTCGCAGGCTCGCCCGCTCACTCCTGCGCTATGCTCCTCAGGACGTACTTGACCGTGTACGCGAACGCGGCGAAGCCTACGATTACGAAGAGGTTGGCCAGGGCGCCCCCAAGCAGTCCGTGGTTCCGGTTGGCCTGGTTATTGTGCAGGGCGTGTTGGTGGATGTTGTTGTTTGGTCCTCCGGGCAGAGGGGGCGCTGCTGCTCCGTTGAGGGCGGGGAGGTAGTGTGCCTGTTGGGGGTCTCCGTCTGGAACGACGTCGGGGAGGGGAAGGGGCTGGGTCCGCGCAGTCAGCTCCTCCTGGGCCTTCTGCTTTTGCTTCATCTCCTAAAGACGAGAGAGTGGTTAAATATGCTAGTTCCAGCTAACTTCCTGTGGTCAGAACCGCTTCCTTTCCAGTGTTGTATTCCTATGGAGACTTAGCTCAGTGTTATATTCCTATAGAGAGTTAGCTCAGTGTTATATTCCTATGGAGAGTGAGCTCAGCGCTATATTCCTATGGGGAGTTAGCTCAGCGTTGTATTACTATGGGGAGTTAGCGCAGCGTTGTATTCCTATGGGGAGTTAGCGTAGCGTTATATTCCTATGGGGAGTTGGCGCAGCGTTGTATTACTATGGGGAGTTAGCGCAGCATTGTATTCCTATGGGGAGTTAGCGTAGTGTTGTATTCCTATGGGGAGTTAGCGTAGCGTTATATTCCTATGGGGAGTTGGCGCAGCATTGTATTCCTATGGGGAGTTAGTGTAGCGTTATATTCCTATGGGGAGTTAGCGCAGCATTGTATTCCTATGGGGAGTTAGCGCAGCATTGTATTCCTATGGGGAGTTAGCTCAGTGTTGTATTCCTATGCGGAGTTAACATAGTTTTAGCTTCAATGCTAATATTAGTCTATGGACCAGATTTGCTCATATTACTGTTAATATTAGTCTATTAGCTTTTGAACTTGCATCTCAAAACGCAAAAAAATATCTTTTAATGCTTTTTGACAATTAATTTCCCCGTATTTCCAAACAGCCGACTGTGCATGTTTGATGGGAGAAACAATAGCATCCAAAAACAAGCAAACTCCTCAAAGAAAGGCACCCCTTGATCCACTAATCAAACTTCCTGTTGTAAGGTGCGAGGGCGAGCCACTCAAATGAGTTAAGAGCATGTTTCAATAGAGGAAATGATTGAACTCACATCGACTACATCTGGGAAGAGCTCACAGAAGACCTTGTCCTTGAGGTTAAAGGCCAGACTCTGCGCAGACAGCTGTCGTTTCTGGAAATAAAGACACATTATATGACTTTGTTCGAACAGCTCAACTTTAGAAAAAAGTACAGCATTAACATTTGTCATAATACATCTCACACATTTCAGAACACATTTTGTAGCAAACTAGGGGTAGTTTCAAACTATTTGTGGTCCTTGCAGATCTGGATGACACTCACTGTAAAGTCGGAGGTCTCGATGCTGCCCAGAGTCGGGCCCTTCTCCACCATGAAGCTGAGAAGCCCGGTCAGGATGGTGGACACAGACCAGGCGGGGTTCCACGTGTCTGGGTGGAAATCTGTGATCGACAAACACAACCTGGAAACAACAACAGGGAGTTTTACTTAGGTCAGTCAGGAATTAGACCCAAAAACAGTTCTTTTTACCCATGTATATGACAAAAAGCATTTTATCTGCACTTTTTACTGTAATGAATTCACTTTTATGTTGATGTTTTATGGCTTGACTTGATCTGCTTTCTGTGACGCACTTTGAATTCCCTTGTGTATGAACTGTGCCCAACAAATAAACGTGCCTTGCCTCTGTTACCCACGCAAATTACATTTGTTTACATTAAAATGACTAAAATTGGACGAGGAACAGTAGACTAACACATTTAAAGGTCATACAGTTCATCAGCAGAAAACAGTTAAGTGTTTACTTCCTCTTTAACTATTCAAAAGGTTTCAATAGAAATCCACCGTTGAACTAGCAAGTCTGGTCCTTAGACTAATATTAGCTTTCAAGTACAAAAAGTTAGTGCACGGATCACTGGAGCGTTCGTCAACACTGGCGCCCAAATGCTTTTGTTTGTGTTCTCCGGTGGTTTATTTTACAGAGTGTGCTAGGAACGAAAAAGAATACAAGTATATGGGCAGATTATAGCCGCCTATTCAACCAATCAATGTGGTTCCGGGGTTACCATGATTTTAGTTCACTGCTTCTGCTCCGTTTGAAAAGGAGATATATACCTGAAGTGCATTTGTAATGGACAGATATCAGGGATTAAGTACCTAATCTAGCATTTTTGATCCGCCTTGCTAGGGCCATGTGTATACGCTATATCTGTTTGCATGTAAAAGAAATGCAAAAGTGCTCTCAGTCAGAACTGCTGCTCCTGCCAGGCTTATGTCACAAACATACATCGACAAATCAAGATACCGCTTTTTACTATTTAAACATTTCCTGTCCATTGAGCACAAACTGGGTGATCTTACTGAGAGCCGTATGTACCAAGTGCATTTCTCCACAGTGAGATCAATGAAGGATCATCTTTCCCTGCGCCCCTCACCTGGTGTTGCATTTGAACCTTCCGTTGGGCGTGATCATGTAGATACTCGGGGGCTTAAAGGGGAACTCTCGGGGGAAGATGAGTTTTCCGTGATAGTATCCTCCTGCCACACACGCACACACACAGATACAAGAGAGGTGAGTCAGATAAGCTGGAATCAAAATCGAAACGACATTTAGACACTTCGTTGGAAACAGGTTTCCACATGTTTTAAAAGCTATGCACACAAACAATGGGCCAGAGCAAAAGTATGTCAGAGAGAGGTGGAGTTTTACTGTGCCAAAAATACAATAGTGCATAAGGTTAGCACATTCTTCCTTTCAAGGGGGTCTTGCTGAACAATGGACATTATTGTGTACACAATTAACTGTTACATTAACTGAAAATTCTCCGTCCCAAAGTAAAGCACAACACTGGAAAAATGACCATCATGAGATAAATGACTTAAAAATGCTTGAATAATATGTTGAATTTGAGTCGGTTTGAACTAATCCAAGATACAAACGCAAGCGCCAATGGAACAAGAATAAAACCCACTTGGAATCAGACAAATAATCTGAATTAAGAGAATAACTACTGCTAGAGGTTTTATCTCATCTAAAACCAAGTTTAGTTTATTTGAGCAGTTGAAATTCTGCTCAAAATGAGTGGGCCAAAGCAAAAGCTTATAAACGCCCACCCCCAAAACATTACAACAAAAAATTATATATCACAACAATAGTACAAAAGAACATATTACAAAGTACAAGAGCATGGGAATAAAGCTCAAATCTACTCAAACCTTAGATTTAATCTCTTAATACAAGTAGATTTATGTCATTTCCTCCTTAAAACGATTATTCTTTGATTATTCTTTCTTTCAAATACCAGTGTTGTACATAACATATGACCTAATTGGGTGTATTGACAGTATTTCTACCGTTTTTCTCCCATTTAACTCTAATAATGTTAAAAGTACTCCGATTTGTGTAATAGTGTTGCTCAAAATCATCTTGAGGGCCAGAGGTTCTGTGCTGGAGGGCCGGATTTGGCTCCCGGGCCTGACGTTGCCTACCCCAGATGTAGGACTGATGGATGGATGGATGGGACATGTATTAAAGCATTTTCCCCCCAAAGTTTCCAAGCTAAAAGTTCCCATTGAAAGTTTCTGGAAAATGTCTGAAACTTTACTGTGAATTTTCCGTCCCTTTTAAACCCTACTTCCCGCATACACTTGATTCAAATCACGTCTGCTGTCCTTAAGTAGTAGAAAGAGGCGGTGAGTCCTGGGTTTGTTTGTGTGGTCAGTTTCGGGGTCGTGGAGGAGCCCCTGCTTAAACAGACTGAGGGAGGTGTACCTTCATACGGCGTTTTCTCTGGGCCTCTGACGACATAGTGCCTGAGGAGACAGGACCAGAAAGCTACAGTCAAAATGAGGAGGAGGACAGGTTCAAAAATGATTCAGACATTGTGTCGCCAGAATGGAAAATCACACACATCGATATGAGACATGCACGGACAATATTCCACGGATATTTCCATCTGAGAAGAACTTCCTAAATGTACAAAACATTCCTTTAGGAGCTCAATGAGAACACAAAAAGTCACAAAAACATAACAAAAAAGCAACAGAAAAATGTGACAACAAAGGTATGATTACTTTTGTAGGTCTTAGCTTTCAATTGAGGCGTTATATTGTCCCTCTTCGGTCAAGAAGCTTTTAGATTTGGATCAAGTCGAACTGGAGAAAATGGATGGTGGATTTTTTTTGCGTTTTCATCACGTTTTTGTCACTTCATTGTCGCATTTTTGTTGCTTTTTTGTAGCACGTTTACCACGTTTTTGTTGTGTTCTCATCCTCGTTTCCGTGGCTATTTTGATGCTTTTTTTGTCGTTGAAGCTTTTAGATTTGGGTAATGCCAAACAGGAGAAAATGTGCTCGGTTCAGGTGAGAGTAAAGACGTTTAAAACAATTGTGTGTTTTTTTTTTAAATAGATACAGACGGCATCTTGTCATAGAAGCGGGCGTGGCTTCGCCGAGGGGGAAAATAGAATCTTTAGAGAAACACAATTTTCACTCTTTTAGCCATTTTCTGGTGGAATATCAACTTATTTATCACATAAATAAAGTCAAGTGTAAATCGGGCCCATATGGATATTTTCTCACAGCAGATTGTTCAGTAGAAGTGAAAAAACGGCAGTTGTAGCTAGTGCGAGCTAACCGTAAGCATTAGCCCGATGCTAACATGTAGCATCAAGCTAGCATTCTCCGTTATTCATGTATTTATGGGCTGTTGAACCACTTTGCTCCTCCCCATGTCTTTGTATCATTATTTAGTAGAAACTATATTCATAATTCAGCATTTATTAAAGTAGTTTTTGAATAATTAGAGAAAATATACATTTTTTCAAAAGTTTTCCCCCTTAACTGTTTTTAAAAATGACCATATATGGGCGATTCCAGAGATGCCGTCTGTATCTATATATAATAAATGCAGTTGAATGTGCTTAAGCCCTGGAAATACAGGACTTCTCTGTGCATTTCATTAGAAATAGCCATGTGTTCTGGGACCCAGGTGCATTGTTATTGATAACACGACACAACATTGAATATGACCATAAAAATCTACAAATCGATCGTTATATGAGACGCAAGGTTCAAAGTGTAAGAAAAAAGTGGCGCCTTAGAGTCCAGAAATTACGGTATTAAAAAACTGTTTAAAGCAGTATTAAGTAACTCTTCCCCCAGAGGCCATAAGCGCAACTGCAGGTGTCGTAGCAAGCTACGATTTTTTAACTTATTAATTGTTTTGGAGAGTAAATACTACGCTGACAGGAAAGGCGAAGGGAGAGAGGGTTACTGTGCATCCAATTATACAATGGAAATATTTTTTTTCACTCAAACTTGGCTGTAAATACTGTTTAAAGTGACATTAGCCCGCAGTTAGCTTTGACCGTTAGCATGTTAGCTTCTTCTTCGTGATTCCATTCGTGTGTATTGCTTTCTCCGGACCGGTGGCAGTCAAGTTGCAAACATGGTTTTCTGTCCAGAGACACCAGGGGGAGATGAAAGACCCTCCAATCATCCCATAAACACTTGTATCACCCCCACAGGGACTACGGGAAGGATTTATTAAGGTTAACACGTTACTTAGTACTGCTTTAAACCAGAGCATAGTGGTCTGACTCTGTAATTGTTTAATAACTCAAAAAATTCAATGTTTTTCTGGGTAGGACGTATTACACTGTTTCTTGATGAGGATCACACACTTCTAGGATAAGCATAAAACATTTTAGAGATATTTTTAAAAGTTCTGATATGGAACAAGCATTAAGCTCCTTTTTAGATTCCCATCTCTATGCATTACAACTATCTTTCCAACAAAATGAGAAGACATCATGTTTAAGGTACAGACCATTCAAGTATGTTGGAGGGCAGTGGCTCGGCGCAGATGTAAGGCACTGGGTCTTTCTTGATCCGGAGATAATCCTGCTTCAGTCTCTGAGTGGCTGTGGTGGGAGCGCGCTTGTTCCCGCTGTTGTTCATCTGACCACACAAAACAAGCAGCTCATCAGCAACAAAACAATCCACGGAAGAGTCTCCCGAACGGCTCGTGTAGGGCCGCATGTCGAGCAGGCTCAGTAATGTCCAAGGAGATGCTATGCTAGAGGTGTAAACTACACAGTGAGCAGTTATGTGGATAACACCCAATGGATATATAGTATTTTTAAAACACTTGATAAGACATAGAAGAGTAAGCAGTTTTTTTTCCTAAAACTGTGTCCGCACAACAACACAACACTAAATCGGGCCCAAAACAAGTCCAGGGTATCTGCAAATATCCCAAAGTCAAATGTAATACCTTATCAAGACGTTTTTTTTAAACTTCCTTTAGGGCTGTGCAATTAATCGAAATTCGATTACGATTTCGATTACAACAGTAAACAATTACAAAATTAGCATAATCGCAAAAAAACGATTATAATTTTTTTTCTCAATTTTTTTTTTTCTTCAAATATATTTTTTCTTTCAATTTTTTTCCCACATTTTTTTTTCTAATTTTTAATTTTTGGATTTTTGTCACTTTTTTGATGGATTTTTGTCACTTTTTTGATGGATTTTTGTCACTTTTTTGATGGATTTTTTTAAAGGCAACAAATAATCGTTTGAATAATCGTGATTTCAATTATGACAAAAAATAATCGTGATTATTATTTTTTCAATAATCGAGCAACTTCCTTTAAAAATGTGAAGACCTCACGGCTGAGCGCCTGATAAAATATTGCATTTTAAGAATATAATTATAACAAGCAAGCAAAAAGGACTTTATACATTAGAGAATAAAATATAAAAGATTATATGCAAAGCTCAAAGTACTTTAAGTGCATATGCTTTACTGTAGGGCTGCTCGATTAATGAAAAAATAATAATCACAATTACTTTAGTCGTTGCCTTTAATAAGTAAATGAACTAAAGATACTTTTTTTTTAATCAAAAAACGATGCTGAATATTTTCTGTTTTCTAAACAGTCATAAAAGTACAGATGATTCAAGTTTGCCTCGATTAAGGAGAGGTCTCTGCTTCACACCTGCCCCCTGCTGGCCAGCCCTCACACCTGCGCAAGCAAACTGAGCAGCGCGGCCTGATGACATCATCACACAGCGCTGTTTGTTTTCATGGCAAAAGCATGAGCCACGGCACCTGAAATGCAAAGGGAAAATAATCCCTGCAGCAGAAAATAATGCAAGTTTTGCTTTTGCTTCTTGAGATCGCTTTGGACAGACAAGCGGGAGGGCATCCTTAATAATGGTTGTTTTTCTATAATAAGTAAAAAAAGTTGAACATCCTCATTTTGTTTCCTTTATTATTTTTTGGGGGTGTGCACTGTGCTGAAGTGCTGTTTTGTACGTCCAGTCAACGCTTTTGTCTACTGTACTTTGTCAAATGTATTGTAACTTTTACAAATTTAACATGTTTGTCTTTGTTTGGGTTTTTGTATTTGAATATTTAAATAGAACAACAAATGAAAAAAAAAAATCAACAAAATTCTCAAGCATGTTTATTTTAAATCCATTGAAATTATACTAAAATGCTCATCATTTACTTTTAATATTGATACAAAGGTAATGCACATCAGGATGATTTTTTAGCAATGTTTTGGTCAGTACAACTTTTCTTATTAACCTTTCTTGACAATTGATTTTTGTTCCACATATGCAACAGTTACTTGCAGTATATTCTCTTTCTCTATTTCTCCCAGCACTGCGCATTTTTGTATTTTCTCACTTATCCTAATTTTGAAAACACTTTTTAAGACCCTGAAGGCAAACTAGGAAAATCGAGACTAAAACTGAACTTTTGCACATGTGTAAGTCATCACGCATTTTTGTTTAAAGGCTGCGTTAGATGATTAGATAATAAACATTGTGGCTTCTCACAATATCGATATTGTCACCAGATATTGCGTTTATGTGCTGATACATTATGCTGCCCAATTATAAATCCAGGATCAATGCACATATTCTCTGTATTTATCACACAGACTTTTATAACTAACACACTGAAATTCATTTTATTGCCTACAGACAACAGCAGAAGAGTACTAAGCAGACTGCATAAACAATAGAAGTATGAATAATCGCGACTAGTAAAATATAAATGGCTGTTTTTATGGGAATTAGTTATTTATTAATTTATACAACCAAGATTTCTTTTTTCTTTTCAGATCATAGATTCAAATAACAGCTGTAATGTATCGTTAAGTGATGTGGCTATATCAATATTACAAAAATCCACAATATGTTATTACAAAATCTTCATCCGATTTACAATTCTCAGTCTGCAAACGTTTTGTCTGAGCCGATTTATATGTTTTGGTTCTTACCGAGCAAATTATTATTATCACTATTATTATTATTATAAAAAATAACATATTGCAATCAGAAATCTGATTGGAGGTTTTCCACCTTCCACCAGGATCACCACATAACACGTCATGCAAATAAATGTTGTCGAATCAGCCGGGGCTTTCCACTCATTCAAAACAAAACCATAATAGTCCATTATAGTCCAAAATAAAACCATAATAGTTCATTGGCAACTTTTATCTAGCGTATTTTTAGACCAATACGATGCGATTGACTCCTGTCAGAGGTGTGTAACTGGTTTACAATGAGTGAAAACAGATTCTAAAGTCTTTCACGGAGGTGCTGGTCCAGGACCTGTCAACTAATAACGTTAAATTAACCCAGGCTAATCCGCTGCTTGGAAACTGCGTTAGAGGCTAATCTCTGCTAGCATCCCAGATTAGCTTCGGAGCGGTCACAACATGTACTCTTTGATAAACACACCACTTATGAAATACTCATTTAGCGTAGCGTTCTACATTATGACACCATATGTTTGTGAAATGTAACAGTTGTTTAGAGGGCGGAAAAGCCACTTGACAACGCAGGATCTTTTAAAACCCTTAGCAACGGCATGCTAACCTAGGCCACGGCTAGCCGTGTTTTGGTACAAAATGGGATACTATCGCCGTTAAAACGCACAGAACATATGAAACGTACCTCTCTAGAGATCACAGTGGGGAAGATAAACGTGTCTGGACAGGAATAAAGCACGTGTTGTTGATGTTAAAGCCCAATCTGAAGAGAAGAATCCACGAAGCCCCTGTCCTGAGCTGTCCCTCGCTGCCGGATCCGTGACACTTCCGCTTCCTCCTCTTCTTCTGCGGTTCATAGAAGGTCAACACTGGAAGAACGCTGGTGGACCCCCAGGAAACCCAGGAGGCAAACGAGGGCCAGATTGGGCCAAAAGTTTGTAGGAATCCTCTCCGGGGATTCTCATTTAAGAAAGCCCATTAGCCGAAGTGTAAAAGGCGATAGATGCGACCACCATATATCTTTATGGTGGGTTAGGAACCACCTAAAGAAATGTATATTGGGGTGTTATTTCATCCTGACCTGGCCCAACTAAAGGAGTTGCCATTGATTGTTTTAATTTATTATTATTATTATTATTATTATTATTATTATTATTATTATTTTTATTTTTATTTTTATTTTTATTTTTATTTTTATTTTTATTTTTATTTTTATTTTTTATTTTTTTTTATTTTTTTATTTATTTATTTTTTATTTTTTTATCATTCCCAAAATAACAAGGGCCTTTGTCTCGCGGCGCCGCCCACTCTCTCTCCCTGAAGGCCAGGGGCGCACCGGTCCCGCCTTAACCAAGCTTTACCCGAATCTAAAAGCTAAAAAGAAAAGCATCAAAATAACGACAATAAAGAGGATGAAAACAAAACAAAAAATGTGCCGGAAAAGCAACATAAAAAGTGACAAAAAAATGTGATGAAAAGTCAACAAAAACACGACAACAAAGCAACGGAAAGGCCACAAAAATGTGACAAAACCATAACAAAAAAATGATAGAAAAAAAAGTCAGAAAAACACAACAAAAGCCACAAAAAGTAATGAAGGAACAACAATTTACACAGTAACAGAAAACAGCTTTATTCATAATTCATTTTACAACAAAAACAAATAACACAATTGAAAAAAACACCAGTGCAAAAATAGACACGACCCCAATACCATGATCCTGGACAAAATATTGATATGTTCGAAGTGTCGTTGATCCAGAAAGTGCCGGTAGTACACATTTTTTATACAGTCTACTTTTTTTAAATTATTGTTGTGGCTTGGTTTAAATGGGTGGAGCCAAGTTTTCAGTATTTGGACATGGAGAGACGATTGGAGAGGAAGCTCGTGAAAGTCATCAGCCCCGGAGACGACGTCTGCAACAAACACAACTGAGGTTTGAAACGCACTAGGACCAACCTCTCTGGAAAACTGTGTTAGTAGAGTTAAAGCCACACTGCGGTACATTCCAAGTACAAACATTCCCGCGATACCAACCGTGCTCCTGATGATCATTACGACAATATCAATGACCAAACTGGGCAGAAAGAGAGTTTTTACCGACAAAAACACCCAAAACAGAATTCATTCTTGTATTTAAAGGTCCATTGTGTAACGTTTTATGTGGAAAAAAAAGTTGATATTATTTGACCTTTAACCCAGCAGCTCTATGGGGTGCTAGCATGGCGCCTTTTCTTTCCAACACGTCTTCCGTCTTGTTTTTTTCAACTTTATTTATGATTTTTTACAATTTACAGAAAAGCAATGCCATAAACAGACAAAACATAACGTAAAGGTGCACTATCCAACTTTTTATGTGAAAAAGAAAGTTGATATTAATGCATATTTGACCTTTCAGTGAGCCAGTGGAAGCTTGGGCGGTTAGCATAGCGCCTGTAGGACGCTCCAGGATCTGCTGATTGAACCGTATCCATGGTTACGTACCATTACTATGAACTAAAAAAAAAAACCTGAAAGAAAATTGATACTGAAGCGTAACAGGGGCCACGGTGATGAAAAGTAAAGGCGCTAAGCTAACCACCCATACAACCGCTGGGTCACTGAAAGGTCAAATACGCACTACTATTACTTTTCAAATTTGTACATAAAAAGTTGCATAGTTCATCTTCAACCTAGCACACTCTACCCCCTGCCTAAACCCATTGTACATGCCCAATTAGTCAAAAAAAAAAAAAAAATCACATTTGCGACACGTCTTTGACCCGCTGAATGTGAATGGGTTTCTGGAAGGTTTCCTCGATGGAATGTATGCGTAACCATCAGAAGAGAAAACCAACCACAAAACCCTAAAAAACAATTGATCCTGTGTTCTTTGTTTTTGCATTAAAAGTTACACAATGCGCCTTTAATTTCTGTTTAGGAAGACATATTATATAGTATGGCTTTAAAGTAGACGATAATGTAAAATTGACTTTTGTGAGCTTTTAAGCTGGTTATGGTGGTTTTCCTGGCCATGGCACAAGGTGACATCATTTTGACACAGTGGGAACCATCCTTTGGACCAAAATGCTCTTATTTGTGCACGGCATTTTACCGACAAATGCTTTGTAAACAAGGACTTATCGGACAGCGGAAAAATACACAGTCTGTGTCAAAGCCTGCCGCAATCTCATAGTATAATACGCCAGCAACGGTGAGTAAAACTACGGCGAAATGGTTCCATTTGGGTAATGTAATGTAATGTGAGAGGCTAGAAGCTCCAGTAACTGCTTCTCGCGTCTACTTCTCTCTGAATGTTGTTGTATGTGTGTAATAGATGATCACAAAATGTCACAAGAAATGCCATAATATGTCTCCTTTAAGGTTTAGTTAAAGGATTTCCCAAATCTACCTGCTTAGTTATACCAACCCAATCACCCAAACCATCAGTGCTGCTTTCCCCAGAGAAACACATCTGTACATGCGTTTCCAGTGACATCACGCATAGTTCTGGCGGCCATTTTGAATACTGAAGTAGCATTATGCAGTACTACAACATGTAAAAATATCTCTACTCAGGATGAAAATGAAAGACAACTGATTGACAGTGGTATTTTATGTACTCGTAATCATTGCTCAAGAAGATAACAGTTAAAACATTTAACAGCAAATGTGGCACAGACGTAGCAGCTCTGTCTGTCGAGCTACAGCAGGATTTACTAAAGATCGGCTGCTCTCTGAAGACTGAACTAACTCATCAAAGAGGAACCAGAAAAAGACGTTTGTCACGTCAACAGAGTCTCAGTCTGAGTCAGTGTGTAAGCTGCTCAAGACGCTAGCATGCTACCAGTTAGCAACTGTCAATGGCTTCATCACACATGTGTGGCTCACATGTATGAACACTGAGGAAATACTCTGACCTCTGTCACATGTTGTATCCAAGGTTTGGAGTGTGGTTCAGGGCTTTCTCTTGGAGAGGTCTGAGCTAAATGCTAACCGGTAGCATGCTAACATCTTAAACACTGACTCACTGGTTATATCACGTAAACGTGCGTCTCTGGGGCCGCGTTTTAACTGCTTTCTTCTTGTGCAATGATTACGAGTACATACAAATGTGCCACTGTCAATCAGTTGTCTTTCTTTTCATGTCCTCAGGAGACATATTGTTACATGTTGTAGTACTGCACAATGCTAATTCGGTATTCAAAATGGCCGCCATAACAACAAAAGGCATGTATAGAAAGATATATTAATTAACCCAGTCAACCCTGTGGTTTTCCCAAATGTACCCACTATTCACCAGGAAAACAGAACAAAACTCCCTCTTATTCACCAAACAGAAATACACCCAGGACTCATCACTCACTCGATCCTTGGCTTTGACTTTGCTGGTGGGAGAGGTCGCCCCTAAACGTGGTAAAAAAAAAAACACCTTTTACATTTTTGACAAAGAAAGACACATTCATTCATGTTTGGAGAATGAATGCAGTTTGTACAATGTGCTTTTGGGCAAGGTCTGAGATGTACTCCACAGTGGTACATTGAATGCAGAGTTTGCATATATTAGTACATTGTACGTCTAAAGAATATTTTTTACCAACCACACCATATTTTTAAGTCTTTGAGACGTCTAAACACTACCTCAAGTAACATGTTTGAAGCAACCAGACGGGTCAACAAAGAGGAGAAAAACGTTCCCATTCTTCCTCCATTGCTTTAACAAATACTGAATTATGAATATGTAATTTTCTACCAAATAAAGATGACTGACAAAACCAATACTAAGATATTGGACAAAACCAATACTAAGATATTGGACAAAACCAATACTAAGATATTGGTTTTGGTTGTATACTGCAAATGGCCATTAAACTGAATTTGAATCAGACACATGGAGGGGAGCAAAGTAGTTCAACAGCCCATAAATACTTAAAATATGGACATTGCTAACCAGGAACCTAACGTTAGCGTCATGCTACATTATGCTAACGCTAGTAACAAGTGTTTTTATTTGCTGTAAAAAAACATCCACATGGACCCGATTTTGGCTTGACTTTTGGTGTGTGATAAATATGTTTATCAAAAACTTGCCCCCTTGTATGACTACTGATGATGTTTTGTCCGGGGTGGGGGAGTTTGACGGGCAACTAGCTCCAAATTCTGGATTCCTTTAAACTCAGGCTACACCTTAAAGTGATAGTCTGGAAGTCTAAATATTTTACAAGTTTTGTAAAATGTGCAAAATCCACCACCTGGTCTTGCATTTTGTAAGTAAGTAATATGTATATATTATTTTTTTGCAAAGTCCCTCCTTCCCGGATATCAGCAACTAATCAGAGTCTAGTATCCTCCCGAATGACTTTTCCTGTGAATCAGCCTGTCAGGTCCAATCAGGAAGAAGGGGGAGGAGCTTGACCATTTTTTCTTTTGAAAATTCAGTTCCTGCTCTCCTCATTCTGCAAACTAAGAAGGGCTTTCTGGATACAGAGGGGAGGAATTTGATTGTTTCCTTTCAAATTCCTCTCCTCACTTTGCAAACTTACAGACTATCACTTTAATAATGATCTATTTGCAAATAAGTACTGGTGACTGTGAAACCATGTGAAACAAAGTGTAATCAGTCACCTTGAGTCTCTCTCTCTAAAACCAAAAAATCAGGTTAGAAATCTAGGAGTAATCATGGACTCAGACCTGAACTTAAACAGCCACATCAAAGCAATAACATCAGCAGCTTTTTACCATCTGAAAAACATGGCTAAGATCAGAGGAATAGTGTCAAAGTCAGAGCTGCAGTACATCCAGAACGCTGCTGCTCGAGTCCTGACAAGAACCGGGAAATACGAACATATTAGTCCAGTGCTCCGGTCTCTGCACTGGCTTCCTGTCGCTCAGAGAATAGACTTTAAAACAGCTCTGCTTGTTACAAGTCTTTTCATGGTTTAGCACCAAAGTACATCTCTGACATGTTAGAGCCGTATGAACCATCTCGGGCCCTGAGAACTTCAGGGAGGGGCCTCCTGGTGGTTCTCAGAGTCAGGACTAAACACGGTGAGGCTGCGTTTCAGTTTCATGCAGCTAAAATCTGGAACAGTCTTCACGAGGATGTGAGACAGGCCTCAACTCTGACAATGTTCAAATCCAGGCTGAAAACAGTTCTTTTTACCGATGCATATGACTTAAAGTATTTCATCTGCACTCTCGCCTTTTACTGTAATTGATTAATTTGATGTTGATGTTTTTATTGATTCTATTTGTTTTCTTGTATTTATGCAACTGTGAAGCACTTTGAATTGCCTTGTGTATGAATTGTGCTCTACAAATAAACTTGCCTTGCCTTGAAACCATGTGAAACCATGTGAAACCATGTGAAACCATGTGAAACCCCATTCTTCCATCAAACCCAGCAATGATCAGAAAATCAATTAAATCATTGACAGAAAGTTATGCGTAAAGAATCAGAAATGTTAAGGAAAAAAGCAAGAAGCGGGGTTAGTTGAGTATTTGTTGGTTTTATTTCGTCTCCCCTTCTATGGACAAGGTTTTTTTTTTTTTCCCAGATATTGAAATGTCAGTGCCTCTAACCACACTTTTTTTTTTTTCCTCCAAGATGAGCCTTTACATGTAAAAGAGGCAGGCAATCGGATTACATTATTTACATGAACCTGTCAACACACATATACGTAAAGACATAACATTCATGTACACATTTTACCCTCCTCCGTCACAGTAGCAGTAAACGGCACCTCTAAACCTGGCGTCTATACTTGCAATACTTAAAAAAAAAAAAAAAAAAAAACCCTCAGGAACATTTGTCATTTTCCAATTTCTACATTTTGAACACACAGTATGGGGTTTACGACATATAAAATGCAGTCACGGACTTCTACCAAGAGAGGGCGCGGAACGATAATCTCAACAGCTTTTTGTACATTTTCAGACACTTTCCCTTTAAAAGACTCTTTGGCAAAATGGAAATTAAGGAGCACAATAATATAAAAACCAAACATGTGGGTCAGATTTAAAGGCGATGTGTTTTTACGCCGCACGAGCTGAACATCGGCAGAACAGTGGGCCTCGTTCATTAACGCAATTCCGAGACGCAGAAGTCAATTTCTTCAAGTGTTTGTGAAATTGTAATTGTAAATTGTAAATGTACATTTTTTTGGTCACATTGTAGCAACATCTCTACATTAGCAGCACCTACAGACACCGAATTCCCAGTCTTGTATTAAATATTCTAAAGGTTTCTTCTGAGGATTTTTTGATATCTAATAGATTTCGAATTTGGGACCAATCGATCCCCTCTAAGCAAGCCTTGCTAACAAATATGTCAACAAAGTAAAACCAGAAATATGACCCTGGCTCTATCCATTCATTTGTTTTTGGTGCAGAACATATTAATTTGTGATTTTCATTTAGTAATTTAAGGGGAGAAACTACAGGCAAAACTCAATTTTTTCAGTTTTCAGGTTTTGGGCCAAATTGGTCTCTGAACATACAAGCTTTCACCCGGAAACAGAAAATACGCCTAATCTTCACAATAACATGTTTAAATATTGCGCTGATTCAATGTTCCCCCATAGACTTATATGGGAGAATGCAATTTCAAGGGCCTTTTTCTCAAAACACATTTTTCTGTCATTGTGGCGACACTATGTCCACGTCAGTCGGACCTAAAGACTTCAGATTTTCCAGCCTTGGACTGAACAATATTTGGAAGATTTTTTCAGAGGGATTTTTTATTATTTAATCCCTAAGCCCCATTTATTGAGTTTTGAATGTCAAAAAATAAGGCGGAAATTAAATTTTTACAAAATTTTCCACTAAAAAACAGCTTATTTTAAAACTAAACAAGAAATCCTAAATCCCCTCTGAGAAAGTCTTGGTAACTCATTCATCAATAAAATGAAACCATAAATTTGAATGTAGCTCTATCCATTATTCAGATTTCATCGCCGAAAAGATGGGAAATTTGGGGCATTTTTAGGCATAAAACACCTTGTTCTTATATGAAAAGATAAAATGACAGAAAACTTGCAATTTATTTTGTTCTCACATTTATGCCAGTGATCGACAGCAAAAGTTTCAAATTGATATCTGTAAATATACATTTTTTCCCTATTCATCTGCAGTGTCTCGCCTTACATTTAAATAATAACAATAATAACTTGTGATTAACATTTAGTGAATAAAAACTTGGAATAAGTGTTTTCCTCAAATTACTGTGCAGAATCTACAGCAAGTTTCAAATTGACATCTCTAAATGTATATATTTTTTTTTCCCTATCCACCTGCAGCATCTCGCTTTTAATCATTGCGACATTGGGCCAGTGCCTTGGAGGGGGACTGGGCTTAAAAAATTCAAAATTTTCTACATAATAATTCCAAATAATGTGCCAGCTCTAAAAGTAATTTCTGTAAAATATTTTGTTGACAAATAAGTCTGATAAAATTTAAAAACAAGGGTATTTTGTTTTTGTTTTTGAGAAGTAGGTTTCACATAATACACAATTAAAAACTATTATTTTTCGGTTTGTGCTCATCTCAAGCGGGAATTGGAAGGGCATGTATTTGGTGTTAAAGCAGTACTAAGTAACTCTTCCCCCTAGAGGCCATAAGCGCAACTGCAGGTGTAGTAGCAAGTTACGTTTTTTTAACTTAATAATTGTCTTGGAGAGTAAATACTACGCTGACAGGAAAGGCGAAGGGAGAGAGGGTTACTGTGCATCCAATTATACAATGGAAAAAAATTTTTTCACTCAAACTTGGCTGTAAATACTGTTTAAAGTGACGTTAGCCCGCAGTTAGCTCTGCCCGTTAGCATGTTAGCTTCTTCTTCGTGATTCCATTAGTGTGTATTGGTGGCTCCGGACCGGGGGCAGTCAAGTTGCAAACATGGTTTTCTGGTCAGAGACACCAGGGGGAGATGAAAGACCCTCCAATCATCCCATAAACACTTGTATTACCCCCACAGGGACTACGGAAAGGATTTATTAAGGTAAACACGTTACTTAGTACTGCTTTAAAGCCTATGGTCAAATCAGTCTCGAGTGGGGTCAACTGAAGAAAGCAAGTTAAAGCAGCACGTTTAAAGAAGTGAAATCGGCTAAATATTGTTTTGTTTCACCCAAAGTGTCCTGAATGAGGCCCATTGTTCTGAGCGGCATGTGCTTCTCCCGCAGCACTGTACTGCACACAATAGATCATCTGTAAACATGCTACAGTGCAAAGGAGATGCTAGCATAACATGCAGAAAACAGAATGCACCGGGCGACCAGAGGAGGATTCACAAATCCATATTGGTCCCATGACGGGAATATAGTAAAATAAAAGTGCTTTTTTTTTTTAAACAGGACATTGGAATATTTACAAAGAGAGCACACATTACATTTGGAGCAACCTCAGGGTGCTACAAATTCAAGTTGTTGTGTTGGACGTGTACATATTTCAATGCGTTTAATATAGACTTTGTTAGCTTTGAGGGTGTCATGCTTTCAGCCAAAACATTATGACCACGGACTCTTCATCATGGGTCTGTTAGTTTGAAGATAAAAGGAGTAAGGAGCATTCAGATTGGTTTTAGAAGCAGAAAAAATGGGTTTAGTGAGATGGTTTCCTTGTTTAGCGGTAGTACCAAAACAGGTCTTAATCAAATCAATCAAAAAAACATTTGGATATTTTTTTTTCCTGAACTGAGATGAATATCAAAAGTATTGCAATACATGGCTTCCGATACAATACGCGTATCACAACAAAGACATTGTGATAACGGTATTTTGCCGTGTGACAGTCTCTATTATCTTTACAAAAGAACTACTTGGATTGGACTTGGTTTTTGCCTTTATCAAGGGAAACGGGTTCCCTCCTGATTAGACCTAGTTTAGTCCTGATTTCATTCTGGATTAGTTTAGTTCTAGTCCTGGTTGGGACCTCAAAGTCCTGCGTTAGACCCGGTTTAGACCTAATTTAAAGGGACTAGATGCAAGTTGGCCATTTTATACTCACTACTGCCACCTCAGGTCTTACGCTTAACTGCAGTTCTATATGACGGCACTTCGGTTCCAAATTTAGGGCTTTTTTTTTCTTTTTCTTTTTTTTCCTGGCAAAGCAGACTTGCATTATTTCACGGCGCTGGGATTATTTCCCCTCCACATTTCCCGTGCCATGGCTCGTGCTTTTGTCTGACATAAAAACAAACGGCGCTGTGTGATGATGTCATCAGGCCGCGCTGCTCAGTTTGCTTGCGCAGGTGTGAGGGCTGGCCAGCAGGGGGCAGGTGTGAAACAGAGACCTCTCCTTAATCGAGGCAAACTTGAAATCATTTGTACTTTTATGACTGTCCAGAAAACAGAAAATATTCAGCATCGTTTTTTTTAAATTGATAAATATATAAATAAAAAAAACTTTTTTTTAAAGGCAACAAATCGTTGAATAATCGTGATTTCAATTATGACAAAAATAATCGTGATTATCATTTTTTCAATAATCGAGCAGCCCTATATATTGATCCCTTTTTGAGTGACAGTGCAGGATTGTAGAGGCAGTTGTGGTGAATGGGCTCATTTTACACATTTGGACATTGCTGGAACATGTAGGGGGAGGAATATACTTAATTTTAACATTTTTAAACTCCTTATAGTCCCTTTAAGCCAGGATTAGTGCAGTGATGGTGTTTTTTTGGTCGTGGTGATAACATTTTGGCTGACTCACAGTATTTATGCAAATTGCAACCCATTAAGAATCATAAAATCATGGATCTAAACCAAAGATAATGGACAGCACTACATTCCTTTCTATTCCATCAAGTCACTTCTTGCGTCCAGCTAGCATAATCATTGTAATAAATAACATAAATTAGATTTGCGTGCTTAATAAGGCCATAATGAGGAAACATCTTGTATTCCGTAACTTAAAACTACACTTTGCTTTAAGATTCACAATCGTTCAAATCGATTGGTCCTGTGGGGGTTTCCAAAAATAAATAAAAAATACATTTAATTAACAGTAAATTGATAATAAAAATATATAAAAATCACGATGGAATTCAAAAATAATACCGTACAAATTGGGAAAAGTGCATTGTTTTTTTTTGTTTTGTTTCTTTACAGTAAGTTTAATAATATATCGGTCTGTACATGCACGCCTTGCTTCTGCCTCATCCGTTCAAGTATTTTACACAAGGCCACGGCCCTATTCGTCACAGTTTCAAATGACAAACGTCTCTTCTCTTCGGTCCCAAAACGACTCGGCGTCTTCTGCTACGTTTGAACTATATTACACATACCATAGTACACCTCATGCCACAGTAATTATCTCACAGGTCACCCATGTAAAGTGTATGTACAGTTGTTTTTAGGTTCGTCACATGGTTTGGGTTTTAGGAAGTGAACGGGCCAGATCTACTAAAGCAGCGCTCCCAAATACGTGGTCCAACGGTAGCGTGTTTGCCGATGTATTATGTACAAAGGAAAGATAATAGAAATGCATCCACTTAATGTGCTTGTACTAACTACTGCATTATAAGTTTGAACTTCCTGAGCCTTTGTGAGGAAAATAATGGAAATACATCCATTTAGTCACATGTAAGACCCTTTGTTAAGATGAATTGTGATGTGAATTAAATTATGAATACTGCATAGGGACTGTATCTTGAGGTTGAATAGTAGTACCTAACGTCTTTTTTGCTCAGACTGGTCATTTCGACAAACTCGGAGATGATCAGAGTGGTCAGACTCCAGACAGAGTCGAATGCATCAATGGCGGCCACCCCAGAGGAAGTGTGTCTGAATAAAATAATTCATGCTGCCTTCAGGTGCTCTGGGAAAGACAATTCTTTCCCGTTGTGAATTAGAAATTACCGGTGCACTAGCACGTTGCTAGTGATCATAGCAAAGTGAAATATAAAGAAAACTTGCGTAGCTAAAATGAATAGTGTGTAGGCTTCATAACAATCAACTCATTAATGGAATGAAACTTAACATCACTGCTCTCTGTTGTGTTGAAACGTCAAATGTCATCTCACCTCGGGGGCTCTGGTATCAAAGTTATTCCCAGTTTCCCGGAGGAAAATCCGAGAGGAGGTGCTTCTTGACAAGTGGTATTTATTATTATTATTATTATTATTATTATTATTATTTAGCCTTCAGTATAATGTTGCTTAGTATGTTTTGAATACTTGGTATGGAGAAATGTTCATATAACATTAGCATCTTATTAGCTAACTGTTTTAGCATTAGCTTTGTTGTATAGAGTTCGGGAATGTGACGTCATATCGCTAAGCATTATGGGATTAGCAGTAATTGTAAACTAATGGAGATTTTAAAAGTATTGTTCACATTAAAACACTTGGGCACCACAGGGAGTTAGATGTTTTTACCAGCAGTAACTCAGCAGCTAACGGAGCTGTTCCACGGCTATTTTCTCCACGTTTTATACTTTACTTTTTAGCTAATGTTAGTCAATGGAAATGTAGCTGCAACAGCTGCAAAGATGGCGGATCTCCATGGTAACTGTAGGATTTCCCGAACTCCATAGGCTACATAGATACAGACGGCATCTCTAGAATCGCCCATATATGGTCATTTTTGAAAACAGTTAAGGGGGAAAACAATTTTAAAAAAATGTAAATTTTCTCTAATTATTCAAAAACTACTTTAACAAATGCTGAATTATGAATATAGTTTCTACTAAATAATGATACAAAGACATGGGGAGGAGCAAAGTGGTTCAACAGCCCATAAATACTAGCCTGGCTAACACCAGACTAAAATCACAAGTGATATTTAGTCTGGGGACCACCAATTCATTTTCTCGTAGGAGAGGTGTGGTTTACGATCGTCCATACTCGTTTATTGGGCGATACGAAAAAAAAAAAAAAAAGTCTCTTGCGTCTGCACGTAGCCACAGCCAATCGTATCATCGTATGAGATGACGTATGACGTACCCGCTGTAAACTTTTGAATATAAACTATTTAGAACAAGGTCTAAAGCTTGATCAAAAAATACCATCGTGTCTGCTGCTGTCATGTTGGATCCGTAAATAAACTTTTTTTTATTATTATCCGTAAATAAACTACAAGCTTCCATATATCGAATAGCGCGTCATCGTCTTGCCGTCCCTCCTCGCTCTGTGATTGGTTCCCAAATCCACCGGAGATGTCGGCTATGGTCCCCAGGCTGTTGTGCAGTTCGAAATAATTCGAGCGCACACAGCAGCATGGTGTTAGCCAGGTTACATAAATACATGAATAACGGAGAATGCTAACTTGATGATACATGTTAGCATCGGGCTAATGCTAACGTTAGCTAGCGCTTGCTACAACTGCCGTTTTTTCACTTCTACTGAACAATCTGTTGCAACAAAATATCCATATGGGCCCGATTTACACTTGACTTTATTTGTGTGATAAATAAGTTGATATTCCACCAGAAAATGGCTAAAAAGAGGGAAAATTGTGTTTCTCTAAAGATTCTATTTTCCCCCTTGGCGAAGCCACGCCCCCTTCTATGACGAGATGCCGTCTGTATCTATGCGAGTATAAAGTTAGCATCTTATTAGCTAACAGTTGCAGCATTAGCTGTTTTGTTTACATGCAAGCTTATTCAGCTGGAACGCTTTGAGGTCGGATTTAGTAATTTTCAAGTGGTTAAAATCACAGCCTTCGAGATGATGCTATTTAGCATTGTCTTGAATTATATTTGTGAAGAAATGTTCAAACAACGTTAGCAACTTATGAGCTAACTATTATAGCATTAGCTGTTTTGTTTACATGGGAGTGTAAGTGGTAAAACTCCCAGTTCCCTGTCGCCTGGGCCTCTACAAACATTTTCAGAAGTGCATGTGATTCTTGTAGTAGCTTGGCAGTGAGGTCATATTTCAGTCTGAGCTCTCTTCAAAATCAATGCCCCATGGACATGTTGAAAAATGTGCACATTTTTTCCCCAAGCAAATCTTCAGTAGATCTGGCCCAAATTGGTGTTGTATCAATGCAGCAGGCTTCCCCAGAGGTAAGAGTTGTTAGCAGTGACAGGATGTATGAGCGTAAGGTAAACCCTGACAGAGAGTATACACAAAAGAAGCGGATGGCAGTGGCTAAGCTCCAGTGGCATCGTAGAAACACATGGGCGCAATGGTTGGAGCAGAAACACATGAAAGTACAGACTGTTTACTGTCAAAGCTGGAGAAGAGAGGCATTCAAAGTTCAGCAATGTTTCCTTGAGCTAAACCAGCATTACAAAGCTTGATATGTTGTTTTTATACCTCGTGCAGAAAATTTTACTGCCTCCTGTGTGAGCATGTTTGCCATTCATCACATTGAAGCAAAAGACAGGCGACCATTTTGACAGATTTTTTTTTACTTAAAGTCGCATAATGCACCTTTAATATCTGAAGTTTTGCTGACTTTGTCATTGTGGCAAATGAGAAGATACTGTGTTTGTGGAAATCAAATCAGTCAGGAACCTCTCTTGCAACCTTAAGGCTCATTCATACTTCATAAGTCATTTTTTGCTTTGGAAGTGTCTTGTAACTGTACTGCTTTAACTCATTTTTGACTTAATGGAAATGTCTTCAAAGTAACTCTTGCCCCTAGAGGCCATAAGTGCCACTGCAGGTGTCATAGCAAGTTGCGATTTTGTTTACTTATTAATTGTCCATGAGAGTAAATACTAGACTGACAGAAAGGACAAAGGTAAAGAGGGATATACAATTACACAATGGAAATATTTTTTTTTTCACGCAAACTTGGCTGTAAATACTGTTTAAAGTGGCGCTAGCCCGCAGTTAGCTTTGCCCGTTAGCCTGTTCTTCGTGATTCCATTAGTGTGTATTGGTGGCTCCGGTCCGGTAGCAGTCAAGTTGCAAGTGTGGTTTTCTGGCCAGAGACACCAGGGGGAGATGAAAGACCCTCCAATCATCCTATTAACACTTGTATTACCCCCAGAGGGACTACGGAAAGGATTTATTAACGTAAACAAGTTACTTAGTACTGCTTTAATTATGTTTTTGTAGCTCTCGGTCTAGTTCTTGCGTCTTATGACATATGAATGAGCCTTTACTCTGGTCTGTGTCAAAAAAATCTAGAGGAGATCTATTTTATTTGTTTAACAAAAGGTTTTTCACAGCCTATTATATATAGAACATTTCATTCCCGTATAGATACAGACGGCATCTCGTCATAGAAGGGGGCGTGGCTTCGCCGAGGGGGAAAATAGAATCTTTAGAGAAACACAATTTTCCCTCTTTTTAGTCATTTCTGGTGAAAAATGAGCTTTTTTATCACACATAAATAAAGTCCAGTGTAAATCGGGCCCATATGGATATTTTCTCACAGCAGATTGTTCAGCAGAAGTGAAAAAACGGCAGTTGTAGCTCGCGCTAGCTAGCCGTTAGCATTAGTACGGTGCTAATATGAAGCATTCTGTTAGCATTCTCCGTTATTTATGTGTTTATGGGCTGTTGAACCACTTTGCTCCTCTCCGTGGCTTTGTATCTTTATTTAGTAGAAAACTATATTCATAATTCAGCATTTGTTAAAGTAGTTTTTGAATACTTAGAGAAAGTTCAGATTTTTCTCCAAATTGTTTTCCCCCTTAACTGTTTTCAAACATGACCATATATGGGTGATTCCAGAGATGCCGTCTGTATCTATGCAGATGTGAACACTAGTCGTCTGTTCCAAAGGCAAGCGGCTATCCATATAAGCTAAACCTTTTATTGATCAACACATTGTTCTTGTGATTGGGACAAAGCGTAAAATTGCCTGGAACCTTTCCTTCTTATGTTTCCTCTACATTTCTAACCCTCTTCTCCTGCTTCGCATTACAGGTAGTTCCTATGTATTGGCATCTCCAGCAGTGACAGTACACAGTGGCCGTGACAGCATTAGCAGTAGTAGTAGTAATAGTAGTAGCGGCGGCAGTAGTAGTGAGTACTAGCTCTCGTCTATGGTGAGGCAGATGAACTCCTGTATGCACTTCTTGTATTGCTGTTCTGTGGGGCTGCTGCTCGGGTATTGACCTGGTTGCCCCAGAGGAACCTCGGCTTCTCGCATCTCCTCGTTCATACGCGCCAGACGGAGCCTGCGGGCGGACAGAGGAGGAGCACAGTTAGCCAAACGCCACACGCAACATGACCAAACGCTGGGCTAAAACATCACAGCGACACAAAGAGTGAAGGTAGAGCCGTCGTACAACCCAAGACCAGATGCAACTTTATTTATATTTATTATATTAGAAAGACGGAGGGATGGCAGGGAACAAGTCTAGGGACCTTTCCATCCAGCTTTTACTTTCAAGTCTTTGGAAGTAAAAGTCCTGTATGACTGAGCACGCGAGCAAATAGCTAACATACTGCTGTCTGAACTTGCCCCTCAGCTGCTACGGTCCCCTTTCAAAATCGTCCTGTTCTCAGCTGCTTTCTCGTCATCAGAGACAGAAGCACAAAGGTGTCATCATTTACGACTGTTTTCACTCAGGGAGAAAACTCGACTATTTGAAAATGGTTTGACCGGTTTCGCTGCGTCCAGCTTTAAAATGTTAAGTGCTAAAAATGTGACGAGGAATGATGTAAACAAGCTAAAAAAACAGTGGCTTTCGGTTGGAATGTGTTTTATTTATGTGCAGAAGTCACGTCCATGCAGCTCACACGGGTTTGACTTTGTTCTAAATACTTGGAAAATGCAATGCCCTCAGCATCAGGGCAAAATATGAGAGAACAGTGCTGTAAACAACACTTTGACATATTTATAACGTTTTAGCAGGGCCGAGCCTGGACAACTTGGCGCCCTAGGAAAGATTGAACTTTTGTAAAAGGTTTTTTCAATATAAAATTGGGAAAATAACCCATTAATATGAATTCATTAATTTCTATCTAAATTTTCTTGACCCAAATATCATTCTATATTTTCTTTCCACTTCCTTTTGGACAGAATTTAGATATGAAAAAAGCTAATTTTATTTTATTTTGATTATCATTGTTTTATTTTTTATCTTTATACTCTGCCCCGAGTATAAAACTGTGCAATTCCTCAAAATTCAAGAACACAGAATCCTTTGCCCTGGCATGTGTGTAGATTAGTCCAAAACTCAGAGGAACGCAGCTCAAAGAAAACTTTATTATGAATTAGTGTTCTGTATAAAAATGTAGAAAAAGTGAATAACGCAACAAATAAAAGAAGCTAATATGTTCTAAAAGCTGAAAAAAACAAGAGGGTCTAAATTTAAAGGGGCTAGATGCAAGTTTGCCATTTTATACTCACTACTGCCATCTCAGGTCATTCGTGTTACTGCACCTTCTATATAAAAGGGATATTTCAGGATTTTTGACATAGGGCCTCATTTCCTAGTTATCCAGAGTGTTGTTGATTCCTGGAGATATTTTTTTTTGTAATTCAAGCAGTTCTTATATTTGAAGAGTTTCGTGGCGCTAGGCTAGTGCAAGGCTAGCGCATTTCTACAATATCAGCTAGCCTGCATTAAAAACAGTCTGACCCGCTCCACAGAGCACCTGAGGCAAATCACTTATAACACCAGACTAACCATATAAATGTCTGTGTCCATAGAATAATTATAATCGCATTTTGAGGGACTATTTTCTAGCAGATCACTCCGCCGCTGCGTAGCTTATACAACCACGAAGCTGATGCTGCTCAAATATAAGTGATTTTTAATGCAAAATGGTTACAATGACTCAGACACAGACATTTACACTGTGTTCCAAATTATTATGCAAATGACATTTTTCTAAGATTTTCTAAATTGTCAACTCAAATGAGAGTCAGCATAATTTTTAAGTCTTTAACTGGTAGAGGATCATTTAAATGTGGTGGAAAAAAATTCCTAGTGATAACAGTATTTTTTTCCAAAATAAATATAGTGAAAACCTCAAAATCCACTGTTCCAAGTTATTATGCAACTCATCGTTTCAATACATTTTAAAGCTTGTAATTAACTGAAAATGGTCATTTGTTGAATTTGTAGCATTAGGAGGTCATATTTACTGAAATCAAAAGCTATTTCAATCAAAAAAATATTAACAGGTCAAGTTATATTTTACCATAGGAGCCCTTGTGTGGTAGCAGCTTCAAAATTCTTAAATCCATTAAACTTGTGAGTTTTTGGACAGTTTCTGCTCGGATTTCTTTGCAGGATGTCAGAATAGCCTCCCAGAGCTGCTGTTTGGATGAAAACTGCCTCCCACCCTCATAGAAGTGTTTTTTGTTGAGGCTCCAAAGGTTCTCAATATGGTTGAGGTCAGGGGAGGAGGGGGTCCACATCATGAGTTTCTCTCCTTTTATGTCCATAGCAGCCAGTGATGCAGAGGGATTCTTTACAGCAGCACATGGTGCGTTGTCATGCATGAAGAGGATTTTGTTTGGGAAAGCACGGCTCTTCATTTTGTAGCATAGAAGACAGTGGTCAGTCAGAAACTCCACATATTTTTCAAAGGTCATTTTCACACCTTCAGGGAGCCTAAAAGGGCCTAATGGGGCCGACCGACTCTCTCACCATGATTCTGGCCCAAAACATGACTCCGCCCCCTCTTTACTGACGTCACAGCCTTGTTGGGACATTGTGGCCATTCACCAACTATCCACTACTCCATTGAGTTGACCATCCAGGGTTACACGGCCTCATCAGTGAACAAGACTGTTTGAAAATGAGTCCTCATGTATTTCTGAGCCACTGCAGCCGTTTCTGTTCATCAGCATTCAATTAACCGTTTAGGGGAGGCCCGGATAGAAGGTTTATGCACAACTGCAGCCTCTGGAGGGTCCTACACCTTGATGTTCGGGCGACTCCAGAGGCACCAGCAGCTTCAAATACCTGTATGCTGCTTTGTAGCATCTGTTCTCATAATCTGATGTGTTTGTCTGGCAGAAACCGTCCATATTGTGCCTTTATCGGCACAAAACGGAGTGTGCTCTGAATCATCCACAAATCTCTTATCTGTATGATGATTAAGCTTAATCTTTCATGAAATATCGAAGGTTTTCATACCTAGACCAAGACATTCAACTATTTCACACTTTTAATCAGCAGAAAGTCCATTTTTCTTTACCATATTGCTTGAAAATGATGATCTGCTTAATAAAGTGGAACGCCATTTTTCAGTAGTTTTTCCCTTAACTGGGATTAACCCGAAAACTAATCATCCCAGGTCTCTGAGATTAATGTCAGTGATTCATAGAGCCCCGAGACACGATACCATCCATGAGTTTCATTATTATTGCTTTTTTTTTTTACCTTTTTGACACAAAAATCCAATTTGCATAATAATTTGGAACGCAGTGTACATGGTTAGTCTGGTGTTATAAGTGATTTGCCTCAGGTGCTCTGTGGAGCGGGTCAGACTGTTTTTAATGCAGGCTAGCTGATACCATAGACATGCACTAGCTTTGCATTAGCCTAGCGCCACGAAACTCTTCAAACATAAGAACTGCTTGAAAAAAAAGATTAAAAAAAAGATCTCCAGAAATCAGCAACACTCTGGATAACTAGGAAATGAGGCCCTATGTCAAAAATCCTGAAATATCCCTTTAAGCTCGTGCATGACTCATTAACTGTCACCTTTTTGAGTGACAGTTAATGATTTCGGAGGCAGTTGTGGTGAACAGGTCTGGGCTCATGCTACACATTAGGACATGGCTGGAACATGTAGGGGGAGGAAAGTACATTATTTTAACATTTTTAAACTCTGTATAGTCCCTTTAATTAATCTCAATAAGATGAATTAAGTAAACTCCACTATCCTTAAGGTCGGATTAGTTTAAGCTAGCGTTGCCCTGTGGAGGTGACGTCATTTCCTGTGGGGGTGTGGAGCTGCACTGATCACCCGACCCTTCTCGAAAAAGCACAGACTAGCACGAAAGTTGTAGTTCAGCAAATACATAAATACACTAAGTATTCGACTCATCACAGGAGACAGTTCTAGGACCCACCACTAACGTACTTTATACTAACTAAAATGGAAGAGGTCATGTTCTTACAGAGTGACGATGTCGGCGTTGGCGGCCTGCACGGCGATGCTCAGGGGGTCGTGGCCCCGCTCGTCCACCTCCGTTTGAGACGCGCCGCGCTTCAGGAACAGACACACCTGGCTGGAAAACACACACAGTGCACACATTTGAGACACCTCCAGGAGCAAGGACTGAAATATGAACATGCAAACACACAAAGATCATACGCATTGTTTGAAGAGCAATGCGTATGATAAAACATTTCCAAGCACTGCCAGGTCTACGGAAACAGCGAAACTTTACGATCTGCTAATTGTGAACGTTCGATGGAGATTAAAAAAATGCCGCGGCCCAAATGTCAACAATTTAGATTTCCCTCCAGACTTGACATTTTAACGTGTGATAGACAGCTGCGCCTATCAAAAATATGGGAATTCACTAAGTGGTGCAAACTTTTGGAACGAGTCCAAAAGTACAGCAGTGGCTTCAGGCACCGCGCCCTTTCTGTACATTGAGCTGTGTCAAATATCATTGGCTAAAATAAATCTGTGCGGCGCCAGAACATTTCGGTCATGCGTGAGTCGGGTCTGAATAACACGTGGCCAAAACATCATTATTGTCAGCTCAAAAAAAAAAAACTCCAGTACGTCTGATCCACATGACAAGAGATGGTTCAGATTTACACTTTCTTTGCTAAAAGAGCAATGACTCATAATTTTACTATTTAAGTTCCAACTTATCCTTCCTGTGGTGCTGATGTACAACTTCTTAGGAGTTTTTCTGATAGATTATCCTAAATATATTCTTTGGTAAAATATCACTATATTATCACTACAATATACACATTTATCGAATATCACTATAATATACACAATTATCGAATGTCACCATTTCTTCTTCATATTGTGCAGTCCCAGTGAGGGCAGGTACCTGTGTTAGCAAGTCATTCATTTATTTACTTCTGAGAAAGGTATGCACTATAGAGCAGGGGTGCCCAAACTTTTTGTCTCCGAGGGCCAAAATGAAAAAGTGCCTGTGAGTCGAAAAACACATAACTGCAAATTACAAAGTTACTTTATTTTATTTAGTTTTAATTTTTTCAATCGCCTACATTTTTCATTGGATTCTATCAATGCAAATAACATGCTATATTAAAACTAAATTCCTACAATTGTTGGTTTTGTTCTACTAAAACTAGGCTTTTGCCATAGTTATCTAGGCAAAAGCCTAGTTTTAGTAGAACAAAACCAACAATTGTAGGAATTTAGTGCCTAAAAAACCAACACCTGTATCTACAGCACCTCAGTAACTTTACCTCATTCGTTAACTTTTAAAGAAAATGCCACATTAGAGTATTTCGAAAGTGTCAGTTCAGCATCAAATCTTTTATAGGTCAATTTTTAACATGTACTGTTGTATACGTCAACAACCTTTGCAATAAAAGTTGGAAAACTGTGAAACAGACAGACACCACAACAGTGTTTCCTTAACTTTGAGAAAGGAGTGAAACAGCGCCCCCAATTTGACACTGCTGGTCAAAAAGTGTACTGCATCCATATTTGCCATTGAGAATGAATGGGAGAGAGTTAGTATTAACCACACGCGCAAAAGTAGGTCACTCTCTGGCGGGCCAACAGAATTGTTTCAGCGGGCCAAATTTGGCCCGCGGGCCCCACTTTGGGCACCCCTGCTATAGAGGAACAAGTTTTCCCTTTGATGAAATGTACTTTCTATAGATTTATACTGTCTGTAAATATTATGAACTGTATTGCTTTATGCCTGTTGCACAGTGTTTTGTTGTATGTCTCGGGGGCTGCAGATGGATGATGAACGCTCCTGTCAAATAAATAAATAAACTAAACTAAGAGAATATTGACATCTGCAAATGGAATTCATTTGGTGATGACAACATGTTTAGTAACATTACGCGTCTTTCGGCTCTGTGCCTATAGATTACTACATCAGTGGATTTGTTTCATGAGTATTATTGTATTAGGTCCACTCTGTACCCAGTGTGTCCCAGGTTGGTGGCGTGGTGCAGGGGGCCTCTCCCTCTCATGTCCCTCTGGTTTACATCGGCTCCGTTCTGCAGCAGGAACTCACAGGCGATCAGCGAGCCCTGGAGAAAGAACACAAGCATTCCATGAAAACAGTGCAATGCAGCAAAAGGAAATGCAGACTGGAGAAACAGCTGAAGACAACTTAGTGTGAATGAAGTGAAAAACCACTGGAGGAAACAAGGGAACAACTTTATGTCATCGATAACATGTCAAAAAGTGTCCCTGTTAAATGTTGACATGATTTGTTTCGCTCCGTATCACTTTGTGGTAAAGGCATAAATTAGACAGAACACTCGCTTTGTCTAAGTTTTGCAGCACAAGGTACATAAAAATAGATACATAAAAACAGACAGGAAAAATAAAAATGCATTCATTCACCAGTTCAACAAGATGCCCAAGTGCAAAACCTTACAAAAACAGAGTCCTTGGCAACAGAACAAGAGAATACAACAACTTTTTTCCCTCACACTGAATTTGGTGCCTGTAAACTCCTTTTATACTCAGCGTTTAGAGTGGAGATGGCTACAGGTATGAAGGAATATTTGTGTCTGTTTTTCCCCACCAATGGAGCCCTAAGCCTCAAACCAGAAGGCAAGTAACAGAATTCACCATGAAGAGGATGAGCATCATTAGCCAGAACACTCAGAGCCTTCCGCGTCACCTGTCCAGAACACAGGTCCGAAAGTGGAGTCTGAGGAGCTCCCAGAATCTTAGCACTCAAATTTACAATTTTGCTGAGTGAGTTTTTTGCTTTGATGTTAAGGTTACCAAACCAACACATCATAGAAAACGTTAGCACTGACTCGACACAAGATTTATAAAACAGTCTCATTATGGTCCCGTCCACATGAAAGGAAGCCAGTTTCCGGAGGCAAAACAGGTGCTGCTGCCCTTTCTTACACAGCTTCTCTGTGTTTTCATTAAAGTTAAAGTCCAACAGGTAAGTTTGCTTTCATATAAGTGTGCTAAGAACTTCTGGGCTATAAAATGAAACTAGTTTATTGTTTAAACCATGCCAGCCCAGTGAGACTGGAGCAAAACCTGAAGCGGCTCCTCCTGGGACTGTCCCAGAGTTAGAGCCTCTCTGTCAAACTGAATGTGCCATATAGCTGCTCCGTGGTGAATAATTATTGGCCGTGTGTTTAGCCTGAGTCAGTCACCTGTCAGTCGCCTTGTGGAGGGCCGACAGTTTGGCAGATAGAGATGGAGAGCTGTTCTTCACAAAGCCAAGGAGGATGGCCTGTAGCGATGCGACCTGTCAGCCTGTGAGTGGTGACTGATTACCTTGTTGCACTTGTCTTTGTTGATTATTTTGCACAAATTCTTTGCACGCTTTGTTGTTAAAAGTGCACAAGTGGACATACAGGATCATGCAGAGTCGGCTTAAACTAATAAAATAAACTATGTTCTAATAATGTTCCCTCCCTAATGTTAACAATATGGCGTTGCGAGCTGTCATCAAAGAGACTAATATTAATCTTCCAAATGACCATATATGGTCATTATTATGGTCATTTGGAAGATTAATATTAGATTAATATTAATAATATTAATATTAGAAGATTAATAAAAATGACCATATGGTCATGTTTGAAAACTGTTAAGGGGGAAACAATTTGGAGAAAAATGTAAACTTTCTCTAATTATTCAAACACTACTTTAACAAATGCTGAATTATAAATATAGGTTTCTACTAATGAAAGATACAAGAGAGGAGCAAAGTGGTTCAACAGCCCATAAACACATACAACTGCCGTTTTTTCACGTCTACTGAACAATCTGCTGTGAGAAAATATGCATATGGGCTCGATTTACACCTGACTTTATTTATGTGTCATAAATAAGTTCATATTCCACCAGAAAATGGCTTAAAAGAGTGAAAAATAGTGTTTCTCTAAAGATTCTATTTTCCCCCTCAGCGAAGCCACGCCCCCTTCTATGACGCATAGATACAGACGGCATCTCTGGAATGGCCTCCGTCCCACTCACCCCGATGACGGCCTGTATGAGCGCCGTCTTGCCCTCGTCCTCCTCGTTGGCCGCGTGGACGTCCGCTCCGTGGGCCAGCGACTCTGCCATCAGCGGCAGGTTGTGGAGCCGGGCCGCCCGCAGCAGCAGCGCCCCGGGGTGCAGCTCCCGCGGGTCCTCCGTGTCTGAGGGCTCCTGCTCGATCTCCACCTCCCCGCTGGACGACTCCTCGGACTCCTCTGCAAAAGCAAACGGCATGTAGACACATATTATGTACACATATTATATACACTCACACATTATTAGAATTCAAGGCGAGACACGGCAGGTGAATAGGGAAAATAAGGCTTTTAGGGCATTTAGGGCCCCATCTTGGGTTTCTAAATGCAGACTGTAGCGTAGACTTTGCTGCTGGCCCCCCGCACTGTGAGATCTTCCAGCTCCAGATCTGGTGCATATAGTGGGCTGAATGTGGGCTCGACCTCGTTTTGTAAGCAGCTCCCTCTCACTATTGGCGCAGTCGCATAGTGCAACAGCTGCTCACATGCAAGATGACCTTGTTTGGATCAACACTGTCTTTGCGCCAAGTGGAAGATCAGGACCATTATGTGTAAAACTGTACAAAACTGCTCATACCTGTATATTTGGCAACAAAATCTAAACAATGGATAGAGTCAAGTATAAATTCATTGTTTTATTTTGTTGATATATTAGTCTGCTCAGAGGGATTGTGGATCTTGTTTAGTTCTTGAATAAACTAAAAAACTGTAAAGATCAAAATTTGTCAGCGTTTTGTTGTCGTTTTTTTGTGTTCAAAACTTAAAGGCACACTGCGTAACATTTGGGACCATACTGTGACTAGCAACACAAACATTGCTCGACACAGAAAACACTATTACTGCAGTGTAATCAAAGAATGGATTTGAATGAAAACCTAACCTGTTAAAATCTCAAATTCTGCTGATTTTAGTCACATCTCCATGGAGACGAGCACCCACTCCTGTTAAAGCTACAGTCTTAGGGGAGACTGCAATAAATGACTCAAAACATTGCCAAGTCCAAGAGTGTTAAGATTGGAGTCTACGGAGATGTTGCCAAAACATGTCTGGTAGATTGTGGTCATGTTGTTGTGATTTCCTGATAATTGGTGTTTTCCCGAGCCGTGTAATTGCTACCGATGTACTGAAGACACCAACCTTCTTCTGTGACGCTGTCCACCACAGCCCCGAACGCTAAGACATCGGTGCTGCCGTCAGTGCTGCCGCCCAGCCCACTGTCACTGCTCAGACCGGCCGGACCTGACGAGACAGTGAGGTTTAAAAACATAGCTCATAAAAAACAGAAAACGCCAGCAGCATTTAGCCTCCATAACCTCACACACTGATATTAGCAAGACAAATTCAATGCTTTTCAACGCCTTTTAAAGGAATAGGCCACCGTTTTTGTTGTTAAAACGGTGGCCTGTTCCTTTAAGCGAGCAATTATTTGAATATTCTAGTGCGTCTCCAGCCACACACAACCAAATGGAGGGAAAAAAGAGGGTGTTCTTACTGCGAGGGCCAGATCCGGTGTCGAAATATGAAAAGAGTGAATCCAGCTCGTCCGGACAGAACAGAGAGTCACGGCGGAACTTCGCTGCAGCGGCTGAAACACAAGAGGTGTAAGAACTCGTAAAATGCTTTAAACTTAAAGGGATAATTCAGGATTTTTGACATAGGGCCTCATTTCCCAGTTATCCAGAGTGTTGCTGATTTCTGGAGATATTTCTTTTTTGTAATTCATGCAGCTCTTATATTTGAAGAGTTTCGTGGCGCTAGGCTAATGCAAGGCTAGTGCATTTCTATGGTATCAGCTAGCCTGCATTAAAAACAGTCTGACCCGCTCCACATGCCAGGCTAACCATATAAATGTCTGTGTTGATAGAGTAATTTTAACCATTTTGCATTTAAAATACCTTATTTTTGAGCAGCATCAGCTTCGTGGTTGTATAAGCTACGCAGCGGCGGAGTGATCTGCTAGAAAATAGTCCCTCAAAATGCGATTATTCATGTGATGCAAGGTCAGTTATATTCCAAAAATTATCGACACAGACATTTATATGGTTAGTCTGGTGTTATGAGTGATTTGCCTCAGGTGCTCTGTGGAGCGGGTCAGACTGTTTTTAAGGCAGGCTAGCTGATACCATAGAAATGTGCTAGCCTAGCACAAGCCTAGCGCCACGTAACTCTTCAAATATAAGAACTGCATGAATTAAAAAAAAATATATCTCCAGAAATCAGCTACACTCTGGATAACTAGGAAATGAGGCCCTATGTCAAAAATCCTGAAACATCCCTTTAAACCTGCCCTGAAGTTTAGCAACACAAACTCACATTTCGAAACAATAAACTTACTACAAACTTTGAAATATCATATGATATATAATAATTAAGTGTTTGACAGGTGAAAATCCATGAACAAATGTAGCTTAAGTCTAGGCCACTGAAATAGCATTTGACAAACTGCAAAAAGTTTATTTTCTTGCCAAATTAGACATAAGGTCAGTCACAATTATCCAAGAGTCATGAAATAACTCACATTATCAAGGAAATAAGTGGTGTTTTCCATTTGAGGACGTTGCACTGGGTTAGAAGGGCCAGTCAAGATGGCTGCCGGAGTTGGCATTCGTTCCAAAGTATTACTATGACCATGTCCTATCTAGGTTCTATTAAATATCTCTGGGGCTCCATAGTGCATCTGCTGCTGTGGTTCTTATTCATCCTCGCTATTGTGCATGTTTTTAGTGGCAGGGGAAACCAGAACACCCGAAGGTAACCTATAGATACAGACGGCATCTCTGGAATCGCCCATATATGGTCATCTTTGAAAACAGTTAAGGGGGAAAACAATTTTGAAAAAATATAAACTTTTTCTAATTATTCAAAAACTACTTTAACAAATGCTGAAATATGAATATAGTTTCTACTAAATAAAGATACAAAGACATGGGGAGGAGCAAAGTGGTTCAACAGCCCATAAATACATAAAAAAAACAGAGAATGCTAACATGATGCTACATGCTAGCATCGGGCTAATGCTAACGGTTAGCTAGCGCTAGCTACAATTGCCGTTTTTTCACTTCTACAGAACAATCTGCTGTGAGAAAATATCCATATGGACCAGATTTACACTTGACTTTATTTGTATGTGATAAATAAGTTCATATTCCACCAGAAAATGGCTAAAAAGAGTGAAAAATTGTGTTTCCCAAAAGATTCTAATTTCCCCCTCGGTGAGGCCACGCCCCCTTCTATGACGAGATGCCGTCTGTATCTATGCAGTCACAGAGAGAGCCTGCAAATTCCTCACAGAAAGGCCCCGCCCCCCGGCCAGGTACACGAACCCGGGACACCTGTTGGATCTTGTCGGACACGAGTCGGGATCATTACCTGCGGACAGATTAGCCGGTATCGTGTTAGCCGGCGACGCGCTGCCCGGCTCGTAGCGCTGGTATTTTCTCCGCGTTTTGTTGATCCGCCGGATGGAGCCGCTGTTCCTGTGGCACTTCTTCACTGTCCACGGCCGGTGCTTCCTCTCCGCCTCCGCCAGCGCGGCGCCCCCTAGCTTCTTCAGGAAGCGCTTCTCCACGTACTTCAGCTTGATCCAAGTCTCCTTCTCCTGCCTGGGAGACGGAAGGAGCAGCGGAAAAACTCAATTTGGGGAAAGAAAAAGGTGTCGGAGATGTTTAGACTGAGGCATTTTAAAGTTATTACATTATTTCAAGTTTGATCATTTGTTAGGTTTCCTGATGGATCGAGCTGAATGACAGTTAACCAGTCAGCTAACCTCTTAACCCCCACCTGAACAGAGCACATTTTCTGGATTTTGGCATTACGAAAATAATAATAATACTAATCATAATAATAATAGTAATGGATTGGTTTTATGTAGCGCTTTTCTGGACACTCAAAGGCGCTTTACATTGCATTATTCATTCACTCCATACTCGGTGGTGGTAAGCTATTATTGTAGCCACAGCTGCTCTGGGACAGACTGACGGAAAGCGAGGCAACCAGTCTGTCCCATCAGCCCCTCTCACCACCAACCTCTCACTACATTCGCCCAGGCTTCCCGGTGTTTCCCAAACGGTCTCCCATCCAATTACCGACAAGGCCCTTTCCCGCTTAGCTTCCAATGTCAAAAAAGAGGAAAAAGAGCGACAAAAACGTGCCAGAAAAGCAACAATAACAGGAAAAAAGCCGGAAAAAAATCACGACTCAAGAGTGATGAAAAAGCCATACGTAAAAGCCGCAGAACAGCGACAAAAAAGCGACAAAACACGACAAAAATCGGATAAAAACGCGGCTTGGCTTTCAAATGAGTTGTTACACTGGCCAAGCTCTCCAGTCGAGAAGCCTTTAGATTTGAGTAAAGCCAACCCAGAGAAAATGCAGTTTAAGTGGGGGGTAAGAGGTTAACCAGTCCCATTTAGAGTTCATCTATGGCAGGGGTCGGCAAGTTTGCATTACGAAGGGCCGATTTTCATCATAGCCATAACACAGAGGGCCGAACCTCACTATTGTAGCCTAAAGTTAAGAACCATTTTCTGCAAATGCCAATGTTATACATCAGTGGCTCTAAAGTGGTCCGGCTCCGAGACCCGCCATTACCCTAATGACAAAGTGCGACCCAAATAAAAAACTGTACTTTGTCATATATCGCATAAAATATTTCATTTACCCCACGTTTTTATTGAACAAGCCGTAGATTTGCTTTGAAAACTGAAATTATGATCAAAACAACCCAATAATACAAATTTGAACAGACTCCAGTGTGTTTCCGTGTAGTTTCAGGTGGAAAATATTGAAAAAAAAGTTCCCTATAGGGATCGCGACCCACTTTTGAGTCCCCGACCCACCAGTTGAGAATCACTGTTTTACATTATATATGACCAAGTGGGATGTTCTTCCAAAGACATTTAAAAAATAAACCATAAAAAGACACTATTTCTCAAATTTTCAGTGTACTTTAACAGGTGAATAATCGTATTTCTCAAAATCATGTTGGGGGCCAGAGGTTCTGTGCTGGAGGGCTGGATTTGGCCCTGATCTATGGCATAGTTTTATTAATTTGTCTGTCATCACGGGGCTGTTTAAACAAAAGCAGAGGCAGCGTTATCTAAACACTCATCCATCATTCTTCAGACCACACGCACAATGCAGCAGCACCAGGCTCATTATATTATTGACATGTAACTGTACGCCCTGCCTCTATTCTTTTAGACCCTATTATGCAAATCTACCGCGGACTTGGACGCAGTTCGCACCTGGAGCTGGTTGGTCCGGGTTTCTTGGCACCGACATCTTCACAAGTGGCTTCATAAATCTGGTTTATCACAGTGTTTCCCAGTTCACACATTAACTGGAGAGAGGGAGTTAAAGAGAAAAAAAAGATTAGATAGATAAAGAGACGGGTAATAAGTGGGTAAAAACATGATTAAGATGATTAAGGCTATGTCCACATGAAGACAAAATGGTTCAATTCCAAAAACATATTCTATAAACACTGAGCCAGTAAAGTGAAGCTGTGACATTTGATATGTGACCCTCGAAGAAGTTGCAATGAAATGTTTGAACGACACCCGGCTCAGAGACTAACGCTAAAGCGCCAAACAAAACAATGTAGTTGTGGAGTCAGGATGGAAGTAGATTTACCTTCAGTAGTTCTGGTTCCCATGAGTCGAGCGTCAGGGAGCGGACTTTAGAGCAGTGCACCCCCAGACTCCTGCGAAAAGCAAACAAACACAAGACCTGATCAGGGACTGATTCCAGTTCCATTTACTTGCATACAGTATTTAGGCAAATTATATTTGGACCAATATAGACACGTGGCACAGATTTTTAAACAGGCAATTCTCCCCAAAACATCTATTCCAGTCATGGAACACCATCACATAAATCAAAACACTAATTAAGGGCAGAAAAAATTAAAAAAAAAAAACTAAAATTAAGAATTTCTTATCCATATTAAATTATTTGTGGTCCAATCATAGGTTGACTGGATTTTTTTGGTCCAAAACACTCAAGTAAAATATAATTCAACAAAAATTTCAACAAAATACTCTTTTTGGAAAATTTGGCTCATTATTTTAAATTTTCACGGTCAGAAATTACCTAAAAATACTCCACAAATGGCAATTCCAGTTCTGTTCCCTTAATCCTAATGACTATTCTCTTCAAAATGAGCCATTTCCCAAAGAAATCTATCGATATTTGTGCTGGCAGTGCTCAGTGCATGCCAGAAGCACATGTTAGCCACATGTTAGCCACATTAGCATTTAGGCACAAACTTGTCTAAAATGTCCACAGGGCCATTGATTTCACAGTGGACAGTGGTACATCTGTGTAGAGGTCCATTGTCTCTGTCCAACAATCTGCCATAGTCCATATCCACAGTGAATGAAGACGTGTAAAGGCTCTTTTCTGAGTAAACAAGGCGGCCATTTTGTTTCGGGGGAAGGGTGTGACTGACGCACCTTTGTGCACTGAGATAAATATGGAAAAGAAATTACCCACTTCATTGTGCTTTGATTTAGTCCATTTTTGGGAGGTTTGTTGTTGCTGCTGCACTTATATTATAAGCAAATATTTTTGCTTTTATAACATTTGGCACTTTGGAGAGGTTTGTGCACAATGCTAATGAGATATAGCACCAAAAAATTGAAAAGTTTACAAATCCAACATACTTGGACCTAGACTTCTGAAATTTTACACACATTCTGAGTACCAGTAAGGTTACAACTGAGCTCAATTTGGAGTGTGTGCTGTGAAGTATATTTTCAGGAAAGATATTTCAGTTTTTGTGTAATTTTCAATATATAAAAAAGCTATATTTTTATTAATTTTATAACTAAAGAACCTTTTTACATGTTTTTGTCACAATGTCCTTCTAAATGTACAAAGAAGCTACTTCCTTTCCTGATTCCTATGATGGTTCACATAAGCAATTTGGACAAAGTATGTTGTTTTAACATTAATTTTAATATGGAGAGGTGACTGTTTAATTTAGCCAGGCGAGAGTACATCAGAATAGGTGGTCCTTAACAGGTTTTAACATACAGTTCGATTCAGCTCAATCCAATGCTATGCTAACTGACTGAAGACAAGAGTTGGCAAAGAACTCAAAGAGTCATGCTGCTGTCCTCAGGCACTGTTTGATTTTTTTTGACTTATTAGATTTCACTGTATAACACAAGCCAAAAACAATATAATGGAATCCAAATAATGCGTCACGAGCTTGAACTCGGTGACAGCCATGTTTGCATACGATGGGTGTCATTTTGGCAAATGGGCACTGTTTTCTCTTAGGTTCTCTCAATACTTCAACAGTACTTTTTGAATGACGGATGGCATGGTGCGGTTTGGTGGACACTTCCCTCACATATTTGCATGTCATTGATTTTAGAATAAACCGGTCCAGACTGCAGTGGGAGTGGCGCTGTGGGGCTACAATCAAGCTAATAGGGAAACTACTTCCTGTTTATCGCAAACTTTTGATACATGTCATTTCTACATTTTAACATCTCACCATGCTGTAATGCAGGGGTAGGCAAGTTTGTGTCGTGGAGGGCCGATTTTCATCATTGCCAAATCACCGAGGGCCGAACCATTAAAGGAATAGGCCACCGTTTTTACACACTGAGATATGTTCTTACCTTAGCTTTGACAAGTTCTTTTGGACCTGTCTGATCTTCACCCATGCCTTCAGTCACGTAAACACAGCGCAGACGGCGTTAGCATTTAGCCTCTCCCTCTCTCCTCTATAGCTCCAAAACAGGTCAAGATAGAAGCTACCAAGCTCTTCCACGTTTTCCCTATTTAAATATGGTTACGTGAAGTGTTCCACTACAAAGTATAATTACACAAAATTAAACAATGTGGATTTTCTAAGCGGATAAAAGGGGAACTATATTGTAAGGCGTAATAATACCAGGAGTAGTTCGAAATCCGCGCAGTAATCTTCACTTTACTGTGCGTAAAGGGGGAAAACATGGAAGAGCTTGGTAGCTTCTATCTTGACCTGTTTTGGAGCTATAGAGGAGAGAGGGAGAGGCTAAATGCTAACGCCGTCTGCGCTGTGTTTACGTGACTGAAGGCACGGGGGAAGATCAGACAGGTCCTAAAGAACTCGTCAAAGCTAAGGTAAGAACATATCTCAGTATGTAAAAACGGTGGCCTATTCCTTTAATTAAAAAAACTATGCTGAACATTTAATGTTTTTTGAACAGTCATAAAAGTACAAATGATGTCAAGAATGCCTCGATTAAGGAGAGGTCTCTTTCTCACACCTGCCCCCTGCTGGCCAGCCCTCACACCTGCGCAAGCAAACTGAGCAGTGCGGCCTGATGACATCATCACACAGCGCCGTTTGTTTTTGAGCCATGGCGCAGGAAATGCGACGGGAAAATAATCCCAGCGGCATGAAATAATGTAAGCCCTAAGTGTGAGTAATCCCAGTGACCAGACGCCTGGAACGCAGCGTTATAAAAACATTTCTGCCAGACAAACTCAACTGTAATCAATACCCATCAGCATTAAAGTGATAAAGGACTAAACACTTTTTCTTTTCCTGAGAATTGAAGAATTAGCATGTTGTGTAAGTCGCGACTATTGTGCATCTGCTGGGAATCGTGAGGTGACAGAAAACTCAACTACTCGTGCTTTTGCTGTTGAAACTACTGTGTGCCACCGGCCGACTGTGTTTCACCTGTGTATGCCGGAGCACTCGATGCACAGCAGGATGCCCAGGTTGATGGAGGCCCAGCAGGGGGCGCTCTGTCCGCAGTCGCAGCACACCTCGTTGCCGGGCAGAGTCTGGACCCTCTGAAGGAGCCCCTCGGCCCCCCTGGACTGAGCGCGATCCATCACCCGCGGCTCGGAGGCGGAGTCTATGGAGCTGGTGGAGGGGGAGGCGGTGCGGTCCAGGCGCTGCGCACAGAAGGAGGAGGAGATTATAACACCCCATAAATGCAGTATACAGTCAGCCTTTGCCTCATCAACTCCCTGGTCAAATGTTTTTAGCATCCATGCAGGAAAAGCAGACGTTTTTTTAATGTAAAATTCAGGAACATATTACGGTACAAAAGAGGGTTGTGTTTGGAGCCATTCATACTGTACATGTTTGAGCAATCTATTAATCTTCCACGGCAACTATTTGAAGTGTGGCACCCGCTCATACAGGGGCGGACTGGCCATATGTCCATTCTGGAAAAGCACAGAAGGGCCACTGGCTGTAGGGCCACCGGTCCCGCCTCAACCGAGCTTTACCCAAATCTAAAAGCTAAAAAGAAAAGCATCAAAATAGCAAGACAAAGAGGATGAAAAGTCAACAAAAACATGAGAAAAACAGACAAAAAAAACCTACAAAAACACGAGAAAAAAACAACAAAAATATGACAAAAATGTGGCGACGTGACGAAAAGTTTCCGTCACTCTTGTAGGTCTTAGCTTTCAAATGAGGCGCTACATTGTCGATCTCCAGTCGAGAAGCTTTTAGATTTGGGTAAAGCCCAGTATAAAAAAACATGAATCTAAAAGGAATTCCGTGGAGTATGGTGCGCCACAAGGTTCAATTTTGGGACCATTATTATTTATTATTTATATTAATGATTTTGCTTCTGTTTCTACGACCACCTTTCCAGTTCTTTTTGCTGATGATACCGATCAAAAATATCATAATAAAAAGCCGAACTGGGGAAAATGCACTCGTTAATGTTACGGCGGGTCAGAGTCCAGGGTTGTTTTTCAGTCCCAGTCCGCCCCTGCGCTCATATACAGTATTACCCCTCCATTTCCCCATGAGCTCCTCATCACGTAACCAGGAAGCGCTCTCCAAACCTCCCAACCAGCACGGCTTACCAACCCCTCGAATTCAAGGCAGCAAGAGGCTAAAAGACAAAAGGCTGAAGCATCGCTGCTAATAAAAACCAAAAACACAGAGCTTCACCTTTAGATAATCGCGCCGATGTCCGACAGCAGCTACATTCACGGAGCAGGGGCAAACAGCGCAGTGGTTTTTTAGCTCAATATACACTGCAAAAAGTACCCTACTAAAAACAAGGAAAAAAATCTTAAAATAAGGCATTTTGTCTTGTTTTGAGGAAAAAATTCTGCCAATGAGATCAGCATTTTTTTCTTGCTAAGAATTCTTATTTCGAGAATATTTTTCTCATCATAAAACAAGAAAGAAACACTAAATTTAAGCACATAAATAGCTAGAATTAAGCAAAATGTCCTCAGAAAAAGGAATAATTTAAGGAAAAGATTCTTATTTAGTGAAAAATTGTGGGTATTTCACTTAAATGTTGCTCGATTTAAGCAAAATGTTCTAAATTACACACATTTTTGAGCAAAATGTTCTTAATAAATACTAATATTTAAGGAAAATTTTGCCAGCGCCTGGAGACCCATCGCCGTGATGGTCAGAATCACCTGGCCAGAGGATTCACCTATTGCACATGTTTTTAGTGGTAGACATGGGGAGAACATGCTCCTCACAGAAAGGCCCTGCCCTGGTGGGAATTGAACCCAGGACCTTCGAGCTGTGAAGCACTTAAAAGAATGGAATGTATTATCTCTCTGTGAGAATCAGTTCTTACATTAACAGTTGCTGTGATCTTATTTTTTCTTAAAACAAGAAAAATATTCTTCTGTCTAAAACTGAAGAAGATTCAAAAAGTTTTTCTTTCTTGTTACAAGAAAAATGAGCATGTTTTTAGCAAATATATCTGAACAAGAAATGGCTAGATTTTATTTCCTAAAATAAGGTTTTTTTTTTTCAAGAAAACTTTGCTCAGTGAGACATTATTACTTTTTAGGGAAAAAATAAGAACTTATTTCTTAAAGTAAGACATTTTTTACTTGCTTAGAATCCACTTTTTGCAGTGTAGTACATTCTGACCAACGTATAACCAAATGCTAAATTCTTGATTAAAAATAATCCCTATTTTTGATCAACAAATTCTCAAAACCAAGGCCATCAAAGCTACTCTTTCTGTGGGTGAGAGAGAAGACGACGAGTGGCACCGTAAACTATTAAAATACTTTGGAAAATTGTCTGCGGGTTTGGGGCGGTTCTTGAGATGCCTTTGGGTGGGTCACGAAACAACAAGAGTTACAAATAAAGCCAAACAAGTCTGCAGGCCATGGGGATAAACACTGCAGAGCATTGACAAGAATATGCACGAGACAAAGAGAAGGTTTACCTCGATGTAGTAGTTGTCTCCGATGTCTTTGTAAGCCGAGGCGATGGAGGCCTGAACCGCTTGGATCCAAGCCTGTCTCAGCTTCTCTGACTCTGCCTGCAGCATACAGCTCCTACAGGAGACGGTGGGATACGTGGTTTAAAAACGTTTAAGAAGCGGATTACAATTGTTAAGCATAAACTCTAACAACAGACTGTACAAGGGCAATTTAAAGAGTACTATATTCTGAAAAAAATAGTTGTTTGATAGTTGTTTGACCTAAGCCGTTCTACTTACTTTGTGGGAGAGACGACTTCAAAGCAGAACCTCCTCTCGTTGTCCTCGGAGGGTTTGACGGAGCAGAGGCGCAGGTCCTCCACGACCACAGTCAGAGAGTCCTACATAGGAGAGCATGAGAGGAAAGGAATTCTACGATGAAGATGTCCGAACAGACAGCAGAACATGAGAATGTACAAAACCAAGAACTAGTCTTCACCTTGAGTTTCTTCTGATAGACCAACTGACTGTTCTGTATGGAAAACCATCGCCTGCAAGAGACAAGAAAGTCATAACCAACGCTGTTTATTAGCCTGTTTCATTAAATTAAAGTAAAACATATTTTAGCAGCAGCAGCCTTATACACAAGGCCGGGAGTTCACAAACTATGCAGGCCGCAACCATAGATATATATAAAGGCGGCCATCTTGCCACAGGGAGCTCGCTCACTCATAACATTGTGTTTTATGGTGCATGTACTTTTAAATAACCATAACTTGCTCAATTTTCTACCTATTTTCAAAGGGTTTGGTTTGTTATAAACCTCAAGGATGTAGGTATGACACTGCAAACATATGAATAAAAAAATCTTATTTAAAAAAAAAATCTTTATTTCAACATGTTCCATTCAGAATTATAGCCACGTTAATAGCGTTTACAAGAAACCATACCGTTTGCACATCCTTGAGGATTTGAGCGAGATAAGAGGGTTTGTGTTCATGCTAATCAATCACTTATTACTTGAGCTCGCCAGAAAGCTTCCCTGTGGCAAGATGGTTATGCCGGAAGTGACTCTGCCTTAAGACATTTAGTCTTTATATATATATCTATGGCCGCAACACCCAAAATTACCATCTACTTCCATTTCACAGACTAAATGATCAGGATATAAAATGAGTAAAACATTAACATTCCGTTCACCTGTTCCATGTTTTGAAGGCGTTGCTGGCTCGTTTGAACAGATACCCCTCCATCACCACTCCATTGGGCGCGTCAACGTTAAACTCCAGCTTTGGGTCATCGTACGAGAAATCCTGGAGAGAGACGAGGATATTTACAAAATATACTTAAATCATGGGTTGCGTCACAACAGGCGCTGATCATGGAGTTCGCATTTATGTTTGTTTATTTGTTTATTTATTTATTTGGATCCCCATTAGCTGTCTCCAAATGGATAGCTACTCTTCCTGGGATGTGTTGTGATATTGCAGATGCTTCACAACCTTGATAATAAAATCTCAGTTATTTTTTATCAACAAGCAACACAATCTGGCACGTGGCTTATCGCCTTTTCTGAGATATGACGTTATCACGGTTGTATCAAAATGTGGTGGTGGCATTATTCAGTCAAACAGCTACTATAACATAACAAGAGAAGTTTGTGGACCTAAACACCAATAAAATAATGATGAGGTTCAAACTTTGTGGAATTTCTATTGAAACAGAGTTGAGTTTTACGATATCAATTATCTTTGATTATATCAAAAGTGTTGGAGGTAACGTGTTAGCTAGTAGCGCTATGTCAAATATCTTCTAAATTAGTGTTGGGGGTAATGCGTTAGCTAGTAGCACTAAATCAAGTATCTTTCTTCCTTAGGGGTAACATGTAAGATAGTAGCACTATATCAAGTATTTTCTAGCCTTAGGGGTAACGTGTTAGCTAGTAGCACTAAATCAAGTATCTTTCTTCCTTAGGGGTAACGTGTACGATAGTAGTACTATATCAAGTATCTTCTAGTGTTGGGGTAACACGCTAGCTAGTAGCACTAAATCAAGTATCTTTCTTCCTTAGGGGTAACGTGTACGATAGTAGTACTATATCAAGTATCTTCTAGTGTTGGGGTAACACGCTAGCTAGTAGCGCTATGTCCAATATCTTCTAAATTAATGTTGGGGGTAACGCGTTAGCTAGTAGCACTATATCAAGCATCTTCTAGTGTTGGGGTAAAACACTAGCTAGTACCACTATGTCAAATATCTTCTAAATTAGTGTTGGGGGTAATGCGTTAGCATAGTAGCACTAAATCAAGTATCTTCTAGCCTTAGGGGTAACGTGTTAGCTAGTAGCACTATGTCAAGTATCTTCTAGCCTCAGGGGTAACGTGTTAGCTAGTAGCACTATGTCAAGTATCTTCTAGCCTCAGGGGTAACGTGTTAGCTAGTAGCACTATGTCAAGTATCTTGTAGCCTTAGGGGTAACGTGTTAGCTAGTAAACACTATGTCACGTATCTTCTAGCCTTAGGGGTAACGTGTTAGCTAGTAGCGCTATGTCAAATATCTTCTAAATTAGTGTTGGGGGTATTGCGCTAGCATAGTAGCACTAAATCAAGTATCTTTCTTCCTTAGGGGTAACATGTAAGATAGTAGCACTATATCAAGTATCTTCTAGTGTTGGGGGTAACACGCTAGCTAGTAGCGCTATGTCCAATATCTTCTAGCCTTAGGGGTAACGAATTAGCTAGTAGCACTATGTCAAGTGTCTTCTAGCCTTAGGGGTAACGTGTCAGCTAGTAGCACTATGTCAAGTATCTTCTAGCCTTAGGGGTAACGTGTTAGCTAGTAGCACTATGTCAAATATCTTCTAGCCTTAGGGGTAACGTGTTAGCTAGTAGCACTATGTCAAGTATCTTCTAGCCTTAGGGGTAACGTGTAAGATAGTAGCACTATGTCAAGTATCTTCTAGCCTTAGGGGTAACGTGTAAGATAGTAGCACTATGTCTAGTATCTTCTAGCCTCAGGGGTAAAGTGTTAGCTAGTAGCACTATGTCAAACATCTTCTAGCCTTAGGGGTAACGTGTCAGCTAGTAGCACTATGTCAAGTATCTTCTAGCCTTAGGGGTAACATGTTAGCTAGTAGCACTATGTCAAATATCTTCTAGCCTCAGGGGTAACGTGTTAGCTAGTAGCACTATGTCAAATATCTTCTAGCCTCAGGGGTAACATGTTAGCTAGTAGCACTATGTCAAATATCTTCTAGCCTCAGGGGTAACGTGTTAGCTAGTAGCACTATGTCAAATATCTTCTAGCCTCAGGGGTAACATGTTAGCTAGTAGCACTATGTCAAGTATCTTCTAGCCTTTGGGGTAACGTGTTAGCTAGTAGCACTACGTCAAGTATCTTCTAGCCTCAGGGGTAACGTGTTAGCTAGTAGCACTATGTCAAGTATCTTCTAGCCTCAGGGGTAACGTGTTAGCTAGTAGCACTATGTCAAGTATCTTCTAGCCTTAGGGGTAACATGTTAGCTAGTAGCACTATGTCAAGTATCTTCTAGTGTTGGGGGTAACATGTTAGCTAGTAGCGCTATGTCAAGTATCTTCTAGTGTTGGGGGTAACATGTTAGCTAGTAGCGCTATATCAAGTATTTTCTAGTGTTGGGGGTAACATGTTAGCTAGTAGCACTATGTCAAGTATCTTCTAGTGTTGGGGGTAACATGTTAGCTAGTAGCGCTATATCAAGTATTTTCTAGTGTTGGGGGTAACATGTTAGCTAGTAGCGCTATATCAAGTATTTTCTAGTGTTGGGGTAACATGTTAGCTAGCAGCACTATGTCAAGTATCTTCTAGTGTTGGGGGTAACATGTTAGCTAGTAGCACTATGTCAAGTATTTTCTAGTGTTGGGGGTAACATGTTAGCTAGTAGCGCTATATCAAGTATTTTCTAGTGTTGGGGGTAACATGTTAGCTAGCAGCACTATGTCAAGTATCTTCTAGTGTTGGGGGTAACATGTTAGCTAGTAGCACTATGTCAAGTATCTTCCAGTGTTGGAGGTAACGCTCTTGAAGGACGCAACATGTTGATGCCTCTTATTGTAGGCTGTTGTAATTTCTCAGAATATATCAAATGTTCAAAGAATGTAGATAAAGCTATTTGTGGATGCGTTTGAAGGGTTTGGGCTTCTAAAGTGGAGCTTTAAGCGCTGGAAATGTGTTCAGGAAACAAAGGCTATAGATGTTTCTTATTGGTAACAAAGGAGCAAGTTACTTACACAGCAAAGCAGCGCAGTAACTAGTGAGTGTATGTACAGTGTGCACTTTAAACAGAACCTTAAAAGTTGCGTGTTTGATATATTCTGCATAACCCGGGTGGCTTGAAAACAGATATTTGAGAAGTAAATGTTGTCAATCTGAACAAAGGCGTTAGAAGATACTTGAGCTGTACCTCCCTTCTCCTCATTCACTATGTTCTCCCTGAAAGCTACTGTGGGTTTGTGTTTCTGTGATAATGGCAGGTCCAGATGGCGCCTGCTCCGTGACATACCGTGCCGATTTAAACCAGGTCTAGATTAGGTTCACGTTTCACCATTATTAACCACGCTGTTGTTTTCAGAGTGAGATTGTGGACGTCCTGAACATATGCAGGACAGAGAGAGGAGGGGATGAAGACAGACGGAGGATACAGGAGAAGGGATGGATATTTACATGTGTTTAGAGCAGTGAAATATGAGCAAAAAGCATGTCATTAACACACCGAAATAGATTTAAAAAAATGAACTGAACCATATGTGTTAACAACAACCAAAGAGAGAAAGTGTTTAGTGTTTAAAGCAGTGGTTCTCAACCTTTCGGAGCCCCCATTATAACAGTTAATTAGGATCGTGACCCCCACCCTGGTCAGACCATGGGAAAAACAGGGACATTAACCCCTTAAGTCCCATCTGAACCGAGCACATTTTCTCCAGTTTGGCTTTACCCCAATCCAAAAGCTTCTGGAAAAAAAGCTGTGAAAATAGCAACAAAACTGAGACGAAAAATAATGATGGAAATGTGACAAAAAAGTGAGAAAACTGACAAAAAAGTGCCGAAAAATAGACAAAAATGTGACGAAAAAATGACAAAAATGTGACAAAAAAATGACAAAAATGTGACAAAAAAATGACAAAAAAATGACAAAAATGTGACAAAAAAATGACAAAAAATGACAACAAAATTGATGAAAAAATTAAGAAAAAAAATGTGACAAAAAAATGAAAAAAATGTGACAAAAAATGACAAAAATGTGACAAAAAAATTACAAAAAATTGATAAAAAATTGATGAAAAAATTAAAAAAAAAATGTGACAAAAAATGACAAAAATGTGACAAAATGTGCTAAAAATCTGACAAAAAAATGACAAAAAAATGAAAAAAAAAAAGACAAAAAAATGACAAAAAATATGACAAAAATGTGATAAAAAATTTACAAAAATGTGACAAAAAATGACCAAAAAATTATGAAAAAGATACAAAAATGAGTTGAATACCCCACAAAAAAATTATGGAAAAAAAATCTGATGACGTGAGGAAAAAGATCCTCTTGGTTCAGGCGGGAGTTACGAGGTTAACCTATATAACTCTTACAAAACAAAGAAAAAACAATGGCTAAAACAAAAATGAATTAAATTTAGAACAAATAATGGCACCCTGGTAAAATAGCATGTATGCTACGACACCATAATAATAATATTAAAACATATATTTTATCTATATGCTCTGGCGAACCCCCAATCACACAAATCCGCAAAGTGTTTCAATCCAGCAAAACAATCGCTTTGCAAATTCGTTCTTGTTTTTACGTGACATTAAACGCATCACCAGCCCGAGCACCTGTTTCAAAGTCTTTCCAGCTAACATCGCGTACACCGACTTGCTGACCACTCACTACCTCCCCCTGTCGCGTCACACAAATCCCGTACTTCCCTGCGTATAGAAGGGGTATTTCTTTGGTCCTCACCAGCGCATAGTCCAACATCCCGAACAGCTTCGTCAGCTTCACGCTCGCGTCCAGCAACATCCTCCGTCCCCCCCGAATAACCGACACCGATAAGTTCAAATAAATAAAAGAATGTCCTCTGTTCTGTGCTGCAACCTCCGAGGCCGACTCCACAGGTTTGAGAGGCGCCGGCACATGCCTCTGTCCTCTCCTCCTCCTCCTCCTCCTCCTCCTCCTCTTCCTCTCTCTCCCTCACCACACGCTCCAGAGCATCAAGTGTCACTCCCTAAATTCTCGCCATTTCGTCCCAGTAGGAATGGGTTCGTCTGCCGTGGATGGTGCACCATGGTGGTTTCTTTTGCTAATGTTTGAAGCGACACTCAGAGCCGTGGGAAGATGTTTTAGTTAGGGGGTGCTGAGGGACAACATTTAACCCCAAAATACTTTTTCTGCGCAAAAATCCTATGTATTAACCTCTTAACTCCCGCCTGAACCGAGAGCATTTTCTCCAGTTCAGCTTTACCCAAATCCTGTAGGCCAGTGTAACGCCTCATTTGCAAGACCTACAAAACTAAATGGATCTTTTTCCTCACGTCAGATTTTTTTTTTCATCACTTTTTTTGTTGGGCAGTCGTCTCATTTTTGTCAAATTTTCTTGACTTTTTTGTCACCTTTTCGTCAAATTATTCGCATTTTTTTGTCGAATTCTTCTCACTTTTTTGTAAATTTTTTGTAAATTTTTCTAATTTTTTGTAAATTTTTGGTCACTTTTTCGTCAAATATTTCTAATTTTTTCGTTGATTTTTCCCTCACTTTTTTGTCATTTTTTTGTCAATTTTTTGTCACTTTTTCATCAAATTTTTCTCACTTTTTCGTCAAATTTTTCTCACTTTTTCGTCAATTTTTTGTCACTTTTTCGTCAAATTTTTCTCACTTTTTCGTCCATTTTTTCCTCAATTTTTCATCAAATTTTTCTCACTTATTTCACATTTTCATCCTTGTTTTTGTCTCAGTTTTGTCACTATTTCCACACATTTTTCCAGAAGCTTCTGGACTGGGGTAAAGCTGGAGAAAATGTGCTCGGTTCAGGTGGGAGTTAAGGGGTTAATATTGCCTGCAGTTCTCCAACTATCCACCAGGGGGTGCTGCAGCGCCCTCAGCACCCTGGGTTCCCACGGCCTTGGCGACACTGTGGAATATTCTCAGTATCCTCTTGTTAAGTGATGATGTCACTACTCTACTTCCAGATCCAATGGAACTTAAGACCTCTATAATGGGATTTTACTGATTTGAACATTTAGCCTCAGGGCTCTTTGTAAACATCTGATCGCACAGAAATATTACATTTACTCTGGACTTTCAAGAATCACAGCAAGGTTTCCTCCGGGTGCTCTGGTTTCCCATCCCATATTAAAAAAAAATGCTGGTTTTATGCTATTGCGCTGTAGCATTCAACTTAGGCCGCCCCGAATGAAATGCCCAACATTTATCGAGCCCCCTGCATTAGCATCCGATTAGCATACAGCTGTCCCAGCGTCCTTCGACCTTTGACCCCACATCAAAGAGCGGCGCTGGCCGGAGACTGTGAGCACGCGGCGCGGAGCGAGTCCCATTATGCTATTGTACCCCCCCCCCCCCCCCCCCCCCCCCCCCCCGCTCAGACGGCATTCAGGCATCAGGATATGGAAAATACCTTTGGGCACCACAGCAGCGTCTATCCCAGAGTTTAAACTTAAAGCCACACTGTGCAACCTTTCACAGTTTGACAAAACGACTCATTGATAATGTTAGCATTTGTAGCATGAAGCTTAGCATTGTCTGTTTTTCAAGTATTTATGGGCTGTTGAACCACTTTGCTCCTCTCCATGTCTCTGCATCTCTATTCAGTAGAAAACTATATTCATGACTATGCATTTGTTAAAGGACTGGTGGAGAAATCGGAGAAAGTTCATTTTTTCCCAGTTCTTTGTTTTCCCCCTCTGGCTGATTCGAACATGACCATGTACAGATACAGACGGCATCTCGTCATAGAAGGGGGCGTGGGGGCATTTTCTGGTGGAATATCAACTTATTTATCACACACCAATAAAGTCCAGTGTAAATCGGGCCCATATGGATATTTTCTCACAGCAGATTGTTCAGTAGAAGTGAAAAAAACGGCAGTTGTAGCAAGTGCTAGCTAACCGTTAGCATACATGTAGCATCAAGTTAGCATTCTCCGTCATTCATGTATTTATGGGTTGTTGAACCACTTTGCTCCTCCCCATGTCTTTGTATCTTTATTTAGTAGAAACTATATTCATATTTCAGCGTTTGTTACAGTAGTTTTTGAATAATTAGATCAAATATACATTTTTTCAAAATTGTTTTCCCCCTTAACTGTTTTCAAAAATGACCATATATGGGCGATTCCAGAGATGCCGTCTGTATCTATAGGGGATCAGCACTACTCTTTTTCAGTCTAAACAGATTATAACGATTATTTTGTAATCGATTAATCTATCAATCATTTTTACGATTAATCGATTAATCACTTGGCTGTTAATGGTGTAGTAAAATTTTTCATCACATTATGGCTTAAGTCGCGCTGTTTAAGGAAGTGCTGATGGAGTAAACTAAAGGGAAGTGTTTTTTGAAGGATCTATTCATGAAATTTACATTGTACAAACCACTACAGACCCTAAATATAAAATCAAAGTAGGTTTTCACCAAAAATACTACATTTTTTTAGTCATTTTTGCTCCATTTTAGTCTGTGTGAGCAAGAAAACGATTAATCGATTACTAAAATAGCTGTCGACTCTTTCAATAATCAATTAGTCGTCGATTAATCGATTAGTTGTTTCAGCCCTAAAACAGATGATTGGGCTTCTGTTGTATTTATGGGACAGTTAAAGCAATTCAATCCTGATTTTCCAAAAAAGAAAATGAAAAAGACAGGTTGTTGGAAACAGTTAAAGCAGTACTAAGTCACTCTTCCCCCTAGAGGCCATAAGCGCAACTGCAGGTGTCGTAGCAAGTTATGATTTTTTAACTTATTAATTGTCTTCGAGAGTAAATACTACGCCGACAGGAAAGGCGAAGGGAGAGAGGGTTACTGTGCATCCAATTATACAATGGAAATATTTTTTTTCACTAAAACTTTGCTGTAAATACTGTTTAAAGTGACGTTAGCCCGCAGTTAGCTTTGCCCGTTAGCATGTTAGCTTCTTCTTCGTGATTCCATTAGTGTGTATTGCTTTCTCCGGACCGGTGGCAGACAAGTTGCAAACATGGTTTTCTGGCCAGAGACACCAGGGGGAGATGAAAGACCCTCCAATCATCCCATAAACACTTGTACTTCCCCCACAGGGACTACGAAAAGGATTTATTAAGGTAAACACGTTACTTAGTACTGCTTTAAAGTTGCGCAGTGGAGGCAATTTGAAAGCCAGAATGATCAGAACGAGCCCGGTGGAGCGAAGGGGCTACGTTTTGAAGGCGGTGTAGTGACTGTGACCTCCGGGAAACCACTCCAAAGGTTTGTTTCAGCCGCATCTGTGATCCATGTGTGTGTGTTTAATCAAGCCGACGTTACTGCGCCGCTGACCCCGCCCAGACCGCCTTAAATCAGCCCGACCGCCTTAAATCAGCGCCACACTGGGAGAATCAGTGCGCGCTTCAACATATGCAGAATGCAACATATGCTTCACAAACCCCATGTGAGCGTCTGGGTATTAGGGTTAGCGATTTAGCTCGGACTAGCTCATGTGGCCGTGGAGACAGTTCAGTGGGTTTCTGTCGCTATATCTACAGAAAAATAACAAAAAGGGTTTGGATCGTGATTTAGGGATTAGATCAGGCGTAGGCAACCTTTAATTTTGTTTAGACTATTTTTTGATCCTGATTTATGTCTCGTTTAGTTCTGGTCTAGACCTGGTTTAGTCTTGCTTTTGACCGATTCTAGTTTGTGATTTAGACACAGTTTAGTTCCAATTTTTTGTTTTAGTCCTGGTTTAGCAATGGTTTAGTCCTTATCAGGGCAAAGTTTAGACCGTCTCTCTACAGCCAAAGAGCCGCAAGAGCAGGTTCAAAGAGCCGCAAGAGCAGGTTCAAAGAGCCACAAGAGCAGGTTCAAAGAGCCGAAAGAGCAGGTTCAAAGAGCCACAAGAGCAGGTTCAAAGAGCCACAAGAGCAGGTTCAAAGAGCCGCAAGAGCAGGTTCAAAGAGGAACAAGAGCAGGTTCAAAGAGCCACAAGAGCAGGTTCAAAGAGCCACAAGAGCAGGTTCAAAGAGGAACAAGAGCAGGTTCAAAGAGCCACAAGAGCAGGTTCAAAGAGCCACAAGAGCAGATTCAAAGAGCCACAAGAGCAGGTTCAAAGAGCCACAAGAGCAGGTTCAAAGAGCCGAAAGAGCAGGTTCAAAGAGCCACAAGAGCAGGTTCAAAGAGCCACAAGAGCAGGTTCAAAGAGCCGCAAGAGCAGGTTCAAAGAGCCACAAGAGCAGGTTCAAAGAGCCACAAGAGCAGGTTCAAAGAGCCACAAGAGCAGGTTCAAAGAGCCACAAGAGCAGGTTCAAAGAGCCACAAGAGCAGGTTCAAAGAGCCACAAGAGCAGGTTCAAAGAGCCGCAAGAGCAGGTCCAAAGAGCCACAAGAGCAGGTTCAAAGAGCCACAAGAGCAGGTCCAAAGAGCAACAAGAGCAGGTTCAAAGAGCCACAAGAGCAGGTTCAAAGAGCCACAAGAGCAGATTCAAAGAGCCACAAGAGCAGGTTCAAAGAGCCACAAGAGCAGGTTCAAAGAGCCGAAAGAGCAGGTTCAAAGAGCCACAAGAGCGGGTTCAAAGAGCCGAAAGAGCAGGTTCAGAGAGCCACAAGAGCAGGTCCAAAGAGCCACAAGAGCAGGTCCAAAGAGCCACAAGAGCAGGTTCAAAGAGCCACAAGAGCAGGTTCAAAGAGCCACAAGTGCAGGTTCAAAGAGCCACAAGAGCAGGTTCAAAGAGCCGCAAGAGCAGGTTCAAAGAGCCGCAAGTTTTTAGTTTTTATACATTTTTATAAATGAGGCATTTTATGCATCACATATATTTTAGATTAGGTGTTGAAATTAGAACAGTGGATAAGTTTAAATGTGTTCTTTCATTTTATTACCTATGAGTTACTTTTTAGAGGGGATTTTAGATAACTTACCTAGTCTTTGAAAACTGATTGAAACTTTGATTATTGAAATAAAAAGTACACAATTTTTGTGTTTAAAGCAAAAAAAAAAAGGGAAATTTTATATAGTGGATAATTAAGTGTCTGTAGAGGCTAGTATTTGTTTTATTTGGGTTCAGACATTTGCATTTCTGTTTTTTTTCTTTCCTTTTCTTCTTTTGCTTCCCTTCAGACTGAAATAAAAGTTTTGCGCTGGAAGTGGAGACAAAGAGAGAGGACAGTGAGCGGGGTTACAATGCCCCTGGGAGCCGTCACCCACTCACAAAAAGGACCCACAATACAGGTCTGGTGCGGGCTGGGCTGGAAGGGGTAGGAATCGGAAGAGTCGGGACCCGTCTTGGTGGCCACTTTTGGACACAACAGAAACAACTGACAACAGACTCACCACTGGCTTTAACAAGGCAGCTGTTTGTTATAGTTTTCTTGCCATGTAACTCTTATCAAATGATGATTGAGGTATTTGTTTGTGAAAAAATTGCCGATGAGGTTAGTCCATCACTGAGTATAGAGATAGGCAGCTGACCCATGTGTACAAAGTGGATAAACATCACTGGGTGCACTGACTGTGGAGCATCAGGCTTGGCTCATGTGTGTGGAAGCCTCATGTGAGAAGAAGAGCTGGTCCTCAGGCAGATATAATCTCATGGAGGATCTGATTGAGGATGACAGCGCAGCAGCCCCGACCGGAGCGAGCTGACTTCACCCACCACTGCTCTAATGAAATGGGCAGGAGGCAGAACAAGTGGAGTCACGTCAGTATTTAGGAGCAGTTTTGAAGTCAGTGGCCGTGTTCTAACCAGGGGGAGGTGAATCTGTGAGCTAAACAGAGCTTTAATGGTGGTCGCTTACGTCATTGTTGATTCTCACAGACACATTTCTACCATCACTGTGCAGATAATACTGTTTTCTATTATTCTATTTTAAATACTACATATTATTTGAAGTCTAGTATCTTTTGTTGTGCATTATACTTGAGCCCAACTTTTTACTTTTACTTACATTCATCTATCTTAACACACCTAACACAAAATTATTATTGTACTGGTTATGTATTTGTGCTGGACAACAAGGAAGTGACCAGATGTACCTCTTGGTTTATTTGGATACATGCATGTAAAGAGGCCACGCCACTTGGGCTAATTCCCATCCGTTTGTCCCACACTTGCACTCTCAAACACACTCTCGCTTATTGTACATGTTTTTAGTGTAGGGGGAACCGGAGTACCTGGGAGGAACCTACGCAGACACGGGGAGAACATGCAAACTCCACTCAGAAAGGCCCCTCTAGCCCATTCCTGTGCTGAGTTATGAATTTTTAAAGAATAACCAGAATGCTCATTCAAGCCACTAGGGGGCATTGAAATTAAAAAAAGGAAAGAGTTCCACACGTGTCCAGCAGAGGGAACTGACATAATAAGAGATCAGGATATGAACAACACATTATAGCCATGTGGGTAAATGGACAGTCTGCCCCAGGGCGGCTGTGGCTTCAGTAACAGCTTACCACCATTGAGTGTGGAGTGAATGAATAATGACTATGTTGTACTTCAAGGAATTTGTGGCACAGGCTTGTAAAGTGCAATACAACTATCGACCAATGAAAAGGCCGATATCTCCGGCACCGACAGTGATAGAGATTGGAAATGGCTCAGTCAGAGCTTTAAGGTTTGTGAACCTATTGCTGGGTTGCAGGTTCTAGAATATGATGATGTCATCGGACCCAATGGGGGGCAGAAGCCAGTTTTTCCTATTAACAGCATAACACTTTCACAAGTCGTAGCTAAAAAGAAAATATATGAATGAAAAAATGTATGAAAAAATATCATTAATATCAGTCACTGGGTCCATGATCTCTCTGTACAAAACCAAAAATTTCCTCAAAAACAAAATAATTTTTCCTCTATTAAATAGTATAGGCCTTTAGAACGCTGTGATGTCACCTGCAACCCAGCAATACTATATATTTTATGTTGTAGACTTTTGGGAACCACAAGACATAAAAACAGATTTTTGTCTTTCAAACAAGCTCCCTCTGAAGTACCTACTACGCCTGAATGTCCTGAATAAATCAGCCCTCTGCCCCTCATACAGCGCCCTCACAGAGAATTACAGGTATAAGCATCTGCCTCAGCAAAACCCACATTGGTTACCTGTATTAGATATATTTCTGCATTTCTATGATTGAAACCTTTACTATAATAATAAATGCTATTTGAGAGATTAAAAAAAAAATGACATCAAATGAAATTGGTTAAAATATATATACAGTGGGGAGAAAAAGTATTTGGTCAGTTTCACATAGACATTGTATTGGATTTTGGCCAAACACTTTTTTTTCCCCACTGTATATCGGCTATTGGCCTTAATCGTAAGGTTGATGCTGCTCATTGTTTTGGAATAGCAATAGGATAAAGTGTAATTCATAAACCAGAATACACACACACACCTGGCCATGGGTATGGAACATTTAACTTACATTAACATTAACTTCTTATTCTCTTATGACTGCGGAAACCCACAAATACTGCAGTGCGACTGGTAACCGCTTTATTACGTAGGCACTCGAGTGTGTGTTTGTACCAAGGTATGACAATGATTTTACTATTACCACTACCACTGGGTTTCCAGCATGACTTGTCCATAAAAGCTCAAATAGAAGTGAGATAAAGGCCCTGTGCTCATAAAGTCAGACTGGTGCACATTGTTTAGCGTAGAGGTTTTTACGATGCTTCTTCTCTGCGAGCTGCGAGGTGTCGTGAATAATGTGGTCGTGGGATGAATCGGGAGCAGATGTCGCAAGCAGAAATCATCTCTCTCTTTTGTGTTCCTGCTCAAAAGGCGACACAGACTCTATAGAAGAGCCTGAACACGAGACGCAGGCGTTTCACGAGAAGCTCCAGACACGGGTCTGCGTCCGGAGGAACTTTTACGACAATATGGATGCTTGGTTTGTCACAGGAGAGTGTGAGCAAGTATTCAGCTGCACCGTTTATATCGCGGTTACTGTTGTGTTTCCAGATTCAGTTAACAGAGCATAATAGAGAAGAATCAATTGTGAACTGGTGAGCTCATACAAGCATGGACTTCAGAACTTTACACCTCACATTGTTTGGGGAGAAGTTGGGACTAAAACATGAGTGTAAAAGAGCCAGAACTGTAGAAATATCTGAAGAAATATCGGAAGAAATATCTGAAGAAGTGTCAGAAACAGAAGAAGTATCTGAATCAGAAGTAGTATCAGAAGAAGCATCAGAAGAAGAAGTATCAGAAGAAGAAATATCAGAAGAAGAAGAAAACGTATCAGAAGAAGTATCAGAAGAAGTATCAGAAGAAGTATCAGAAGAAGAAGTATCAGAAGAAGAAGAAAACGTATCAGAAGAAGTATCAGAAGAAGTATCAGAAGGAGCATCAGAAGAAGAAATATCAGAAGAAGAAGAAAACGTATCAGAAGAAGTATCAGAAGAAGTATCAGAAGAAGTATCAGAAGAAGAAGTATCAGAAGAAGAAGTATCAGAAGAAGCATCAGAAGAAGAAGTATCAGAAGAAGAAGTATCAGAAGAAGTATCAGAAGAAGTATCAGAAGAAGTATCAGAAGAAGTATCAGAAGAAGAAGTATCAGAAGAAGTATCAGAAGAAGTATCAGAAGAAGTATCAGAAGAAGAAGTATCAGAAGAAGAAGTTTCCAAAGAAGAAGTAGTATCAGAAGTAGTATCAGAAGAAGTATCAGAAGAAGAAGTATCAGAAGAAGTATCAGAAGAAGAAGTATCAGAAGAAGTATCAGAAGAAGAAGTATCAGAAGAAGTATCAGAAGTATCAGAAGAAGAAGTATCAGAAGAAGTATCAGAAGAAGAAGTATCAGAAGAAGTATCAGAAGTATCAGAAGAAGAAGTATCAGAAGAAGAAGTATCAGAAGAAGAAGTATCAGAAGAAGATGAATCAGAAGAAGTATCAGAAGAAGTATCAGAAGAAGAAGAAAAAGTATCAGAAGAAGTAGTATCAAGATAAGATGGAAGATAAGATGGTACTTTATTGATCTCACATATGGAGAAATTGCATTCGATGAGAGAGCATCCGGCAGCAGCACCCATTCAGTGCGCACCACTCTTTTTTTTTCTTTGGTGAAAGATGGTTGTGTCGCGGCCGCCATCTTCCCTGTTTTGGTCACAGGAGGAGCACTGGTTGATGGGAAATCTGTAGACGATGACCACGGCGGTGGAGCTCTTGCACTTGGCCACGATGTTCTTGGCCACACAGGTGTAGTTAGCCGTGTGGGACAGACGCGCCTGCTTGATGATCAGGTTGTGGTCCACGGTGATGTAGAAGTTCCTGTCCTCGGCCGGGTCCATGAACTCGTTGTCCTTCAGCCTCTCCACCCGCATGACCTTGGAGGATGGAGAAACTGTAGCTGCCCTCTGTCTCCTCTGATCATCTGAAACGGTGCACCGCCTCCTGGGCTTGTTCCCGTCTCAGAGCGTGGTGTCCTGCACTGGTCAGCTCCACCTCGTCCTTCCTCTTCCTCCTGCACAGCTCCCTCCACAGTCTATCACCATCTCCTCGTTGGTCCCTTTTGTTGTTTCCTGTAGCTCCTCTTGTGACGCCTCCTCCGTGCTGCAGGTGTGGGGGCTCTTGGTGCCTCTTCACTGTTCAGTGTCTCAGAAGAAGATGTTTGTAGATCTCAAATGGGTTTAGCTGATAAGCTAGCAGTTTGTTTACCTTCAAAAAGCTGCTTTCTTCAGGACCATTTAGGACTCTCAAAGTAAACAAATCCACCAAACCTCCACAAAAACACGGTGAAGACGTACAAAAGTATCCAGAAAAACAACGTGGTTCGCTGAAAAAGGCAAACAATTTACTGAAAAAGGCCAACAATTCAGCTGCACCAGGAGAGAGGGAGGTCACTTCCTGTTTTCACGTCGCCATGGCTATCAGAAGAAGTATCAGAAGAAGAATCAGAAAAAAAAGAAGTAGTATCAGAAGAAGAAGAATTAAACAATGTGGATTTTCTAAGCGGATAAAAGGGGGGACTATATTGTAAGGCGTAATAATACCAGGAGTAATTTGGCATCCGCACAGTAAAGTGAAGATTACAGCGCGGATGCCAAATTACTCCTGGTATTATTACGCCTTACAATATAGTCCCCCCTTTTATCCGCTTAGAAAATCCACATTGTTTAATTTTGTGTAATTATACTTTGTAGTGGAACACTTCACGTAACCATATTTAAATAGGGAAAACGTGGAAGAGCTTGGTAGCTTCTATCTTGATCTGTTTTGGAGCTATAGTGGAGAGGGGGAGAGGCTAAATGCTAACGCCGTCTGCGCTGTGTTTACGTGACTGAAGGCACGGGTGAAGATCAGACAGGTCCTAAAGAACTCGTCAAAGCTAAGGTAAGAACATATCTCAGTATGTAAAAACGGTGGCCTGTTCCTTTAAAGGTTGGACTACAGGCTCTTGATAATGCTACACTGTCACGTGAACCCACCCTGGAGACATAATTCATTTTACTCCATGACTCCTCACAATGCACGGGAACACGCCGGATCGAGTCATTCCCTCGAAACTGAACTACTTCCACGAAAACGTCGGGCAAACCTTCTAGTACTGAGCCAATAATTCCATTTCCAGTATAAAATAAGGTCACAGCCTAAGGACACACGACAGGCTCAGCATTCTTTAACCGTGAGCAAAGATCTGATACGCCTCGGAAAAACAAGCTGCGTGTAAAAACTGGAAGGCCACTTTATTAGTTATGCCTTTCGTAGCTTCTGAATGCAAATATCTAATCGTTCACTGTGTGTTTTAACAGTGAACATGTGTTGAGAAAAGAAAAGGCACAGAATCGCAACACCCCCTAGTGGCTAGAAAGAACTCTTATAATATAGAATCCTATGGAGATTTTACACCTGGCAAAAACAATAGAGTTTCCTTCTGTGACAACACTGGGGGGTGTATCATATTTTTAACCACGCTGGGTTTTCCTCTGTTGACTTTTGATTGACAGGCTCTGGAACCGGTCAATGCACTGAAAATGCTTCAAATTTTCGGGCTTTTAAACAAAAACTAGCATGGTTAAAAATATTTCACCTACCCCAGTGTTGTCACATGGGTCATAGCGATTTTTAGAAAAAGAAACACTCTTTGGACCCAGGCTTTTAAACCGTTCTTGGGATGATTGAAGTCCCATTAGAATCAAAGCTCCCAAGTAGGGATGGGCGGATCGATGCCAAAGTATCGATATATTGATACCAAACGGCTACTTTTTAAGTATCGATATTTGGCATAAAGTATCGATACTAATTTGCATATGTAAAAAGAAGGCGGGGCAGCAATTATCAACACAAAAGGATGATTTATTTCTTTGTTCTGAGCCAAAACAGTCACAACAGCAAAGGATTGAACTGAGCCAGGTATATCATTCTGGTTTAGGTTCTGTTTGTCATTTAAATATAAATTATAAATGTTTTTTTTTTAGGTATTTAATTTCACATTAACATTGTTTAATTAACCCGTTAAAGTAATATAGTTTTAATGGACCAATTAATTATATAAAATAACCAGTTTTAGAAATGTATATTGATTGAAATACATTCACCCATATGAAATGACCAGTATCGGTATCGACAAAAAAGACCCCAAAAGTATCGGTATTGTATCGATTCCAAAAAATGTGGTATCGCCCATCCCTACTCCCAAGTGTCTCTTGGAGTCGCCCCTGGCCACCAGGGGGTGGTATTACAGCAATGTCAGCTCCCCACCATGAAGAGCACAGAGAAGCATGTTCCTTGCCCATTGGGGATTGGCCATTGACCGCCCGTTATCTAACATGTCTCTGGTATGAGCTGCAGCACAGGGTCAAAACATCCCATACTGAACCGACACTTGTTTTGGCTCTCGACGTTTTACAAGAACAACTTTCACCAACTAAATCTCAGTGATTATGGACTTGCTGTTTCACTCAGAACCTGGAGAATCCAATCGCTGAGTTTCAGCCACCGCAGAGTTATTGTTGATGACCGCAGCTGGCAGCATATACACAAGGATATGTAAAAGTCCAATGATCCATGTGCAACATTTTTCCTTTAGTTTATTAATAGATATAATTGATATGGAAGAAAAGGAAAGACTTTATTGATCTGACAGAGGGGAAAAGAGGACGGTTCACTTGCTTCACTCTTGGTATTGGTTAATATCGGATATCAGCAGATGCTCAAACCTTAGTATCGGTATCGGTATCGGTATCGGTATCGGAAGCAAACAAGCTGGATCTGGTCTTTCTTCTACATGATGCGTGTATGACCTTTGCCTCAACCCTAAATGTATTATGTTCTGTACATTTGCCCTGTGGTGTATACTAGGAACCAAAAAAAAGTTTCCAAAAAGTGAAACGATGAACTTACCTGCATCAGCGTCTGAAGAGGGGTCAAAGTTCAGCGGTGCAGCAACATGTGAGACGACAGAGAGAAAACCACATGGGGGAAATTAGTCATATTCACTTATCATATTTATCGTTTATCGAAGTATCTGACACTGGCGATAAACAACGCTACTACTTCGATTACTTTTACTACTACTCCTCGTGCCACAGCTGTTCTTGTGCCGAGCTCTGGCAGTCCGACAGAAGCAAAAGCGTGTGAAAGTAGAAAAGTTGGCTCGTCTTTGATCGCAGATGGAGCTTTGTTGTGCATCTGTGCGTCTTATTGGGACGCTGTGGACTCCACTGTGCTTCAACTGGCGGGTCGGGGCCCAAAAGTGGGTCACAGGACGCCTTTCAGGCTGCAAAGCATTGTTGTGTTTATCTACTGGAAACTTAGAGAAACTACCTGAGTCGGACAAGCTCGGTTTTAGACTTATTTTTTAACCTCTTTTAACCCCCCCCAAGTGCAGTTTCTCCAGCTTTGGCTTTACCCAAATCGAAAAGCTTCTTGGAAAAAAGCATAAAAAATAGCAACAGAAATAAGACGAAAACACGGATGAAAAAGGATGAAAAAGGACAAGAAAGGGAGGGTAAAAAAAAGCAATAACAAACCTACAATAGAGCAAGAAAAAAAGCAAGAAAAAGAAAAAAAAGTGACAACGGTCTTAGCTTTCAAATGAAGCGTTACACTGGTCTATAGGCTTTAAACTTAGATTTCAGTGAGGCTGAACTGGAGAAAAAGCACTAGGTTGAGGCGGGGGTTAAGAGGTTCATGTGGAGTTATACATTTTTAAAGAAATAACAAGAGGAGCCAAAAAATAGAAAAAGTGAAAGAATCCCTCACGTGTCCAGCAGAGGGCACTAACATAATAGTAGTAGTAGTAATAGTAGTCTTTTATATAAGAGATCAGGAACACATTATAGGTACATGGTCAGTCTGCCCCAGGGCGGCTGTGGCTATTATAGTAGCTCATGGAGTGAATGAATAATGAATAATCAATCATAATAATACAATAAACAAATAATACAGTGTAGCATAAACCAGATACACAGGCTGGTAAAGCGTAATACAATTATATGCAGTAATTATTGATAAGGCTACAGTCCAGATCAGCTCTGTTTTAAATCACAGCTCATTATTACTTCATGAAAAAAATATTTTCTCAATTTTCCTTTTATATGTGACCCGTGGCCACATATAAAACAGCCCTGTTTCACATTATACATAGAAAATGTATTTCTTTATTGGGGTCCTGGGTCGTCATCTTAGGGTGATGGTGCAAAATATGTAAACCTGATAAAGCCTGTTTTAATATTTTTTCCATAAACAAAGGGATTAAAAATGTGTTTAACAATGACATTATTTCCAAAGAGCTATCAAATTCAAGTCTTTTAATAACATGTACTGCTTTAAAGGGACTATACGGAGTTTAAAAATGTTAAAATTAAGTATTTTCCTCCCCCTACATGTTCCAACCAGACCTGTTCACCACAACTGCCTCTAAAATCCTGCACTGTCACTAAAAACGGTGTTACTTCGGGTCCGAATTGCCGTCATGCACGAGCTTAATGTAGAAGGTGCAGTTACACGTATGACCTGAGGTGGCAGTAGTGAGTATAAAATGGCTAACTTGCGTCTAGCCCCTTTAAGCAAAATTCTAAGGCGGACATGTCAAGCTGGTGGCCTTGTAGAGCATAAAATCCTGAGAATGTCACACAAAAAAAGTCTCATTTTTAAGGACATAATTCCAGCCACTAGGGGGCAGCTAAAATTACAAAAAAGGGAAAGAATTCCACACGTGTCCAGCAGAGGGCACTGACATAACAAGAGATCATGATACAAACAATATAGCCACGTGGTGAAAGCTCAATACAAGTGTAAGCTGTTCTTAATATTTATTACAATCCTTTCTTGCTTTTACTTTAAAATGACAGCTCATAATTATTAATGAGCTGTCATGTTTCTAATATATAATAAACATGTTTTCTCAATTTCGCATTTTCATGTTTACATTGCATGTGGATTTCGGCCCACCGTCCAAATGAGTTTGACAACCCTGTTCTAAGGCCTTAAAGAGACTGGATGCAAGTTGGTTATTTTATACTCACTACTGCCACCTCAGGTCATCTGTGTAATTGCAGTTTCTATAACCCAAATCAACAACTTCTTGAGTGACAGTGCAGGATTTTAGAGGCAGTTTTGGTGAACAGGTTTGAGCTCATTCTACACATTAGGACTGGAACACGTAGGAGGAGGAAAATACTTAATTTTAACATTTTTAAAGGAATAGGCCACCGTTTTTACATACTGAGATATGTTCTTACCTTAGCTTTGACGAGTTCTTTAGGACCTGTCTGATCTTCACCCGTGCCTTCAGTCACGTAAACACAGCGCAGACGGCGTTAGCATTTAGCCTCTCCCTCTCTCCACTATAGCTCCAAAACAGGTCTAGAAGCTACCAAGCTCTTCCACGTTTTCCCTATTTAAATATGGTTACGTGAAGTGTTACACTACAAAGTATAATTACACAAAATTAAACAATGTGGATTTTCTAAGCGGATAAAAGGGGGGACTATATTGTAAGGCGTAATAATACCAGGAGTAGTTCGAAATCCGCGCAGTAATCTTCACTTTACTGTGCGGATGCCAAACTACTCCTGGTATTATTACGCCTTACAATATAGTTCCCCCTTTTATCCGCTTAGAAAATCCACATTGTTTAATTTTGTGTAATTATACTATACTTTTATATTTTGGAGCTATAGAGGAGAGAGGGAGAGGCTAAATGCTAACGCCGTCTGCGCTGTGTTTACGTGACTGAAGGCACGGGTGAAGATCAGACAGGTCCTAAAGAACTCGTCAAAGCTAAGGTAAGAACATATCTCAGTGTGTAAAAACGGTGGCCTGTTCCTTTAAGCTCCGTCTGGTCCCTTTAACATGGACAATTCCCATTTACTGGCTCTTGTTGCTTTTCATTGCCCTGTGGAAACCCTGTTGATAAAATACAACACCGTGGCCACTCCTCCTCCTCCTCCTCTTCCTCCTCCTCCTCCTCCTCCTCCTCCTCTTGTGTGTAAATGTGAAGGTGAAACCCGGGACTGACCCTCTGCTGGATGAGGGCGTGCTTGTGCTCCATCTCCCTCTTCTCCACCGCAGAGTCGATCACCAACTGGTCCAACTGCACAACACACAGAGCACAGGTCACATCGGGAGGAAGGATTTGAGAAATAAAACCAAGCCGAGGATCCAACTCCACAAAAAGCAGAAACTTAGCAGCTCAGATGACATTTTTACTCTAATTTGCGATGTTTGGCGGCTTCATGAACTAAACTTGACTTGGAAAACTTGCAAACCTAATGAAATACTCATTAAAAACCACGGTTGTGTTGTGATGAATGAGTTTGGAGGAGTTTACTGGCCCACACCTGTCCGGCCAGTTTGTTCATGTAGGGATGGATCTCGTCCAGGATGGTGTATCCTTGTTGGAAGAGCGAGTACTGCGCCCTCATGAACGACAGCATCTGCGAGAAGGGAATAAACGACGTGAGGAAAAACAAACAAAAGGTACTCACCATATGTAATTAATAATAATCAAAAAAAAACTCACAGCGTCCAGAATCTCAAACTTCTTCTTGGCCTGAAGCACGTTTATCTGAAAGGGAAGAAAACACAGATGTGAGGATGTGTAATGGTTTGGGTTGATCAACGCTGCCCCCTTTAGGCCGACAGCTAGAGTGCACCAGTGATAGATTTTTTTTTGTTTTACTTTAGACCGATGCTTTAATTATTATTTTTTTTAAATAATTATAACTAGGGCTGGTGCCATTAACCTCTAAACCCCACCTGAACCCAGTTTGTCATGATCTAAATCTAAAACACATTAAAAAAAAAGCCACAAAAAAGGACAATAAAGCGATGGAAAAAGTGCGTAAAAAAAGAGCAGCAAAAAAGGGGAAAAAGTTTTTAAAAAGCGACGAAAACACTGCCACAATTAGGGCTGCAACTAACGATTATTTTGTAATCGATTAATCTATCGATCATTTTTACGATTAATCGATTAATCACTTGGCTGTTAATTTTATTTTTTCTAATTTTTTCCATCACATTATAGCTTAAGTGGTGCTGTTTAAGGAAGTGCTGATGGAGTTAACTAAAGGGAAGTGTTTTTTGAAGGCTCTATTCATGAAATTTACATTGTACAAACCACTACTGACCCTAAAAATAAAATCAAAGTCGGTTTTCATCAAAAATACTACATTTTTTTTTGTCATTTTTGCTCCATTTTTGTCTGTGTGAGCAAGAAAAGTATTAATCAATTACTAAAATAGTTGTCGACTCTTTCAAAAATCGATTAGTCGTCGATTCATCGATTAGTCGTTTCAGCCCTAGCCACAATGCAAGGAAAAAGATCTGTTGTGATCAGTTTTGTTGGTCTTAGCTTTCAAATGAGACATTACACTGACCTATAGCTCTCCATTCAAAAAAAACATTAAGGGATATTTCAGGATTTTTGAAATAGGGCCTCATTTCCTAGTTATCCAGAGTGTTGCTGGTACCTGGAGATATTTTTTTTGTAATTCATGCAGTTCTTCTGTTTGAAGAGTTTCGTGGCGCTAGGCTAATGCAAGGCTAGCGCATTTCTATGGTATCAGCTAGCCTGCAGTCAAGCTCCACAGAGCACCTGAGGCAAATCACTTATAACACCAGACTAACCATATAAATGTCTGTGTCCATAGAGTAATGTTTGGAATATAACTGACTTGTATCACATGAATGATCACATTTTGAGGGACTATTTTCTAGCAGATCACTCCACCGCTGCGTAGCTTATACAACCACGAAGCTGAGGCTGCTGAAATATCAGGTATTTTAAATGCAAAATGGTTAAAATTACTTAATTTATAAGTGATTTGCCTCAGGTGCTCTGTGGAGCGGGTCAGACTGTTTATAATGCAGGCTAGCTGATATCGTAGAAATGCGCTAGCCTTGCATTAGCCTAGCGCCACGGAACTCTTCAAACACAAGAACTGCATGAATTACAAAATCACATGTCACTGAACACCCTTCTCTTGTATATGAGCTGGTCTAACCATCTGGAGCTCGAACCATCGCAGTTGGCGTCTGTACCTGGAGCACGTAGTCCAGAGCGATGTGCCTGAAGGCCTTCCTGCTCATGACCAGAGCCTGGCTGGCCTCCTCCGCCTCGTGGACCTTGTTCCTCGGGGCCTGGGCGTTCTTCACCTGAGCCATCTCCATGTCCTCCCGCACCCGGTCGAACTGCTTCTTGGTGTCCTTGAACTTACGCACGTCTCTGGGATAAACAAACACAGGGTCAGGCAGAGGTCAGCAGAGCAGCCGAACCGTCGCTCACGTAGAAAAGAGTTGCTTATATACTATACAGAGTTTAAGAATGTTAAAACTATGTATTTTCCTCCCCCTACATGTTCCAGCCACGTCCTAATGTGTAGAGTGAGCTCAGACCTGTTCACCACGAGCTTAAAGCAGTACTAAGTAACTCTTCCCCCTAGAGGCCATAAGCACAACTGCAGGTGTTGTAGCAAGTTGTGATTTTTTAGCTTATTAATTGTCGTGAGAGTAAATACTACGCTGACAGGAAAGACAAAGGGACAGAGGGATATTGTACATCCAATTACACAATGGAAATATTTTTTTCACTCAAACTTAGCTGTAAATACGGTTTTAAGTACTGTTTTTTTTAGTTAGCTTTGCGTTAGCCTGCTAGCTTCTTCTTCGTGATTCCATTACTGTGTATTGGTGACTCCGGTCCGGTGGCAGTCAAGTTGCAAACATGGTTTTCTGTCCAGAGACACCAGGGGGAGATGAAAGACCCTCCAATCATCCCATTAACACTTGTATTACCCCCTGAGGGACGACGGAAAGGATTTATTAAGGTAAACACGTTACTTAGTACTGCTTGAAAATAGAACCTGCAGTTACAGGTAAGTTCTGAGGTGGCAGTAGTGAGTATAAAATGACCAGCTTGCATCTAGTCTCTTTAAAGTTTTATAGTCACGTGGTCAGGGTATAAAAAAGGCACAATTTTCCGCTTTAAGTATCTAATTCCTTACTGATTTTTTGAGCTTTGAACAGCAAAAAAAACAGGGGAAAATTGTTTTTTGTTACAGATTTTTGCACTTATGAATAGTGTACACAATAACTGCAATAGTGAAAGTAGTTAGTGATTTGTCAAGAAAATAAAACCACAAAAACCTGCCTCTGTACATTATTTAGATTTCATCACTAAAAATATTTAGCCATTTTTTACACATAAAATGACTTGCAAAGACATTTCCCCTCATATTTATCTCAGTGATGTACAACAAAGGTTTGAAATCACAAAACAAACGTTTCCGCTATTCACCTTCAGCTAGGGCTGCTCGATTATTGAAAAAATAATAATCCCGATTTTCTTTGTTTGTTGCCTTAAAAAAGAAGTGTTTATTTTATTTATTTATTAATAAAAAAAAAACTATGCTGAATATTTTCTGTTTTCTGAACAGTCATAAAAGTACAAATGATTACAAGTTTGCCTCGATTAAGGAGAGGTCTCTGTTTCACACCTGCCCCCTGCTGGCCAGCCCTCACACCTGCGCAAGCAAACTGAGCAGCGCGGCCTGATGACATCATCACACATGTCAGGTAAAAAGCATGAGCCACGGCACGTGAAATGCAAAGGGAAAATAATCCCAGCGCCATGAAAAAATGCAAAAAAAACAAAATAATAATTTATAATTTTTTTCCCGATTATGCTAATTTTGTAATCGTTCAGTGTAATAATCAAAATTGTAATCGAATTTGGATTAATTGCACAGCCGTCTCATTCTTAACATCTTAGCCCCCACCTGAACCGAGCTAATTTTCTGACAAAAACGCAATGGAAAAACATCCATTTAGGTCAGTTTTGTGGGTCTTAGCTTTCAAATGAGGCGTACATTAGCCTATAGGGTGTAATCTCTTAGATTTGGGTAGAGCTGAACTGGAGAGAATGTGCTGGGCTAAAGTGTGAGTTAAGATGTTCAGTAATACACGACAGAAGTACTAAGTAAAGCAAAGTACTGGGTGATGCACTCACTCCTTGATAAACGTGTGCAGCTGCTGCTTGATGGACCTCTGAGCCTGGTCGAACAGAATCTGTCGGACAAAACACAAACAGAGGAGGAAAATTAAAAAAACAAAGTCATTTCAACCAACTCTCCCAACACGCAGTGCCCACTTCCCGCCACTAGATAGCACTGTTACCCCTTCTGTACATACACAGACACACACAGACCACAAAAGGCTCAACAAAAGTCATTTCTCCTGCCCCCATTTTTCACGCCATAATTCCACAAAACAGACATCTTTATAATGTGTCTCGTCCGATTTAAACTCCCATAATCCCACGGGGCGACATCAGATAAACGCGCGGACGCCGATGAATCTTGATCAGAAACAACGCGATAATCCGTGTAGATCTCCCGGGATTACACCTTTGGAGACAATGACGGGAAAAGAAAAATCCCAAAAAGCGAAATCACGACACACAAAAAGAGCTGGAATCTGAAGGTGAAACCAGGGTTCGGTTGCCAGGTTTGACTAACACATTTAAGTACAGGGTTTGATTCCCCCGACGGCTCTGTCCGAACTTGCAGCGGCAAAAAACACATTCCTGCACCGTGAATAAACTCAATAAAGCCAGTGTGTCATGAATAATTTGGCGACGCAAACATGTTTGTTAAAAAAAAAGCGTTACGGCGGGTCACGGAGTGGAAAGTTTAGATGAAAGGAAAAGCGAAAAGGCTCCGGGGTGGTTGTTTCTCTGGAGCTTCTGGAAGTGTGAAACGATCCACACGCTTACAAGATGGAGAGGATCTACGTCTGGGGCGGATGGATTTTTGTCACTGTTTTGATGGATTTTTGTCACTTTTTTGATGGATTTTTGTCACTGTTTTGATGGATTTTTGTCACTTTTTTGATGGATTTTTGTCACTGTTTTGATGGATTTTTGTCTTTTTTTGATGGATTTTTGTCACTTTTTTGATGGATTTTTGTCACTTTTTTGCTGGATTTTTGTCACTTTTTTGTTGGATTTTTGTCTTTTTTTGAGGGATTTTTGTCACTTTTTTGATGGATTTTTGTCTTTTTTTTAATGGAATTTTGTCACTTTTTTGCTGGATTTTTGTCACTTTTTTGTTGGATTTTTGTCTTTCTTTTTGATGGATTTTTGTCACTTTTTTGTTGGATTTTTGTCTTTTTTTTGATGGATTTTTGTCACTTTTTTGATGGATTTTTGTCTTTTTTTTAATGGATTTTTGTCACTTTTTTGCTGGATTTTTGTCACTTTTTTGTTGGATTTTTGTCTTTTTTTGATGGATTTTTGTCACTTTTTTGATGGATTTTTGTCTTTTTTTTGCTGGATTTTTGTCACTTTTTTGCTGGATTTTTGTCACTTTTTGCTGGATTTTTGTCACTTTTTTGCTTACAAGATGGAGAGGATCTACGTCTGGGGCGGATGGATGTTACAGCAGTTGTGACCCGTTTTCTACACTCCAATAAAAGATTGTTATAAATGGGCTTTCGCTCTAAAGAATAAGTGAAGGCATGGAAGAGATAACATAAATACTGAGGTCATTAGAGGCTTTAGGGCAGGGGTGTCCAAACTTTTTTCATGGGGGGCCGCATATTGAAGTGTACACGGGGTGAAGGGCCGTAGATCAGTAGTTAGTGCCGCAAACCCTTCGACTAGCAGAGGTTTAAATTGTGCCCCATACCTCTATTTAAGCTTAACACCTTCATGCCAGCTCTGTCTCACAACGAAATGTTAGTTGTTAGTAGGGCTGTGCAATTAATCGAAATTCGATTACGATTTCGATTACAACAGTAAACGATTACAAAAATAGCAAAATCGCAAAAAATCGATTATAATTTTTTTTTTCAATTTTTTTGTAATTTTTTCTTCAAATGTTTTTTTTTGTTTTTTTTTTTATTTTCACTTTTTTTTTTTCTAATTTTTAATTTTGGGATTTTTGTCACTTTTTGGATGGATTTTTGTCTTTTTCTGCTGGATTTTTGTAATTTTTTTGCTGGATTTTTGTCTTTTTTCTGCTGGATTTTTGTAATTTTTTTGCTGGATTTTTGTCTTTTTTCTGCTGGATTTTTGTCTTTTTTCTGCTGGATTTTTGTCTTTTTTTGCTGGATTTTTGTCACTTTTTGCTGGATTTTTGTCACTTTTTTGCTGGATTTTTGTCACTTTTTTTGATGGATTTTTTTAAAGGCAACAAATAATCGTTTGAATAATCGTGATTTCAATTATGACAAAAATAATCGTGATTATTATTTTTTCAATAATCGAGCAGCCCTACTTGTTAGGTTTGAATTGAATAGAATTATTACATTTCAAATACAAAGGTCCATCTCTGGTGATGTGCACCGATACAGCAAGAGGCCGAGGGCCACCATAAATTGGTCTGAGGGCCGCATTTGGCCCCCGGGCCGCACTTTTACACCCCTGCTTTAGGGTCTGCAGAGCCTCCACAGTCAGAGTGTGTTTGTGCAGTGACCAGTGTGAAGTCATCAAATCCGTGGCATCAAAACTAGGATCGGTATTGAAACCAGCCTACACTCAGTAACACGGGGTATCTTTTATAGGAGCGGGGCGGAACGGGGCGGTGTGGGGGTGTTTCCACAACCTAAACCAGAAGTCGGCAACCACTGCCTTCAAAGAGCCCATTAAAGCTCCTTTTAGCTTCGATGAAAAAAGTAAACCCATAATGAGTATTTATATGAGTGACAAGCTGCAATAACAGTGTGAGGCAAAAACCTGCGCCAGAACCAAGGCTGTGACGAATGATTTGTTGAGATTTTGAAGGCAGGGACCATCCAGATCCACTTATAATTCTTACAATGATCACAGTTTCAAAGATTTTTCATCATTTTTACTTTAAATGTATTTATTCATCATCATTTCATTGATTAGAAATGTGTCTGCTTTGTTGTTGAGTCAAATACTATTTTGAGTCTTTCAAAGAGACTTTCTTTTGGTTTAAAACTGACCAAAGTGGCTGTTTTGGTTGCAGACCCCTGACCTAAACTGCTGCACCAACCTGGGGTGGGGTCTGGAGCAGTTTGTTAAAGGAATATTCCACCGTTTTTACACACTGAGATATGTTCTTACCTTAGCTTAGACGAGTTCATTTGTACCTGTCTATATTGTAAGGCGTAGTAATACCAGGAGTAGTTCGACATCCGCACAGTAAAGCGAAGATATTACTGCGCGGATGTCGAAGTACTCCTGGTATTATTACACCTTACAATATAGTTCCCCCTTTTTATCCGCTAAGAAAATCCACATTGTTTCATTTTGTGTGACTAGACTTGGATCGTTTAGCACTTCATGTAAACATATTTAAATAGGGAAAACGTGGAAGAGCTCGGTAGCTTCTATCTTCACCTGGTTTGGAGCCATAGAGGAGAGAGGGAGAGGCTAAATGCTAACACCGTCTGTGCTGTGTTTACGTGACTGAGGGTACATATGAACTCGTCTAAGCTCAGGTAAGAACATATCTCAGTTTGGAAAAACGGTGGCCTATTCCTTTAAAGAAGCTATGCTTGGTTATGGGGTCATTGGTTCGGGGCATTGCGTGTTAAAGGAACAGGCCACCGTTTTTACTTTGATATGTTCTTTCCTGAGCTTAGACGAGTTGATTCGTACCTGTCTGGTCTTTGTGCCCGTGGGAGAGTGAGGTCGCTTCCAACTTCACCCCCGTTTGGAGCCATAGGAATATACTGAGAGAGGCCAAATGCTAACAACATCTTTGGTCGCTTCGCGTAACTGAGGGCACGCACAAAGACCAGACAGGTACGCATCAACTCGTCTAAGCTCAGGCAAGAACATATTTCAGTATGTAAAAAAAAATGGTGGCCTGTTCCTTTAATGAACACATTTGGGACTCATCCATGTAAACACACACTCTTATTCACCCTGGCCTATTGCACATGGTGCACAGAGAGGCCCCGTCAGGTGGGAATGGAACCCGGGACCTACTAGCACTGAAGCACGAGCACTAACTGCTGTGCCACCGTGCCGCCCGCAGAGCTACACTTTCAATGGATGAGGTAGAATTAACTATTAGCATATACCTAAAATATTTTGGTGTCAGCGTCGTATTCCCTGACACGGCCGAGCTAATGTTGAGCTACTGTAAATAGCAAAACAAAGCTAGCTAACGAGCGGCAGCCATTTTTGTGTTTTTTATAACTGAAGTAAGAACCACTTAGTCACTGTTACTTGATATTGGTTTTAAAAATATACAACAACTCAATAACATAGGAAGGGGATTAGACATTTGAGAAAATAAATGTGTTCAGGATTGGACTCTCTGCTTTCATTGCGGTCACAGAAGGGTCACATAGAGGTCATACAGAGGTCAGGCAGAGGTCACGAGGAGGTCATGAGGAGGTCATGAGGAGGTCCCCGGGTGAGACAAGTGAGTGAATAACCACAGAATGCAGCGAGCTCTGAGCGTGTCCAAACAGAGACAGCTGACACCGCTGCCGTCAGTCTGAGGAGCTCCTGTGCGGGAGCGTGCACGTGACGGCTGCCTGAGCGTGCACGTGAGGTGTCCCTGTGTGTTCGTGAGGTTTGTGTTCTCACCATGTTGTAGTTGACGATCTCCTGAAGACTCTCTCCACATTTCTCCAGGAACTCCTGCACCGATGACAACGCATGGGTTACACAGTTATGCAAATACCTATCTATCTATCTATCTATCTATCTATCTATCTATCTATCTATCTATCTATCTATCTATCTATCTATCTATCTATCTATCTATCTATCTATCTATCTATCTATCTATCTATCTATCTATCTATCTATCTATCTATCTATCTATCTATCTATCTATCTATCTATCTACGTCACTCCCGTTAATGCTGTCCCTGGACCAACAGCATCAAAAGAGTTAGTTTGATATGCATAGTGATTGCATAGTTTGATATGATATACACTAGCCAGCATCTACGTGCATTTATGAATGATATGGCTCAGTTCAATCCTCTGCTGCTGTGGAGCGTTTTGGCTCAGAACAAACAAATAATCCTTTTGTGTTAAAGGAATAGGCCACCGTTTTTACATACTGAGATATGTTCTTACCTTAGCTTTGACGAGTTCTTTAGGACCTGTCTGATCTTCACCCGTGCCTTCAGTCACGTAAACACAGCGCAGACGGCGTTAGCATTTAGCCTCTCCCTCTCTCCACTATAGCTCCAAAACAGGTCAAGATAGAAGCTACCAAGCTCTTCCACGTTTTCCCTATTTAAATATGGTTACGTGAAATGTTCCACTACAAAGTATAATTACACAAAATTAAACAATGTGGATTTTCTAAGCGGATAAAAGGGGGAACTATATTGTAAGGCGTATTAATACCAGGAGTAATTTGGCATCCGCACAGTAAAGTGAAGATTACAGCACGGATTTCGAACTACTCCTGGTATTATTACGCCTTACAATATAGTCCCCCCTTTTATCCACTTTGAAAATCCACATTGTCTAATTTTGTGTGATTATACAGTGGGGAAAAAAGTATTTGGTCAGTTTCACATAGACATTCTATTGGATTTTGGCCAAATAATTTTTTTCCCCACTGTACTTTGTAGTGGAACACTTCACGTAACCATATTTAAATAGGGAAAACGTGGAAGAGCTTGGTAGCTTCTATCTTGACCTGTTTTGGAGCTATAGAGGAGAGAGGGAGAGGCTAAATGCTAACGCCGTCTGCGCTGTGTTTACGTGACTGAAGGCACGGGTGAAGATCAGACAGGTCCTAAAGAACTCGTCAAAGCTAAGGTAAGAACATATCTCAGTGTAAAAACGGTGGCCTATTCCTTTAATATTGCTGCCACACCTTCTTTTTACATATGAAAATTAGTATCGATACTTTTTGCCTACTTTTTGAACTGACAGCACTTAAAGCAGCAAAGCCCTGGAGAACATTATGGACATGAGCTGCAGCTGCTTCTTCAAGAGAAAACCCTGAACCACACTCCAAACATCGAGCCTCCGATACAACATGTGACAGAGGTCGATTGACAGTTGCAAACCAAAGTAAGTTGTGTCTCATTGTATTTCATGTTCTTTGTGGGCTACTTTAAGATGAAGCTTGAGGAAGTGGCTTGCAGTTTGCATTAAAAAAAATAATCTATAATTATTTGTAGTTTAAGATTTACAAATAAACAGAATTAATTGATCCTTCCATCGATGGTGAACGACCCAAGCAGAGCGCTGCACTCACAGAAATCATCTCCTCCTTCTTGCACTGCGCCCCCAGGTCCTTGATGCCGTTCACGAACAGCTTGTTGGCGCTGACGTAGGCCCGGCCCGCCTCGATCATCCCACTGCACAGCTTCACCAGCTGAAAGCACACAAACCCCACAGTCAGCAACAGACATCACCAAAGCATGAGGGAAAGATGACCAAAAAAAACACACAAAAAAACAGAGAAAGAATAGCATCAAAAAGAAGGACAGAAATCACAAAAGTTGCAAAATCACAAAAGTATAGCAAGAAATGTTACCAAAAAAAATCTACTTTTGGATCCTGCCCAAAAATAAATACCATGTAAAACTTATTTATAAAAAAAAGTGTGAATGAAGGTTACAGAATTTGTACCAAAAAAAAAAACGACATCAAAAACAAACAATAAAAAAACAATAGCAGAGGAAATAACTGGAGCCGGTGAAAGATCTCTGCAGACAGAGCACAGGGAGATATCAATACGAGAGAGTTACATAAATCAAAGCCTGGTTCATATTTAGAATAATCCTCAGAATCCAGGACGCAGCTGGAAAACAAGAACCTTCAGTCTGGGACTCGGCGATCCTGCAAAATGAACGTGCTTCTCTTCCTTGATGGAGTAATAATCATAATCATAATAACCTTTCTTGAGCTTGTTTTAACTGTTTCATGTGTCATTCCCACTGCTGCCTGCAGAGGGAGCTCCAGCCCAACGGAAATCCTGAGCGGCCCAGACTCTATTGATTTTTCACTGATATGAGAACATGAGAAGAGAATATATATATAACAGTTCTTTATATAAAACTAGAGACATTAATGAACAAAAAATGCCAAAACTTCCTCTATTTTACGAGTCAGTATTTAAATAATGGATAGAGCCTGGTTCAAGTTCATTGGCCTGACTTTGTGACATGTTATTAAGATTTGTTCAGGGGAGAATAAGCCTATTTAAAGTGAAAGAAATCTGTAAAATTCAAATGTTTTCAAGTTTTTTTAATTTCCTTGGAAGGGGAGGGACTGAAAAATGTGCTTGCAAATGTAAAGCAATTCAAAGTGCTTCACAGTTGCAAAAAAATACAAGAAAATCAATAAAACATCAACATGAAAGAGAATCAATTACAGTAAAAGGCCGGAGTGCAGATAAAATACTTTCAGTTTTCATATGAACGGGTAAAAAGAACGGTTTTCAGTCTGGAGTTGAACATTGTCAGAGTTGAGGCCGGTCTCACGTTCTCGCACAGCCCTACAATATAGTTTTCGCGCATACACCTGATTTATAGATGTAATCTGTAATGATCAGATCACATTGTGAGGTATTGATATTAATGCAGCTTAATGGTCATTTACCAAAGGATATTTAGTGTAGTGAAAAAGTCCAGTGACCACGGTTTAATGTTTTTACATTAGTTAGTAGTAGATCATATAAAGGACTTTATTGATCTCACAATGGAGGAAAGAAGAACCTTCACTTTCTCACTCACAGCAGACACTTTTAAAGGGACTATAGGGAGTTTAAAAATGTTTAAATTAAGTATTTTCCTCCTACATGTTCCAGCCATGTCCTAATGTGTAGAATGAGCTCAGACCTGTTCAATCGGGTCGAAGTGCCGTCATGCACGAGCTTAACGTAGAAGCTGCAGTTACACATTTGGCCTGACGTGGCAGTAGTGAGCCTAAAATGGCTAACTTGCATCCAGCCCCTTTAAGAAAGTCTCCTGGTATCAGATATTGATAGATACTCAAACCCCCAGTAAACAAATGTACAAGCTGGATCGGTGCTGCTCTAAATAACCCACAGGTCCACGAGAAATCCATGAGCGGACTCTCCTCGACGGATCTATCCGAGACCAGCCCGCGGGCCGGGTCTGCTCCTCGACGGCGCTGAGTGAGAGCAGTTATGGTTTGGTGCACAGGGCAGGGACCAGCCCAAGCTTTAATTATCACATTTGGAGCGGCGGTTCCCAGGGCCCGCTCTGCGTCAGTGTGGGAAGCTGTGAACACTGGTATGTGGCACATTTGGACCCCGGCAACGAAAATGTAAGGCTCGGGAAAGAAATAAAACACCGTGAGGCGACCAGAGCGAGCGTACAGGCATCTCTGAGCTGCACGTTTGTGAGGTCTGAAGGAAAGGTTTTGTTCCGGTAATGCATCTGTGATCACATTATGCTCTGTCCTCTCGTTCATTACGGACAGATCCCAGACATGGGACGGACAAACTCTGCGGATGCTAGGGCTGTGCAATTAATCGAAATTCGATTACGATTTCGATTACAACAGTAAACGATTACAAAATTAGCATAATCGCAAAAAATCGATTATAATTTTTTTTTTTTATGATTTTTTTTTTTAATGTTTTTTTATTTTATTTTTTAATGTTTTTTTTTCTTCAAATTTTAAATTTTAGGATTTTTGTCACTTTTTTGCTGGATTTTTGTCACTTTTTTGCTGGATTTTTGTCTTTTTTTTATGGATTTTTGTCACTTTTTTAATGTATTTTTGTCTTTTTTTTTAATGGATTTTTGTCACTTTTTTGCTGGATTTTTGTCTTTTTTTATGGATTTTTGTCACTTTTTTAATGTATTTTTGTCTTTTTTTTTATGAATTTTTGTCACTTTTTTGCTGGATTTTTGTCTTTTTTCTGCTGGATTTTTGTCACTTTTTTGCTGGATTTTTGTCTTTTTTTTAATGGATTTTTGTCACTTTTTTGCTGGATTTTTGTCTTTTTTCTGCTGGATTTTTGTCTTTTTTTGCTGGATTTTTGTCACTTTTTTGCTGGATTTTTGTCTTTTTTTTGTCACTTTTTTGCTGGATTTTTGTCATTTTTTTGCTGGATTTTTGTCTTTTTTTGATAGAGTTTTGTCACTTTTTTGATGGATTTTTGTCTTTTTTTGATGGATTTTTGTCACTTTTTTGATGGATTTTTGTCTTTTTCTGCTGGATTTTTGTCATTTTTTTGATGGATTTTTGTCACTTTTTTGATGGATTTTTGTCACTTTTTTGATGGATTTTTGTCTTTTTTCTGCTGGATTTTTGTCACTTTTTTGCTGGATTTTTGTCTTTTTTGTCTTTTTTTTGTCACTTTTTTACTGGATTTTTGTCTTTTTTTAATGGATTTTTGTCACTTTTTTGCTGGATTTTTGTCATTTTTTGCTGGATTTTTGTCACTTTTTTGCTGGATTTTTGTCACTTTTTTGCTGGATTTTTGTCTTTTTTTAATGTTTTTTTTAAAGGCAACAAATAATCGTTTGAATAATCGTGATTTCAATTATGACAAAAATAATCGTGATTATTATTTTTTCAATAATCGAGCAGCCCTAGCGGATGTTGAACACGTTTTCTATAAATAAGTTGGACTTCAGGTGGGTTCTTGAAATACATTTGTAGTTTCCAAAGCTTCAACGGGCCAACCCTATGTGTGAAAATGAACCACTGTCATCTTGAAACATGCCCGTGCCATCAGGGAAGAGGTCAGGATGTTCAGCTGATCTCAGTCTTTGTGTTTTCAGTTAGATGTTTTTGTTTGGGGGGTTTGGTCAGGCAGTGTAGCTAGTTAACATCTATGTCTCTGAGATTGTCCTGTTCAAATAAGAGCCACCACAATGTTTAATGTCTCTTTGGCCAACTCAAGCGATCTATTATTGGCGTGCAAAAGTGGTGGCTTTACTCAGCAAGCAACACCAAGCCTTCCAAATATTAGTTCAGGAATTTGTTTTGGAACCAAACGAGAAAAAAAGCCCCTCCTAGTTTGCCAAATGAGGAGAGCGAGGACAAACTTTCAAGCTCTTCTCTCCTGATTGGACCTGTTCACACTAAAGCTCGTCTCATTGGTCACAGTCATGGCGCAGAGGATCGTGATTAGTTGCGGAAATCAGCAAAAGGAGGGACTTTAGAAACATATATTTATTTGATGTCACTTATGTTGGGTCGAATTTCTGATCCAGGCGGTAAATCACAGAGGTGGGAGTAAGTCACTAAATGCAAGTCTCGAGTCAAGTCCAAGTCGTGAAGGTCCAAGTACCAAGCAAGTCCAAGTCTATCGGTCATGGGGTCGAGTCAAGGTCCAGCCCATTGTTTCAAATGCTTTCCTGTCTGTAAATCTCCACCTCTTCACTGTCTTTAGAAAACTTTGAATCCAAGGAAACACGTCGTATTTCCTCCTGCCTTTTCGCGCTGTATTGATTAGAAGCGCTGTGTCTGGAAACCGAACACGCATGTGGCTAATTACCATATGTAAACATAGATGCACCGCTTTTACAAAATAAATCCTGATCTTTCGACAGTTTCACTCAAATAAATAATAACTATAAAGTCACAGCGAGTCATTGAGAGTCATTGGCCTCAAGTCCAAGTTAAGTCTCGAGTCACAAACAGCAAGTCCCAAATCAAGTCAAGTCTTTTTGCAGCTTTGGTCAAGTAAGTCTCAAGTCCCGAAAATTGCGACTCGAGCCTCCCACCTCTGGTAAATCATATGCAGTCTATGACATTTGAAATAAAAGGCCAGATCTTGTGCCTGGTGCATGAGGCGGCGAGAGGAGGGGACCGCTCTGATGGCCTCACATTCATTTCCTCGTTTACATCGTGCAGCCTTGTGTTCTTCCTTTAGCACGATGGGCTCTCACAGGTCAAAGTAAAAACTTTCAGAACCCACCGTGAGATAAACGATGTTCGTGTCGTCCGCTGTGGCGCGGATCGGCGCTCGCTTGGCCGTATAACGAAACAAAACACACTCCGCCACAACCCCTCTCCCTTGTTCTTCCCGGCCACAGAGTTGATCTGGTTGGAGGAAGAGGTGTGTCTCCACCCCAGTACTTCCCACTTAAATGTGCTAAGTCTGGAGCTGAGAGATCTCAAAGTGCGCTCCGACTCAGCACAAAATGTTACGCTATAGTCTGAAACACAAGATCGGGCCCTTAAACTTACAAACTAACACTTTAAAGAAAAGCAAATACAGTAAAAGAGTCGACCCACAAAGTCCTCTCCTCCTCCTCCTCCTCCTCCTCCTCCTCCTCCTCCTCCTCCTCCTCCGCTCCCGAGGGAAACATTTGTGCATTTTATTATTTAAGACTGCATCTCTCCCGTGAGGTGGAGTTCATAAGCTCAATGCAGTGCGGTGCGACACGTCCATGTGGGATCTCAACACAGACTGGAGCACAGCGTTCAGGGCTTTAAACACCTGATTTATACATTTGTCATGAATAAAAGAAGACACGTATGTCCATGTTGCAGAGACAGAGCAAACGTGGTTCTGTTTTGCAAGTTAATAGCGAGTGAGCAATTTTTGTGACACCATTTTTTTTTTTTTATTGATTTATTTGACAGGGACATTGCAAGTCAACATAGTACAAAACAAGCTTGATACTGATGCGATGCAAAAAGAGTATATAGCTAGTGCTAATTTTCAACTCCAGTCCCTGGGCCTTTCTACACTAAATTAACATTTTCAATTTTATCTTAAAAACTTACCTATATACACGATATAAATCATTTACACAAATTCAGTGCTATTTACAAATTTACAAATGGGTACAATTCTGTTTCGATTTTAGCCTAGACTTAACTCGAGAGGTGAACATTTTAAACTCAGTCAAGGTTTTAAGTTCAGTGGGTAATGAGTTCCATATCTTTGCACTTTTATATGTGAAGGCAGACTGACCAAGTGCAGTCTTGCGGTGAGGAACTATGCAGTTATGCAGTAGAGCCTCTGTTGCTGTTTTGTCTCTGTACAAATCCCAATAGTGATGTTTTGCTTCAGGAGCGGAGCATGCCTCGCAAAACTGATGTAAAGAGTCAAAAGCTGACTGCTTTGTCCTACCCCATGTTTGGCTGATTTGTTCAAACGTGAGTCGCGACCCGGCCCCGGATAAAGCAGAAGAAAATGGATGGATGGTGAGTCTTTTACAAAAGTAAAAATGAAAGACCATATACCATGCTTCAATAAATAAATACTGCCTATATATTTTGGGTAAAATCTGCTTCACTGCGTTCAATTTTTTATTTTAGGAGCATCAAAGCCACTGGTTGTGTGTGTGTGTGTGTGTGTGTGTGAAAACAAAAGCACGTTCTCATCTGCTGAACAGGAAGTGAATTGCAAATGCTTGAGCCGAGCGATTCACACGTCGGTTTGCCAAAGAAAATGTGTGCGGTGTTCAAGCCTTTACCTTGTCGAGTTTGGCCTCGATCTCCACCACCTCCGTCTCCACATCGTCGATCCCAGCCCTGAAAGACACAAACAGACCATCAGCCATATGGAGTTTGCAAATCATTTCATTTAAACATATATTTGACCAAATAACTTTAATAAATAGGGGCATTTGGCCTGAATGGGGATAAAACGAGGCACTGTGGGAGCAGGGTCAGAAATGATGATCGATATTTTGATATTTCTGATGTAGTTAGTTTATAACAGATACATAATATGAGAGGGACATCACCATGTTCTCCTGACTGGACTCTACCATCAATTCTTTCCAGCTTCTACACTGCAGTAACAACACTCAGAAATTACAACCGGGCGCCGCCACTTTATTTACACTGATCGCTTATAAAGACGTGATCATTCACACCCTGGTTTATTAGAGAGGAACGGACGGAGGCGTCACCGAGGAAGATTAGTGGCTGAAGAATCAATAAGTGGGAGGAGGGACATAAAGCAGGGACTGTGCGGCACATTTACACACGAAAAACAGACGAGAAGTTAAAGCTGCTCTGTTTGATTCACTGCACGAAGAACAGGAAGGATCAAAATGGAAAACCTTTGCTTTATTCACAGGCCTCACTATAGCAGCAAGTCTCGCACCTCACTGCTTTTGTATCTCGTTCCGTGCACGAGGAGCAGAGAATACTGTGAATCTGCGCATGCGAATGGAACATATAGCACCAAACAATAGATTGAACGCAACAAGTATGAATCAACACTTCTCTTTCTCATTCAAGTGCAGATATAGGAGGACAATGGTGCAAGTATGTCCTTGTAAATTTGAAAGAAAAAGTCATTTCACGAGATTGTCCATGTGTACCTTGAAACTCTGGGACATTTCTCTCAAGAGTGGACACTGTGGGGGGAGTTTGAGGCACCGAAACATTAGCCGTCGTCAGCATTGAGGACTAGTTTTAACCGCAGAAGCCCAGGATAGACAGCAACACAAGCTTTTCGCAGAGAACTCGAGTGAATAGAGGGGGCCCTAATATCAAACCCTGTGGCACCCCAATTCAGAGCCCAAATGCCTTAAAAAGATGAAGGAAAAGTGAAGCGTGAAGCCATTGTGGTTGAATTTAACACATCCATAGCGGCTGCGGGGATGCTATGCTTTTGCTGGAACCTGACTGGAATTTTTGAGAGGACATCGAGCGCAGTAATCTTCACTTCACTGTGCGGATGCCAAATTACTCCTGGTATTATTACGCCTTACAATATAGTTCCCCCTTTTATCCGCTTAGAAAATCCACATTGTTTAATTTTGTGTAATTCTACTTTGTAGTGGAACATTTCACGTAACCATATTTAAATAGGGAAAACGTGGAAGAGCTTGGTAGCTTCTATCTTGACCTGTTTTGGAGCTATAGTGGAGAGGGGGAGAGGCTAAATGCTAACGCCGTCTGCGCTGTGTTTACGTGACTGAAGGCACGGGTGAAGATCAGACAGGTCCTAAAGAACTCGTCAAAGCTAAGGTAAGAACATATCTCAGTGTAAAAACAGTGGCCTATTCCTTTAAGCATTTATTATTATTATAGTAAAGGTTTCAGTCATAGAAATATATAGAAATATCGGTCGATTACAGATGGAAATTAGCATAGTGCTAAATCTGGTGCAGCATCTTTTTAATATAACTGCTCACTGTCCTTTCAATAAACAAAACAATTATGGGGTATTTTGATTGGCCGATGCCGGTATGCACCATTGATATTTTAGAACTGTTTATAATCCTGTGCATGAAGCTTCTAAATGTGTCAGTGTTGAACTGTGACAGCAGGGGGCGCTGTATGTTCGTGTTTAGTGGGCACTTCAGAGGGAGCTTGTTTGAACAGACAGTAGATTCCAAAACAAAAAAGGTAACTTTCTGTCTCTTATGGTTCCGAAATTCTACGCAAAGGTTTATAAACTAAAATATGTAAAATAGGTGTACAAACCAATTTTCACCGTGATGTTTCTTCGCTCCCCTGAGGCCTACGGAGTTGTGGGAGGGCTCATTTTAAAGCTCTGACTGTCTCTGAAGGCTCTATCACTTTCGGGCCCTATGAATGACAAGACTGATGGCCAACAAGTCTTACCTTGGCTTGAAGGTTAGCAGACATTTTCTTTTGGCTCTGAAAGGCATGACTGGACACTGACCGTCTTGGGGCAGGCTTTTGCCAAAGGTCAATCGTGTTAACTTTGTTCTGGTGAAAAGACTTGTCTAAACCGTCGGGCACTTTCGGTAAATAATCCACACAGCTGGTCATTTTTGTCCGGCGTTTACAAGAATCCTCCAAAATGTCTTCATCTAGGGACAAAATATGCGAAGAGCCGCCCGTAAAGCCTCGCAACACGGGGCTGAGAAACTGCATCCGACACCCAGATATGTAAACAGCAGCTTCCACGGCACCTGGAGTCAACTGGAGTCCACGCACTTCCCTCAGACACGTGTCACTTTGAGGCCGAGGACCGCATTCCCAGGATTCCGGGTCTTCGTCTGCTCCTGCTTTGTTTATACAGCCCCGCTTACGACACGGTGCACTCCCGAAGCGTGCGGCCCGTCTCCCCGTCCAATCAATGAAGACGGAAAACCGGTTGTGACATATTTCAGGCCCCCGAGACGTAAACAGACACAGACAGGCGAGCGAGGCGTTTCATGAATAGTTTAATGAATGGAGAGAGAGAGAAAGGGCTCACTGCTACTGTACTACTGACACTGCTGCCCCCTGCCACATGTGCGAGACAGGAGAGTAGTGCATCCATTCACACGTCCACTCACATGTACAGCTGTGTGAGCCCGAGAGACGCTAACGGAGCAGAAGGGCATTTTGACAGATATTACAAGTTGACTTGTGATTTTAACATTCTACAACAGGGGTAGGCAAGTTTGCATCATGGCGCGCCGATTTCCATCCTTGCCAAAACACCCAGGGCCGAACCTCACCATTATAGCCTTTAAGGAATAGGCTACCGTTTTTACATACTGAGATATGTTCTTACCTTAGCTTTGACGAGTTCTTTAGGACCTGTCTGACCCGTGCCTTCAGTCACGTAAACACAGCGCCGACGGCGTTAGCATTTAGCCTCTCCCTCTCTCCTCTATAGCTCCAAAACAAATCAAGATAGAAGCTACCAAGCTCTTCCACGTTTTCCCTATTTAAATATGGTTACGTGAAGTGTTCCACTACAAAGTATAATTACACAAAATTAAACAATGTGGATTTTCTAAGCGGATAAAAGGGGGAACTATATTGTAAGGCGTAATAATACCAGGAGTAGTTCGAAATCCGCGCAGTAATCTTCACTTTACTGTGTGGATGCCAAATTACTCCTGGTATTATTACGCCTTACAATATAGTCCCCCCTTTTATCCGCTTAGAAAATCCACATTGTTTAATTTTGTGTAACTATACTTTATCGTGTAACACTTCATGTAAACATATTTAAATAGGGAAAACATGGAAGAGCTTGGTAGCTTGTATCTTGACCTCGTTTGGAGCTATAGTGGAGAGAGGGAGAGGCTAAATGCTAACGCCGTCTGCGCTGTGTTTACGTGACTGAAGGCACGGGGGAAGATCAGACAGGTACAAATGAACTCATCTAAGGTAAGAACATATCTCAGTATGTAAAAACGGTGGCCTGTTCCTTTAACCCTCACCTGAACTGAGCATGTTTAACCCAAATCTAAAAGCAAAAAAGTGTCAAAATAGCGACGAAAACGAGGATGAGAACGCAAAAAGAAAGTGACTAAAGAGCGACAAAAAACATGACTAAAGAGTGATGAAAAAGCAACAAAAATGCCACAACAGAGCGACAAAAAGTGACGAAAATGTGATGAAAACACAACAAAAAAAGGAAAAAAAAGTTATGTTAAAGCAAAAAAACTACAAAAACGCAACAAAAATGCCACCAAGCAACCAAAACGTTACGATCAGATTTGAGTAAAAACTGAACTGGAGGGAAAAGGAACTGGTTAAGATGGGGGATAAGAGGTTTAAACATCATGTTTCTCATTTACTACATTTCAGCCTCATGCAGCAACAAGATACAAATCTCTACACGAGAGGCATTTCATGGAGTTGTCATAGAAACCTAGGCGTCGATCCCGTGGGTGCTGCGGGGCTCGAGCACCCACTCAAATCTTTGGGCACCCAGGCAAGTTTGTCCTGATTACAAAATGAGTCAATAGCCTGTAAATCACGAGCCATCACTTCCGTTTCTGAGAGCATAAAGCTTAAAGGGATGTTTCAGGATTTTTGAAATAGGGCCTCATTTCCTAGTTATCCAAGAGTGTTGCTGATTTCTGGAGATATTTTTTGTGTGTAATTCATGCAGTTCTTATATTTGAAGAGCTACGTGGCGCTAGGCTTGTGCTAGGCTCTCGGTTATTGACGCTCTCAGTGCCATTCTCTTGGTATTTTGGCCAGAGGAGGTCAAATATTACTCCAAACTAAGTAAAAGTTGCTCAGTGCTGAAGTATTTGCTGTAAATACATACAAATATGAGGTATAAAGTACAAATCAGTTTGAATGAAGTGTTAGGAAACCCTCTGTACGGCAACACAATGGGGACAAACCCCGTTCCTTGCGGTGAGCCGGTGGAATTGACAGAGCATCTACACACAGCGCCACCTACGGATCTGAAGGATGAACAAAACAAATGGGCAAATGTATTTTTATTTTATCTTTTTTACTTGGGAGCTTTTATAGAAATCAAGTAGAAAATAATATATACTCTCACAAAAATACTGCTCAAGTACAGATCTTCAAAATGTACAGCAGTAAATTTACTTCATTACTGACACATTTGATTTAATGTGCGTTTCTTAGTTGAATGTTTTTGGTCGGCAGGGGTGGGCAAGTTTGTGTCTAGGGCTGCGACTAACGATTATTTTGTAATCAATTAATTTATCGATTATTTTTTTCCAATTAATCGATTAATTGCTTGGCTGTGAATGGTGTAGGAAAATGTTATTTTTTCAATTTTTTTTTATCACATTATAGTGGCACTGTTTGAGGATGTGCTGATGGAGTAAACTAAAGGGACATGTTTTTTGAAGGCTCTATTAATTAAATTCACAATGTACAAAACACTACAGACCCTGAATATAAAATCAAAGTAAGTTTTGATCAAAAATACTACATTTTTTTATCTCATTTTTGCTCCATTTTAGCCTGTGTGAACCAGAAAACGATTAATCGATTACTAAAATAGTTGTCGACTATTTCAATAATCGATTAGTCGCTGATTAATCGATTAGTCGTTTCAGCCCTATTTGTGTCATGGAGGGACGATTTTCTTCATTGCCAAAACACCAAGGGCCGAAACACATAATTGTAAATGTACTTTTTTTCTACAAATATAAGTTCTGCACGTAATACATGACCTAATGGGTTGTTTTGCTGGGAAATGTGAAAACACTGACAGCATTTTCCACATTCTAGAGTCCTTTTCATGTATTTGGTCTCTGATTTCTGAATAAATGTTTCTTCAAAATTCTCTTGGGGGCCAAAGGTTTTATGCTGAAGGGCCGAATTTGGCCCCCAGGCCTGACGCCTACCCCTGCTTTATTGTATTGAACACAGTGCAAGGGGGAAAATAGCAGGGAGAGACATCCAGCAAAATGTCAGAATCGACACTGATTTAATCAGTCAAAGCCATCGTTACTATCCTTGGCAGAAGACCAAGGCCGTGGGAACCCAGGGTGCTGAGGGCGCTACAGCCCCCACTGGTGGATCGTCTATGCATTACAAGCAATATTAACCTCTTAACTCCCGCCTGAACTGAGAGCATTTTCTCCAGTTCAGCTTTACCCAAATCCTGTAGGCCAGTGTAACGCCTCATTTGAAAGACCTACAAAACTCATCTAAATGGATCTTTTTCCTCACGTCATCAGATTTTTTTTCATTTTTTTGAGGGGGGTATTCAACACATTTTTGTACATTTATTGTTATTTTTTTTCTTTATTTTTTTTGTCCATTTTTTGTCCATTTTTTTGTCATTTTTTTGGTCATTTTTTTGGTCATTTTTTTGGTCATTTTTGGTCATTTTTTTGTACATTTTTTTGTCACATCTTCATTGTTTTCGTTTCAGTTCTGTCACTATTTTCACGCCTTTTTTCCAGAAGCTTTTGGACTGGGGTAAAGCCAATCTGGGGAAAATATGCTCGGTTCAGGTGGGAGTTAAGCTGTTAAATAAACAGGAAATAAGCAAAGAAATAGCGTTTTGGGGGGCAGTCTTGTCTCTCAGCACCCCCTAGCCAAATTATCTTCCCACGGCCCTGCATTAGACTAACTAATAAGCTGCAAAACTAACCCTACAATCACTTCATTGTTCTTTTTACATCTTTTGTGAGTGTCCAGTAAACTGCACACTCAGGTATGGACGGGTCACGTGGACAGACTGAAGCCCACACGTGTTTGAAACGGAGAATATCCAGCGATTTCTCGACTGGAAACGATGAAAGAGCGGGAAATGCAGCGCGGCCGCGGGGTTCACAGCGCGCTGCATTAAACACACTGCGATCATATTTATTTCATGTACTACACAGGAGCTGCATGTCCCGCGTATCTGCTGACTCAGAGGTTCTGCAAGAGGCTCTAAAAATAGTCGGAGGCTGCAGAGTGCGGACCAGAGGACAGGAAAAGTGTCTTCAACGCCTTCACTGTGTGACGTGAGCGCTGAAGTCGGTTTCTCCACTTTGGCTTTACCCAAATCTAAAAAGAAAAAAGTGGCAAAAGAGCGACAAAACACGTGCCGGAAAAGTAACAAGAACACAACAAAAAACACTTCCAAAATGAGACAAAAACGCACCAAAAGAGTGATGAAAAAGCAACAAAGGAATCAACAAAAATGAGCGGCAAAAATGCGATGAAAAAGTGACCATAGCACAACGAAAAAATGACAAAGCAAAACAAAAACGCTTAAAAAAAAATGCAACAAAAATCTTACATCAGTTGTGAGGGTCTTAGCTTTCAGATGAGGCTTTACACTGGCCTAAAAGCTTTAACCTCCAGTCAAGAAGCTTTTAGATTTGGGTAAAGCGGATCTAGAGAAAATGTGCTTGGTTAAGGCGGGGGTTAAATGCTTTAAAGTAGCACAAAAGGCTTTAGAAGCTTTTCAGTCTCGTGGTGTTTGTTGTTTTGCCATCTTGGGGATCTCTGACAAGTGTACATCATATAATGCACGGCTGGATTGTGTTTTTAAAAAAAAAAAAATATTTAAAGATAACTAACTAATCAAATGCAGTGATTCACATACGTGTCTTTCTATGCAACTACGTCCTCAGAGTTCCTGGTCTGACTAGAAGCGGGAGCAAAGTGGTTCAATAATGAATCCTCGCCATAATTCTAACGTTAGCTTCATGCTACATGCTAAACGCTAGCTTCACGCTGCATGCTAAACGCTTGCTTCGAGTGGCGACAATCTGCTGTGTCGAAACATTCATATGGTCTCGATTGTGACTAGACTTTATTTGTGTGTGATCGATGTGCTTATAGGGCCCGATCTTAAGTTTCTAAACACAGAGACTATAGCGTAGCACGAGTAGGAGCGCACTTTGAGATATTGCAGCTCCCAGACTTTGCGATTTTTAAGCGGGAAGTAAGTGGTGTGGAGAAACACCCACGACCAAAGACGTTATAGATACAGACGCCGTCTCTGGAATCGCCCATATATGGTCATGTTTGAAAACAGTTAAAGGGGAAAACAATTTGGAGAAAAATCTGAACTTTCTATAATTATTCAAAAACTACTTTAACAAATGCTGAATTATGAATATAGTTTTCTACTACATAAAGATACAAAGACATGGAGAGGAGCAAAGTGGTTCAACAGCCCATAAATACATAAATAGCTAATGGAGAATGCTAACCAGATGCTACATATTAGCATCGTGCTAATGCTAATGGCTAGCTAGCGCTAAATACAACTGCCGTTTTTTCACTTCTACTGAACAATCTGCTGTGAGAAAATATCCAAATGGGCCCGATTTACACTTGACTTTATTCATGTCTGATAAATACGTTTATATTCCACCAGAAAATGGCTAAAAAGAGTGAAAATTTGTGTTACCCAAAATATTCTATTTTCCTCCTCGGCGAAGCCACGCCCCCTTCTATGACGAGATGCCGTCTGTATCTATGTAACAACCTTTTCCTCCAATCAGACTCTGCGGCTGGGGAGGGGCAGCGAGAGGGGTTGTGGGTGAGAGGGGGGTGAACATGTGATTTTGTTTTGGTCACGTTAACCCAATTATGGCCGAGCGAGTGCCGCGCCACAGCGGGACCGGCTGTGGGCGACATCGCTCTTGAATTTCTTACTTTTGGCTGTATTTTGGCGTATTTACCGGACTTTGCATCATGCGATAAGACACATTAATTCTTACATTATTTTTATGATGTGTGTCGGCACTTTGACAAACCGTAAAGTTTCTTTAAGCGCGTTATAAATAAAGTTGGTATGTTATGGCATCTCGGGACACGAACGTTGTTTAGCTCACGATGGGGTTAATAAAGTTTTCAGTTTGACCTGTGAGAGCCTGTAATGCTTCAGAGCAGGACTGACTGAACTGGAGCCCAGAGTTTTCCTGATGGGCCGACATAATACTTTGCACCGGCCCACAATTAGCGCCAAAAGCTATTGGAATTTCTATCATTACATAGATGTAATTACACAATTCCTCCACTAGAAGGACGGGACGCATTATATACCCTTCTGGTGGGGCTTTCTTGAGTTATGGGTCCCAGATAATCTCGCATAATGAGCAATGGGTCTCTGGAACATAACCCTCATGCTTGAATTCAGCAGAAACAACATGCAGCGATTGTCCTCGATTCGTAGTTCATACTGTTTTACTTCAAGGGCTCATTGTTTTTCATGTCAACTATTGCTTTGAATATGACTGTTTTTTTTTTTGAGGGCCAGTCTTGACCCACAAGTCCCGGGCCGATTTTTTTCTGCCAGTCCAGTCTTGCTTCAGAGACAGAATGTACACAGACAAATGAAGAGAAATTCCTATATGCAAAACACAATGAGCAACTTTTGAGGGAGGAACTACAAATTCAGCCAAAACTGCAACAGGATGTGTGTAGTCCATAACGTTGAGCTAGTTTCAAACGTGCTCTGTGATCACAATACAGACATCACAAATCCAAGCATAATGGGACAACTCGTCGGAAAAATGGCCGTTTAGAACGTTCTTCTAAGATGAGCCCACGAAGCGTCCACACCCGCTGTTGCCCTCCCACTCATCCCTATGCAAAAGTCCATTCATAAAACATAACTTTAGCTCCATCCGCCCACGGACTCTCCCAGTCGGCATCACACGCTCGCACACGCACGTCTCCCAGGCAACCACTCATCCCTCGTCTCCACGGCAACCAGCCTCCCCGCTCCCAAAGGAAACTGGCATCACTGATGATTTCTCTCTCCGTTTTTTTTTCTCTTTTTTTCTCTCTCTCTAACTGACCAATTTGGCTCTTTGTCTGACGTCTGTGTCTGGGCGATCCCCCTCCCCCCCCTCTCCCACAGACACAAACGGGATTTAGGGCGTGTTCTGTCTGCGTTCGTTTACAGTAAGAGATTCTTATTAGTTTCCGTGCTCGTGACATTTCAATTCTTTTCACTTCCAACAGGTTTGCTTTAGCCGCATTCGAAACACGAGACACGAGTCACGATTCATCTCGTGGCTGAACATCAAGAGCACATCATTTTGAATATTGTCTCCACTTTCGGACGCCTCGATGAGAGTTGACCTTAGCTCACAAGTCAAACAATTCATCATTTGGACGTTTTCCATAGATTTACCGCACTAGAATTCTTATCTGCGCCAACTCCATTTGAGACTGTTTAGAATGTTGTGACGTCATGTTAATAATCAATATAATATATATGGCTGGGCACCACTACTGTAACAATACCTGCTTTTTGGTCCTGTTGCCATAACGGTAGCTACTTTTTTCGATACCTGTGTGATTTCTATTGAATTTAAGGGGAGACGCTACAGGCAAAACTCATTTTTTTCAGTTTTCAGGTTTTGGGCCAAATTGGTCTCTGAACATACAAGCTTTCACCCGGAAACAGAAAATATGCCTAATCTTCACAATAACATGTTTAAATATTGCGCTGATTCAATGTTCCCCCATAGACTTATATGGGAGAACGCAATTTCAAGGGCCTTTTTCTCAAAACACATTTTTCTGTCATTGTGGCGACACTATGTCCACGTCAGTCGGACCTAAAGACTTCACATTTTCCAGCCTTGGACTGAACAATATTTGGAAGATTTTTTCAGAGGGATTTTTTATTATCTAATCCCTAAGCCCCATTTATTGAGTTTTGAATGTCAAAAAATAAGGCGAAAAACAAGAAATCCAAAATCCCCTCTGAGAAAGTCTTGGTAACTCATTCATCAATAAAATGAAACCATAAATTTGAATATAACTCTATCCATTATTCAGATTTTGTCGCCGAAAAATGGGAAATTTGGGGCATTTTTAGGCATAAAACACCTTGTTCTTATATGAAAAGATAAAATGACAGAAAACTTGCAATGTATTTTTTCCCCTCACATTTATGCCAGTGATCTACAGCAACAGTTTCAAATTGATATCTGTACATTTAAATTTTTTCCCTATTTACCTGCAGTGCCTCGCCTTAATTGAACATAACAAGGGCATAAAAAAAGTATTGCTCAGGATGTCCTAAAACGGCACAGAAAGCAACACCGGCAGAATGAGCAGAATTTTCCACTTAGGCTGCAATAAAAAGAGAGAAAGGACGTTATTGCCTCCTGAGTTGCAGAGACAGATCCATGTCATGACGCTGTTTTCTTTCAGCTAAACCTTTCTAAACACGAGCCGTGCTGTTCGATCACAAAACAAAACCAACTTCACACGTCCGATCTTTACACAGTGAGAGCGCTCATCCATCCGGGACAGATTTTCGGATGTGAAGGAGCAGCGACTCTACTCCGAGCTCCTCCCGGGTAACTGAGCTCCTCGTCCGATCTCGAAGGGTGCGCCCAGCCACCAAAGGAAACTCATTTCGGCCGCTTGTATCCGCGATCTTGTCCTTTCGGTCATTACCCAGATCTCATGACCATAAGAGCGCTCACTCGGTCACTAATCATTAACCAAAGCTGTACCAAAAAGGTCTAATCCACAATTTTCTCTTCAGGTGCAGCTGGAGTAAACCATGTAAGCTCAGAGTCTGTGGGTCTGTCGCTAAAGGTTAAATTGTCTTTTCTTGTTGTCATTCAATTTGTCTAAGAGCTCAAGCCAGCCCTCACTCAAAGCCGGCCCATTCAGGCCCAGCAGATGTCTCTCGCAGCCAAAGCAAACACAAGGCGTCTTATTCTAACACAGTGCTGCATTCACTGACCCTCTGTGCGCTGCGGCTTTATCACACAAGCCACCGGTCTATCTGTGTCTATCTGCCGCTTTCGCCGAAAACATTAGTCTCGAGCGGGCGAGGCGCGACAAAGGCAGGATTCAAGGGAGCTCCGCGCAGGGCAAAGCAGTTCAAATACAAATATTCTCATGTTCTCATCAGCGGGGGCAGGTAGTACTTCAGTTTACTCGAGTACATGAGCTGGTGTGATTGTACTTCTTTAGGCTTTTTATTGAACGCGACGGTTCAGGGGTGACGAGCAGGGGAGAGACGCTAGCACTCGCCGCGTTAGCATTAGCTGCATTAGTATTAGTGATTGTGTGGATTTCCAAAGCTTTGAAGATCTCTCAAAGTACAGTTAAAAACACCATCCAGAAATGGAAAGAGTACTGATACTTTTTTAAATCCAACTTTTCAGATTGTATTCATAAAAAAGTTCAATATCATGTACAAAAAATGTATAAAGGCAGGCGGCTCACCTGCATTTAAAACAAGCCATGATGGAGCTGCACACAATACGCAAACACACGGGACAATATTCAACCTGTCACATTAGTCCCAACTTCAGGTTTCTCGCTCACCTGCGCAGCTCGCGTCAACATTTGACCTCGCACACATTTCAAAAATGAGGAATCATTTGAACATATTTGGGCTGGGGAAAAGCATCATGGAACTTCCATCCATCCATCCATCCATCCATCCATCCATCCATTCATCCATCCATCCATCCATCCATCCAACCATCCAACCATCCATCCATCTATTCAACTATCCATCTATTCAACTATCCATCCATCCATCCATCCATCCAACCAACCAACCATCCATCCAACCAACCATCCAACCATCCAACCATCCATCCATCCATCCATCCATCCATCCATACAACCAACCATCCATCCATCCATCCATCCATCCAGCCGCGGGGGCAGCAGTCTCAGCAGAGATGCCCAGACTTCCCGATCCACACACACCTCCTCCAGCTGTTCTGGGGGGACCCCGAGGCGACACCAGGCCAGCTCGGAGACATAGTCCCACCACCGTGTCCTGGGTCTTCCACAAGGCCTTGTCCCACTAGGACATGCCTGGAACACCTCCCGCGGGAGGCGACCCAGAGGCATCCGGAACAGATGCCCTAGCCACCTCAGCTGCTCCTTTCGACGTGAAGGAGCAGCGACTCTACTCCGAGCTCCTCCCGGGTAATTGAGCTCCCTGCAAAGGAAGCTCATTTCGGCCACATGCATCCGCGATCATGGAACTTAAGATTGTCAAATGAAACCGATTCAGTTTGAGCCAGGAAGAGAGGTTTGTGAAACTTAAAATACAGCTGGTAGCTTCGCCAGCTATCGTTAGCTCACTGTGGTTCTGATCATTCTGAACGATAGAAACACAGAGTGAACAGAAAAGAACTTGGAACTCGTGTGCCCTTGTCTTTTGTGTTTCCCTTTTTGCCGATTCTGCTGTTTGAGTCATTTTGATCTTTTCTTATTGTCACGCAGTATGAATCTCGACAACGACAGCTACTACAACTATCCGAGCCAGTGCTAAAACATGGCTCTCCATACTCAGCATTCCTGCCTGAGCTGACTGTGGTTATGGTCCATTACAGAGAAGTGAAGTGCGGCTGAACTTCCTCTTGTGGTTGTGGACGTTGTAAACCTCAGAATGGAGCGTCCACTTCCACACAGCAGCAGACAGGTGCCGGGACGTGAGGGCTTTACCGCAAACGCTACCGGAGAGAAGGGTTCTGCAACATGTTTTTGTAAATGTGTTTCTCTCAGTCAGCACAGGCTCTTCCTGTGGAAAAGCTGAGTGAGGTTTCAATGCTTTTTTTTTTTCCTTCGTCGCGCCTGTGCCAGAGGGACACGCATTTCAAACAGACATCTATGCTGTTTAAATACTTATTATTTCATCTCTTGACCCCCGAGCACATTTTCTCCACTTTGACTTTACCCACATCTAAAAGCTTCTCGGAATAAAAGGTCAAAATAGCGACAATACAGGGGACAAAAAAGTGATGAAAAAGCAACAAAAATGTGACAACAGAAGTGGCAACAGTGCAAGGAAAAATCTTATATCAGTTAGCTGGCCTATAGTCTGTGAGTCTCCAGTCGAGAAGCTTTTAGATTTGGGTAAAGCTGAACTGGAGAAAATGTGCTGTCGGTTAAGGCGGGGGTTAAGAGGTTAAATAGGATTTGGTGATAGTTGCAAACACATCTTCCTCATTAGGTAAAACCAAATCGATCTAATTTTTACTTTCTCGTCTTCCAGAATAACGCGTTGCAAATCGTTTCTCTCGCTTTAAGCCCCTCGCTCCCCATCAAAACAAACTCCGATGCCTCTCCACGGGCTTGTGGATATAGACACTGTGTTGTTGTTTTTAGGAGGATGAGTCAACTGTGCTAGAGACCAAAGCCTTTCATGGGAAGAAAGACTCATTCATTTAATGGTAAGTATTACAAATAATATTGGAAACTGGATGAACAGTGACAGGATGTACTAAGCTTTTGACAGAGAGATTACACCACACTAGGCAGAGGTGTCCTCAAGTTTCCTCATCCTCCGATCATCGAATCGAGGTCGTCTGTGCATTCGTCAACCTGCTCTCTGCTTTCACACCCCTATGGTATTTAATTGGGAAAAAAACCCTTGTAAATGTCTCATCATATCAGTCACCAAAGAGCCATTTGTAGCTGGTTCCTGTTATGTTATCACTCAAAAAAAAAAGAAAAAAAGGGGGCATCAATGAACTGATTTCGTCATCGCCTTTGTTGACAATGACAACACTGACCAGAGTAGAATTTTTATTAACAGAATAGAAATGTGTATGATTGATAGTCCATCCATCCAACCAACCATCCATCCAACCATCCATCCATCCATCCACCCAACCATCCATCCATCCATCCATCCATCCATCCATCCATCCATCCATCCATCCATCCATCCTCTTCCACTATATGTGGTCTCAGCAGAGATGCCCAGATTCCCGATCCACACACACCTCCCCTAGCTGTTCTGGGGGGACCCCGAGGCGACACCAGGCCAGCTCGGAGACATAGTCCCTCCAGCGTGTTCTGGACCTTCCACGAGGCCTCGTCCCAATAGGACATGCCTGGCTCCTTTCGACGTGAAGGAGCAGCGACTCTACTCCGAGCTCCTCCCGGGTAACTGAGCACCTCACCCGATATCGAAGGGTACGCCCAGCCACCCTGCGGAGGAAGCTCATTTCCGCCGCTCAACATAAATATAATAAATAAAAAATGAGACATGAGACTTTGGACTGAACTCTCTTTGAACTGATTGTAAGTCAGGGCTTTAAAACACGACCAATCAAAAGACAGCCAACATACTAACCGTGGATTATCCATTCATTTATCCATCCATTATCTTCCGCTTTAACTTTTGACCTCGAGCGCACGTTATATTGGATTTACAATTCGTAATCAGAAGGGTTTGTTTTGTTTTGTTTTTTTCCCCTTTAATCACTACCTTACACTTTGTAGGTAAGAAAATGCAATATTGACCTAAAACAGCTGAAACAAACACTGGGGAAGATCCGAAGATCACTCAAAGATGCGCTGTAGCGGCTCGAAACACAACTCCTGTCTGTTTTTTATGAAACAGTCAGTTTTACTTGAATGAAACGTGAGCAAATGCTTTAAATGAATCAGATTAAAAGGACAAAAGAAGATAAATGCTTAGACATGCACTGCACACATCTGGAGGTTTGGGACACGACCCAAAGCAGGAAGACGTTATAAGATCACACGTCCATCTCCGGCTCTCATGGCCCCTGCGACCCTTGAGACCCCTGTGACCCCTGAGACCCCTGTGACCCCTGAGATCCGACATCAGCGCAGCAGAGGCGGAAGTGTCCCGCAGCGGAGGGAAAGTTTACGGTCCCCGGCATCGCCAACGCTCTCAGGGAACACCACCACGACAGACGAGAGACTGATTCAAATGCCCTGCCATTATTTGACTCCCGTGTGTCAGAGTGTGCTCCTGTTTATGTCACTTCAATGACCGAGTATTTTATTTCAAGTCAAATCAATGCCCTGTACGCTGCCGTCATCAGCTCTGACAGGTTTACAGAAGCCACAGAAGCGAAAGTTGAACTCAATTGCGAAACCCGTCCTTTTAATCCCCCGCTTCTCCTGAACTGGCTTTTCTGGAAGCGCTTCGACAACGATGACGACTGTGGCCCGAACAAACAACCGAGAGAGAGAGAATCTGTGTCATAGAGAAGTCACCTGTTTTAACCTGTCGAAGCCAATACATGAGGAAACTGTGGGGAAAGCTGCTCATGCTTCAAATCACAACACTCATGCCCAAGTAAGAGATCTGCTAGTACAGGGGTCAATTCTCTGCCTGAATAACATGCTATAGGGTAGCTGTGTTGCTATTTTTTCCCCCAGTTATTCCCATTAACCTCGCAATGTTACCAGTGAGGGGTGACAGTAGGGCAGGGCGATATGGACTAAGATTTATATCACTGTTTTGACGTCATGATAACACTGTATTTGGCGACCCAAAATATGGGGTAAATTAATAACTAATTTAAAGTTATTTCATTATTTTGTAAATGGCTTTAATAAGAACAACAACATGACATATTAGATACAGACGGCATCTGTCGAAATGCCCATATATGGTCATGTTAAAAGCTGCCAGAGGGGGAAAACCACCACTACTTTAAAGCAGAACTAAGTAACTCGTTTACCTTAATAAATCCTTTTTGTTGTCCTTCTGGGGGTTAATACAGGTGTTAATGGGATGATTGGGGGGGCTTTCATCTCCCCCTGGTGCCATAAAACCACACTTGCAGCTTTCCCTTCTCCGACCCGGGAGCACCAATGCACACTAATGGAAAACATCTCCCTCGCTGTTCTCAGTTGTCGACAAAGAGATTTACGACATGGTACAGGTAAGTCCAGACTGGATTCTGTCTGCAGCTTTCGTTTTGTTGATGAACATTTTGCAAAACGTTGTTATTTGGTTTATCCCCATCAGAAGAAGCTAACAAGCTAACGGGCAAAGCTAACTGTGGGCAAACGCCACTTTAGCCGCGTTTACAAGCAATATCTCCAGTGTATATTTGGGTTGTGGCACAATGTACAATAACCCTCTCTCCCTTTGTCTTTTCTCAGCATAGTATTTATTTACTCTCACGGACAATTAATGAGTAAAATATATGCAATATGCCACGACACCTGCAGTGGCACTTGTGGCCTCTGGGGGCAAAAGTTACGTGGTTCTCCTTTAACATATGCTGAATTTTTGATATATTTTTCTACTAAATAAAGATACAGACACATGGAAAGTAGCAAAGTGGTTCAACAGCCCATAAATACATAAAAAACAGACAATGCTAACCAGGAATCTATGCTAGCTTCATGCTAGGTATGCAAACATTAGCAAAGCGATTTCTTCAGCTCCTGCTCCTAATGGTGCGTTCCAGGCACCTGGTAGCTGGTAAATTTCCCACCTCCCACTTGGAAAAATGCCTCGGAACGCTGCTCGAACTGGTAATTACAACTTGCAAAAGACTGCTACGAGTTCAAATATGAGATGCAGATAGTAATGGCGCCCCCCAGTGGAGGAGCAACTCATGATAAAACTAACAAAACCGCTGCATCAGTGACGTGAACGTTACTTTTGGTCACAGCTTTCAACATAATGTTATGTCGTATGTTTTTAATTATATCTGGTTTGGAGAAACGGTCATATAACGTTAGCATCGTATGAGCTAGCTGTCATAGCATTAGCCGTTTTGTCTCCAGATGCTCCAGTCCCATGATAACTGATAGGAGAAAAGGGGCGAGCACAATTTATGGCGGCGCCCACGCGAACTTCTGGAATAAGCTCCATGGATGCGGCTACTGTCGGACATTGACGCTGCACCGTGTTCAATGTCAAATTAACATGACTAACTGTACAATACTGTATATATAATTTCCTTTGCCAACCAAGGCAGACTGGAGAATTACTAGAACTAATTATAACATTTACATAATTTGGCAGTCAAGTTTATAGTTAGAAATAAAAAGTCACAGCAAAAACAAAAATTACAGCAGTACTAAGCAACTCTTGCCCCTAGAGGCCATAAGCGCAACTGCAGGTGTCGTTGCGATTTTTATTTTAACTTATTAATTGTCTTGGAGAGTAAATACTACGCTGACAGAAAAGGCGAAGGGAGAGAGGGATATTGTATAAGGTTTATCTTATCTTATCTTACATCCAATTATACAATGGAAATATTTTTTTTCACTTAAACATGACTGTAAATACTGTTTAAATACTGTGACGCTAGCCCGCAGTTAGCTTTGCCCGTTAGCATGCTAGCTTGTGTATTAGTTGCAAACATGGTTTTCTGGCACCAGGGGGAGATGAAAGACCCCCCAATCATCCCATAAACACGTGTACTACCCCCACAGGGACTACGGGAAGGATTATTAAGGTAAACACGTTACTTAGCACTGCTTTAAAAAGTCAGAAAAACCTCTCTAAGACTTTTTTATTGTGTATTAATTGGCAGATTTTTAAAGATATTTCAGTCTTTTCTCCAGTGTAATTGCAATACTTATGTGAACATTTGCATAAGAAGGATTTCGATCAGGCTCCTGTCTCTCGTCTGAAGGGCATAAAGAGCTTTTAGGGCTGTACCAGTGTGGGTATACTTGAAAGGCGCCTCAACACATTGTGGTTCAGTCTGATTCAGGGCTGAGTGAATCTACGGAGGCTTTGATCGGGCGACGGAAGAGAGCGGTCGGGACAGCTGTCTACAAACAGAGACGTGAGAAGATTGGCCTGTCGATCACAAAAGGTAGAAGCAACAAGCAACAAGTCCGGTTTCTAAGCTCACGGAAATGCAAGGTGCCGCTGTCGGATTCGCTCGAAAACCAGTGAGTGCGTTTGTGCTGTTGTACCCCGCAGCCCGTGAACGATTGTGAGGCGAAAGCCATTGTTTTTCTTCTAATCGGAGAGACACACAGCAACTTAAAGTGAAACGCCGCCGGAGAATAGGGCAAAAATCAGATCATTTCATCACTGATATTAAAAATGGGTGGAAAAATGGGCTGCAAGTTTTCGGCTCCTTACATAGTGTTGACATGGTTTAGTCCTGGTTTAGTCCTGGTTCAGTCTGTATTATTGAGTCTATGGGTGTATTCAGACCTGCACTGTTTGGTCCATTTTAAACGGATCAGGGTTCGTTTTGAACGCTGGTCCGGATTTTTTTATTCAGGTGTGAATACAACAAACGAATCCTGGTGCGGATCAAAGAACCGGACCGAGACCCACTTGTTCAGGTGGTCTCGGTCCGGCTTCCAAACGGACTCTGGTCCAGTTTGCTCCAGGTGTGAATATAAACCACTGTTGATCCGAAACAACTGCGGGATACATGCGCCTTTTTGGGCTTAACAAGCCACCGTAGCGAGGCACCGTGAGAAAAGTTATCCCTTCGCGGCTGCTCACGCTAATACTGGATGGATGCTACAAACAATGAGCCGTTGGCAGACCTGGAGCCTCCTGGATATTTGGGCAGATGCACTAACCCAACTGCGTTCGTGTTTAGCGAGAAAATGAAGCAGACTAGCTTCGAGCGTCTCCTGAACAGCCGCGGTCGTCGCAGCGCGGTGTCAAAGTAGAAAAAACTTCGCCAAACTTAAATGAAAGTACGAGACGCATTAAAGAAAAGTGGAGGAACAAGACCAACAGTTTGTCCCGTGGACATAATGGAAACAAACAGCTCAGACGACCCTTCATCCACACAAAACTCCTCTTCCTCCAGCTGCTCCGGTGAAGCTGAGGTTAAAGGTCAGTGGTTTAGCCTCTCACGTTTCTTTTATTATCATAGTAAGCGTCAAATTTTCATTTTGATTTCATTTGTTGTGGTCCTTGGTGTCCAATGGGAGCCTCGATCGTCACACACGTGTTTACAAAATATAGTTCTCTTGCAAAAAGTACAGTCTGAATACGAACTGCACCAAACGAAAAAAAAAAAGTTTGCTTCTGACCCTTGGTTTAGTTCTGGTAAATCCAGGGGAATCCGCATTTCGTTTAATTTTTAGTTTGGTCCTGGGTTTTGACCTTGATGTCAGTCTATGCTGGTTTAGTACAGCTTTAGTCCAGATTCAGACTGTGATATTGTCCGTTTAGCTTTCTCCTAGTTTAGTTCTGGCTTAATCATGACAATAGAAGCAGTAAGTGGAGAAAAGTGTCAGCGTTTGAGCTCAGACCTGCGTTAAAGAGACGATGCAAGTTGGTCATTTTATACTCACTACTGCCACCTCGGGTCTTACACGTAACTGCAGCTTCTATATTAAGCTCGTGCGTGACGGCGCTTCAGACCCGAAGTAACAGCTTTTTGAGTGACAGTGCAGGATTTTAGAGGCAGTTGTGGTGAACAGGTCTGAGCTCATTCTACACATGAGGACATGACTGGAACATGTAGGGGGAGGAAAACACTTAGTTTTAACATTTTTAAACTCCACATAGTCACTTTAAGCATTAAAAAAAACCCTCAATGAATCACGATATGACGATGTAATCAAAAACGCAGACTGTCATGGAGATCAGATTACAATTATTTTTTTTAGAATCATACATCACAGCCATACATCTCGTGGCCTTACACATGGATATTTAATGTGTCAATATTTATGAATGCATAAGCGCGGGAAAACCGGGAGTGCCGTGATATTGTTGTTATCTCCTGTTGACATCTCCGGCTCACTATGACAACAAAACCTGACCAAAACAAGCATCACAATGGCAAATTGTATGTTTTCACCTGCCGTGTCTCGCCTTAAAAATGGCCAGAATGACCCGTTATGAACGTTGATCTGCAAACGGCTCTGCGCACAAAGTCAAGGGCTATAATCTCCTAAGGCTGACGATGAATAAGGGAATTACTCGTAATGATTTATTTCTGACTGACCCGACCAGTTCAACCGTCTGTCGGAAAAAAAACCTCTGTCTCAATGGCTTTAGTTTAGCCACGTGTTTGTTTTGCATCCAATGTTCTCTACTTCTTCTTTCCCTCTCTCTTTCTCACTCTCTCCATTCTCTCTCTTTCTTCCTCCCCCATTCTCTTTCCCTCAAGTTCTCTCTCTCTCTTCATTCCCACTCTCTCTCTTTCCCTCAAGTTGGCACTCTCTTCTTTCTTTCTCTTTGTCTCTCCCCTCCCACTCCCTTTCTCCCCTCCACCCAGTTCTTTCTCTTTCCTTTCTTTCGCTCTTTCTCCATCTCTGTCTCCCCTCCCTTTCTTTCTCTCTCTCTTCCCCCTTTCCTCTCCCTTGTTTCATTATCTCTCACTTCCAACTCTTTCCCTAGCCCGGTCTCCTCTCTCTCTCTCTCTCTCTCCATCTCTTCTGCCTCTCTTTCTCTCGCCTCCCCCTTCCTCTCCCTCTCTCCTCCCACTCCTCTCTCCTTCCTGTCCAGTTTGCGTGGGTTGTTTTTGAATCACTGACAACAGCAGAAGTGCGAGAGTGTCACAGTGTTTTTGAGACACAATAAGAAGAAGAACGCTCTGCCGCAGTAACCGCTCCACTACAGGCGTAAAATTAGCATGTGTGGCATTAGAGCTACGTGTTAAGATTTACATATTTCATGTAGCGTGTTCCATAAGGGACGGCACACGTGTCCCTGTGTGCATACATCCGCGCAGCACTTCAAAATGTAACGGAATAGAGGCGTCCTGGTTTAGTCCTACTTTAATAACCCCTGAACACCCACTGGAACAGAGCACATTTTTGGCTTCTTGAAAAAAAGTGTGTGATGAAGACGCAACGAAAACGCAGCAAAAACGCGTCGAAAATGCACCCTGAATGCCACAGAAAGAGCAACAAAAAGCAACAAAAGGAACAAAAAAGTGACTAGATCATCTTTGCAAGGAAAGACTCGGCTTTGCGTCTCGAATGAACTCCGACAAGTTGTAGCATAGCCTAGTAGCGTTTGTTAGTATGGCACTAACAACAGCCTGGAGTCAGTGTACTGAAAACGCTTCCAAATTTCAGGCTGATAAAAAACCCTGGTGTGGTTAAAAATATTTCACCTCCCCCAGTGTGGTCACATGGGTCATTAGAATGAAGTCCCATTAGAATCAATGCTCCCAAATGTCTCTTGGAGTCGCCCCTGGCCACCAGGAGGTGGTATTACAGCAATGTCAGCTCCCCGCCCTAAGGACCACACAGAAGCTCCTGACCCACTGGTATCGTAAAATTGTTTTCCCCTTGACTGTTTTCAAACATGACCATATATAGGCCGTCTGTATCTATGGCACATGAATGCAGCCAATAGATACAGACGCCATCTCTGGAATCGTCCATATATGGTCATGTTTGAAAACAGTTAAGGGGGAAAAACAATTACAAATCTAATCTAATCTAAACAATCAAACTTTTCTCTAATTATTCAAAAAATACTTTAACAAATGCTGAATTATGGGTGAGGCCACGCCCCCCTTCTATGACGCGATGCTGTCTGTATCCATATAGTTCGGGAAGGTGATGTCATATTGCTAAGCATCATGGGATTAGCAGCAATTATAAATTAATGATTTTAAAAGCTAAAAGTTATTGTTCACATTAAAACACTTGGACAGCACAGTGAGTTAGATGTATTTACCAGCAGTAACTCAGCAGCTAACGGAGCTGTTCCACCGCCTTTTCTCTCCACTTTTTATACTGTTTTTAGCTAATGTTAGTCTAATGTTTAACCATTTTCTGGAGAAATATAAACTTATTTATCATATACAAATAAAGTCAAGTCTACATTGGGTCCATTTATTCAGAGCAGACTGTTCAGTAGAAGCAAAAAAAAGGCAGTTGTAGCTAGCATTAGCATTACAATGCTAACATGAAGTATCATGATGCTGATCCGCTATTTATATATTTATAGGCTGTTGAGCCACTTTGCTCCTCTCCATGGCTGTATCTTGTATCTTGTATCTTTATTTCGTAGAAAACTATATTCATAATTCAGCATTTGTTAAAGTTGTTTGTGAATAATTAGAGAAAGTTCTGATTTTTTTTTTTTTTTAGAGATAGATTTACCTCTCAGTTTGTCAATAATATCACCAAATATCATCATGATATTTCTCTTTCATATCGTGATCTGAATTGTCATCTTCAGGGCACACTCAGCAGTTCTAGTCTCAATTTTCCTCATTTTGTTCCATTTCAGTCTTGTTTTTGGCCTGAATCCGTATCACAAATCCTTGTTTTGACACAATTTGATGAAAAAAACCCCAAAAGCTAATGATTTTCTGTTTCTTCATGGAACGTGGTGTGTCTAAATGAAGAACATGTCCCATCTAATGTGAAAGGCGCTCGCACATGTGTAATACTCCTTGCTTCTACGCCGGGCAGTCATGCACGTTTAGCTCTGACATGTGGAGACGGCGGGTCACATGACGCCTCTGATCACGTGACCCTCCTCCAGCTGTAGAGGGGAGTGTGTCCTCTGCACGTGAGCTCCATCTGATAAACTGGATTAGAATCCGAGCCCCGGCCACAGCGGCCTGGATTATAAACGACATGCAGGCAGATTCACGGTGCGCCGTGCCTTTTCAACAGCAGGTGGGAACAGAGATCTCTCACACAGCGGTCCATGCTGACACTTTTAGCCAGTTTTTAGCCACGTCAGAGGATAAAAAAGACCAAACTCACACTTTACGATGCTCATTTTGGCCCTTTTCCCCACACTTATTCATTCACAAGTACTGGCATGTTCAGTACCCGTGTGTGACAGGGAAAAGCGACCGAGATGACGCTGGAATCCAAACATGGTCATTTCCTTTCTGGGAGACAGCGGCGGCGTGTGAAGACGTTACTAAGCTTTAGGGGCCTGACGCAACAACAGCTTGAAGACGCAGGTTTTCATCTGCAAGGTTTAGTTTGAAGCTCTCTCCTCGTGCCGTACCACACGTCCGCTCTCTCAGACTTTGAACTGCCTTTTTTTTCTCCACACCGCGGACATGAAAGGCCCGGCTCTTTGTCCTCTCCCTCTCGCCCAATAACGGGGGAAATGGTGATCATTATAGAGAATGCATCTCGGAAATTAGACTAAAGAGTGGTGGAAACTAAGAGCGTAGATGTTTTCCTCAAAAGATACTTCAGGTTTCTCAAACACTATGGAACTTTCCTCTCCGTTAACCATCGCACTCGCTCTTTGCTCGGTCTTAAATATTAATGGCGGCGACGGGGGGCCGACGTGTCCCCTTGCTCTGTCCTTCTGCACGCGTTTCATCCCGCAGTTCCAAAAGGTCGACGAAGGGCCACATTAGCACTACAGACGCAGCCCGATACTGTACGACTGCTGCACACTGGTCGATGGCTGTGCAGATTTACGAAATACCAAGACCTGTCCATGCCATGTCTGCTTTACTTTACTCTTTTGGACCTTTTATACCGAGGAACCACCGTGAGCTGCACGTACAGCAGTTGAATATCTCAAAGTTTGGTTGCAGCCGTCTGCCGGGGGGGGGGTAATTAAACATGCCATAAACACAATACGAACAACAACTAAAAACAATTATCCAGACAGGTCCATAGAGTAGATTCTCACTGCTTATTACAGTTCAGCAGAAGCAGAGGTGGGTAGTTACATTTACTCTTTTACTATGTATTTCTTACTTAGTTGAATTATTACTTCTTCATATTGATTTCTTTTTATATGTTTTTATAGTATTTTCTTCCACATACAAGACCGCTCAAAAATTTGGGGTCTCTTAAAATGTCCTTATTTTTTTTATTTTTTATTAAAGATAACTTAATCAGAGGTAGAGTCCAGACGTTGTTAAAGGGATGTTTCAGGATTATTGACATAGGGCCCCATTTCCTAGTTATTCAGAGTGTTGCTGATTTCTGGAGATATTTATTTTTGTAATTCATGCAGCTCGTATGTTTGAAGAGTTTCGTGGCGCTAGGCTAGTGCAAGGCTAGTGCATTTCTATGGTATCAGCTAGCCTGCATTAAAAACAGTCTTACCCGCTCCACAGTGCACCTGAGGCAAATCACTTATAACACCAGAATAACCATATAAATGTCTGTGTCGATAGAATCATTTTTACCATTTAAAATAACTTATATTTGAGCATCAGCTTCGTGGTTGTATAAAGCAACGCTCTGGATAACTAGGAAATGAGGCCATATGTCAAAAAATCTGAAATATCCCTTTAATGTTGTAAATGCCTATTCTAGGTGGAAATGGGTGATTTTTAATGGAATACCTGGATAGGTGTGCAGAGGTTCTACATTGTGTTTGCTAATCATGTTGAAGGGTACTCAAACAGTTACTTAATATTCCCAGTACTCAAGTAAAATGTTCTCCAAGTACTTTTTTACTCTTACTTGAGAAAATATTTTGACAACTCTACTCACCTCTGAGTAGAAGTGAATAAAGGTCATTTGGAGCTAAGGTTAGCATATGTAGCATGAAGCTAACATTAATAATATAATTAATATAATATAATTGTAAGCAGTGACAGTAATATACAGTAAAATATTTATGGACTGTTGAACCATGTTTCTGTATCTTTATGTAGTATAAAAATATATTCAAACATGACCATATATGGACAATTCCAATGATGCCGTCTATATCTATAGATACAGACGGCGTCTCTGGAATTGCCCATATATGGTCATGTTTGAAAACAGTTAAGGGGGAAAACAAATGAGAAAAAACTAAACTTTCTTTAATTATTCAAAAACTACTTTAACAAATGCTGAATTATGAATATAGTTTTCTACTAAATAAAGATACAAAGACATGGAGAGGAGCAAAGTGGTTCAACAGCCCATAAATACATACATAACGGAGAATGATGCTACATGTTAGCATCGGGCTAATGCTAACGGTTAGCTAGCGCTAGCTACAACTGCCATTTTTTCACTTCTACAGAACAATCTGCTGAGAGAAAATATCCATATGGGCCCGATTTACACTTGACTTTATTTGTATGTGATAAATAAGTTCATTTTCCACCAGAAAATGGCTAAAAAGCGTGAAAAATTGTGTTTCTCTAAAAATTCTATTTTCCACCTCGGCGAAGCCACGCCCCCTTCTATGACAAGATGCCGTCTGTATCTATCGGTTGTGTTCATGTGCCATCACAACATTCTAAAGAGCCCATAATTCAAAATTGAGGCAGTGTGCAGGTAAGAATTCCATGATAGTAACTATGGTAACCGTCACAATAGACACAGACGGCATCTCTGGAATCGCCCATATATGGTCATTTTTGAAAACAGTTAAAGGGGAAAACAATTTGGAAAAATGTAAATATTCTCTAATTATTCAAAAACAACAAACACTGAAATATGAATATAGTTTCTACTAAATAAAGATACAAAGACATGGGGAGGAGCAAAGTGGTTCAACTGCCCATAAATACATGAATAACGGAGAATGCTAACTTGATGCTACATGTTAGCATCGGGCTAATGCTAACGGTTAGCTAGCACTTGCTACAACTGCCGTTTTTTCACTTCTACTGAACAATCTGCTGTGAGAAAATATCCATATGGGCCCGATTTACACTTGACTTTATTTGTATGTGAAAAATAAGTTCATATTCCACCTGTGGAATGGCTAAAAAGAGTGAAAAATTGTGTTCCCCAAAAGATTCTATTTTCCCCCTCGGCAAAGCCACGCCCCCTTCTATGACGAGATGCCGTCTGTATCTATGCTGATTTTTGGTCCAGGCTTTTGACTAATATCTCTGTCGTTACTGGGACAATCTACAAGAAACAAGTTCAGTGTCTTCTCTGTCAGCACGTACAAACTAAGATCCAATTATTTTCTCATGAAGGTGCACAAAGTTGGTGGCCATAATTTAAAAACAAAACATTTGTGCGATTTGTTGGTCAGATGAACGCGGCAGGTTTGTGAATCCAATCACTTCCAAATAATGATCAAGTAAAAAACCTTTAGAACCATACTCTTTGGACATTTATTTAATGCAATTCTACAACGTGAAAGCAACCTATAGACTGTCATCTCCTAAACATATAAACGTAACCAACAGAACAGCGGCAGTTGGTCCGAGAGAGAATTCAATGCGCAAATATCTCTCTATATAAGACACAAACAAAGATAAATACTGGACCATGGAATAAATTGACCGGTTGCCCTTAGTAACAGTTCCTTACACCGTGGGAAGCACATACATGTCCATATATACGGGAGCAGCTGGCCAATAGGAGCGCGGCATTTCAGACAGTCAAAGTGACGCAGGCTGGACATAAAAATACCCTTTCAAATAATCGAAATGTGGTTATGAACAGCTACGGCAATTCCATTTCAGATTGTGTTTGTAGGCGCAAACTACAGGGTTAGCTATACACATTAGTGTATAACAATAGCTTTTGAGCTAAATGCTAACTCAAATTCAGCTAATTTTCTGCATTTTGTGGGGTCAGATACAAATCCAGTGGCCACTAAACATCATCATGATAAAGAAACAACAGAAATTATATAAATGGCATGAAACGGACAAAACATACATTGGGGTTTTCTAGTATGGATGCCGGGTAATAGAACTAACAAAATGTGCGCATTTGTGGGAACACGCTGAAATAGCTAAAGGCATTTCTATGATTTGTATATTCCGGGCCGTGACCCTTCTGCAAATCCCGGTAGGTAACTATAGTAATAGGCAGGAAGTGAACACCTGTGAGAGACGGATCCGGCTGGGATTAGGCACCTATTGTGCTGGGCTCAGACAGAGGGAGCAGTGAGGACGGCCCCATTACCTTTGACTGTTCTCACTCTATTCGAAGTCTTTTTCACCTATAGGTCACATTTAAATCCAACCGAGGGTCAATCTGCGGTCAATCTCAATTAGTGAAACGGTCCGCGCCTCCACAAAAGCTTTAAGATATCAATTTGAAACTATTGCTGTAGATTAATGACATAATTATGGGGGGGGGATAGAAATTACCTGTATTTTCTGTGGCTCCAGCTATTAGCCACATACGAGCTACATCAGACTGAAAACTCCAGTGTCTTTCACCACATTCGCACTCACAGATCTCTATTTAAGTGGATGAGGGATGTGTAAACTAGGTGTGAACTGTGTGTGATAACATGTGCATAATTAATTAGCTGCTAAATAGCACCCCATTTAGCTACGAACAGAGTGCGCTGTCCGTTTCTTTTTTTCTTTCACAAATTGCAGCATTTCACTGTACATTTCTTCTCTTCAAGACGAGAAAATAGATAGTTAGACAAACACACAATTCTTTCTATGTGACTCCTCAAAGTCCAAACTCCAAAGGCAAAGTTGACCCGTAATACTGTAGTGCCTGGATGTAACATTCGGATATGGGGTTGCTGCACCTGAACATCCTGAATGACCAGGTTATTGCATCAGTGGATTCCTTCTTCCCTGACAGCAGGGGCATATTCATAGTAAATAAGATCTCTTGGATTTAGTTGACACGTAAAGCGATTTACAGTAAGAAGACAGTGCCTTATGTGGCTCACATTGTGAAAGAGTGGTTCAGGGAGCGTGAGATGGATGGGCCGGCACAAAATCCAGATCTTAATCCCATTGAGAATCTTCGGGAGGTGCTGTAGAAACCATTGCTCATGCTCAGTGGTCACGCTCTCCCATCATCAACACAAGATCTTGGTGAAAAATTAATGCAACACTTTTGACGTGGCAGAAGCTTTTTGAAACAATGCCACAGTGAATGTGTAGTGCAATCAAAGCTAAATGTGTGCAACCAAATATTAAAGCAGGCCACCTTTGTTGAGGTAACTTTCTTTTCTGGCTCAGGCAGTGCACGTACGTGTGAGCAATAAATGTGCCGTGGCTTCCATGCCTTACCAGTTGACAGTCACTGATGTAAATGAATGGATAGCTCCAATCTTGTTTAACCTGAAATACTATGTCTCAGTCGTCCTCCAGGACGGACACAAGCCCAGACCTGCTCCGGAGAGAAGGTGCTAGATGAAAATGTGATCTAATGAAATCCCAAAGGAGTCCAGTTTGTCAGAATGACACGTCCCTCAGGCACAAGTCTGAGCAGCTCAGGGAACATTAGTTAGACTCAATGACCACCATGGGAATAACAGGAGAGAACAATGGAGTTCATAGATTTGATTAAATGACTTACACTAACAGATCATGACCTGGTTTCTGGAGTTCACAGATCAGTGAACTGATATTTATCATCTGATATAAATGATACCAGATTCAGTGGCAGCTGGTGACGTAAACTCTAGGTGGGGCTGTTGCACACCGTGTTGGTAAAACATTTTTATATGCATATACATATACATTTTATACTTAGAACACATTTGACCACACACCAGCAAATACCAACAGAACCAATGTTAAAGCCAACTCTCATTCAGAGCTCAGAGCATCAGGCGCAACTAGACGCAAGGTGAACGTTTTCACTAAGAACTGTGGTTAAAGAGCTGAGACTATTGCCTAACAACACATTTACCCCAAGCATGAGTCGTTAATGTCCTGCTTATAGTCAGCACCAGCACTAAAACTGGACAGATGTGAATCGTGGAATAAATAGTAAACCATTGGGCCCACCTCGAGCCTCTCTCGTCCTGACGTCGGTTAGCCTCTTTGAAACTCCACAAAGTCACTTCAGCTTCCCCACTTCCTTTTGTGTCGCATGCTTTAAGTCCTGTTGCAAAGAGTTGTGGCGTGTTTACATGCATGAGTCCCATGTACTGTCTCAATAATAATTTTTAAAAAATCTGTATAATCCACCGGTGTTGGCAGGTTTCTCTGGTGTTTTGAAATGCCGCGTGTGAGAGAATGTTACCAATGAAGAGCCTCTGCGTTGACCTCAGCCTGCTTTGCTGCTCTGTGATTGGCTCCAGGCCCACGGCTAATCCTTGACCAGTCACGACGTGTGTGTGTATGTGTATGTGCTGGAGGCGGGACCATGTGCGACTGCCACCATCACATCATTGTTAGTTTGTGTGTTCGCAGGACTAATAAAAACTAGTTCGCTTTCTGTTCTTTGTGGGAAAAATAAAAAAGACTACAATGAGTATACACACATTAATGACATTAGGCAATTAGTTACGCTATAACTAAAAATGACAAATACATTTTCTACTTTTCTCAAAAAATAACAGGAGAGGCTTGGCCCTACTAGCCCACCAATACCAGCCATCCCTGATCAGATTTTCTTTCTGAGTTGAAAAACACCGCAAAACTAGCGTAACAAAGAGAACATAATAAGAAAAAGTCACAGAAATTCTCCCTGAAGTAGAGAAATCCCAGTTTTTCGGGAGATAGTCGCGTGGTTAAGGCAGCTGCACATATGGTCGGACACTGCGTTGTGGGTTTGAGTCTCTGCTTTGATCATTTGCTGAATGTCACCCTCTTTTTAAATAGCACAGCCTGCGGTAACAGTGGCTGAGCTTGCACTCACACCTAACAGCAAGAAAGTCCCAGGTTTGATTCCCAGACTGGGTGCCATCTTCTTTTGTGTAGTTTGTGTGTGATCTCTCGCAAATATCGCAAAAAATCCTGCACACACTTCGCTCCTCTCCTTCCTGTCTCCACAAGTGTCAGTTCCCAGAGTGTGTCTGGGATCATGGGAAAGTCAACTAGCGCCGACTGATGTAAGTGAGACCTTCCTGTTCACTGGAAGAGTAGGGAGGCTGTGGGTTAAACTCCTGCTCTCTGCCCTGCCCAACATCAGTGTCAAAGAGAGTAAAAAATATTCCCACGTCATGTTTGAGACTCATCAACGCAGATTTGTTCAAGTTTCCTATAATTGTGTCCAAATTACACTGTACACTTGTTTTTACGTTCATTCATTCATTCATTCATTATGAAAGTTGGTCTCATGAAAGTGCTTTATTTGTATTAGCTGACCCAAGTGAAGTGAATAAGAGAGGTCCCAGGACTGGCCCCTGGGGAGCACCACAGGTCCAGACAAAATTGACTTGTCATTACTTTACAAAATTTGTCCTCTGCATTCGACCCATCCTTCAATGCCGTCCATTAAGAGCAGTGGGCGACTCCAGCGCAGCTCCCCTTGGTCCTACTTTGAGGCTAATGGGCAAAATCGCCTGGATGGAGGATTCCCCTCTTGTGCACGTACGGTGTATGAATGAGAGCGCAAATGGGTGTTTCAGCGCTTTGACCGTAATGTTGGCAGAAAAGCACTGCATAAATGTGAACATTTTACCATCCATCCATCCATCCATCCATCCATCCATCCATCCATCCATCCACCCAACCATCCATCCATCCATCCATCCAACCATCCATCCATCCATCCATCCATCCATCCACTATCCATCCATCCATCCATCCATCCATCCACTATCCATCCATCCATCCATCCATCAACTATCCATCCATCCATCCACTATCCATCCATCCATCCATCCATCCATCCACTCACCCATCCATCCATCCATCCATCCACTATCCATCCATCCATCCATCCACTATCCATCCATCCATCCATCCATCCATCCACTATCCATCCATCCATCCATCCATCCACTATCCATCCATCCATCCATCCATCCACTATCCATCCATCCATCCATCCATCCATCCACTATCCATCCATCCATCCATCCATCCATCCATCCATCCATCCATCCATCCATCCATCCACTCACCCATCCATCCATCCATCCATCCACTCACCCATCCATCCATCCATCCACCCACCCACCCACCCAACCATCCATCCATCCATCCATCCAACCATCCATCCATCCATCCATCCATCCATCCATCCATCCATCCATCCACTATCCATCCATCCATCCACTATCCATCCATCCATCCATCCATCCATCCATCCATCCATCCATCCATCCATCCATCCATCCATCCATCCATCCATCCACCCACCCACCCACCCACCCAACCATCCATCCATCCATCCATCCAACCATCCATCCATCCATCCATCCATCCATCCATCCATCCATCCACTTCCCTGGGTCGTGGGGGCAGATGCCCAAATCACATTGCACAAGCCCCTATGGCTCCTCCTGCAGGTGGTGGGTCCACAGAAGGACCTGTTGGTCTCTCATAAGGCGCTGCTGAACCGCTCTTTGTCTGACCCGTCACCAAGGACCTGTTTGCCCTGGGAGACCCTACCAGGGGCACGAAGCCCCCGACAACAGAGCCCCTAGGATCATTCGGGTGCTCAAACCCATCGACCACGTTAAGGAGGGGTGACCATTTAACACCATCCTTCTTTGATACAAACTCCTTTGCATCTACTGGAGAAGCTCCCTCAGACATTTTTCTGTTCACAGAGTTTATACAGGAAGAAGCAAGTCCAATTGCATGTGTTTTAATGCCCAAAGACTATATTTTAATGCCACACACGCAACAACAAAAAACCAATTCAGCGCACAAAGGAAAGACAATTGGACAATACTGACAACTTTTCAGCACAAAATGTGGTCAATCTCAGCCAAAAATGTGGTAGATCATCATTTTGAACTTTGGATTTTGGCAAACCTGTGTATCACGCAAACGCCGCAAAGCAACATAGAGAAAACCTAAGCCTTTTGCGGTAAGATTAGAGCAGTAATAGCAATTGCAATACGTTTTTCTTCTGACATAGACATATTGTGCAGCCGATCAGTCATATCCACTCAAACAAATCCACAAATCATGCAGCTCAAATCAATCACTTAGGAAAATGCGTGTGGATTTTGAGCCAGAACACCAAAAGCTGGTAAAACATGCAACAGATGCTTCCCGCGCTTGGCCGTGCTCCCGCTCCCCTCCTGACACAGAGGGCAGCCCTGACCTATATCCCCGCTCCCTGTAGGACCGGGCCAGGGCACGTGGACTGAAGAGTGGCCATAGGACAGCACGCTCCTCTAGTGAAGGGCCTGATTGCCATTTTCAGCGATTAGCAATCCTAAAGGCTAAAGAATTTGACCACCTCAAATGGTAAAGTGGGATTTGTTGAGCCATTCAGAGGGACAGACTTGAGAAAGTTGTCATTGTAACATGATTACACTGATGTTATGACAAATATTTCGCAGGACACCATTAAAGGTGCACTATGCAACTTTTTAAGTAAATCAGAAGTTCATATTAGTGCGTGTTTGAGCTTTCAGTGACCCGCCGGCTGTATGGGGGTTAGCCTGGCTTGATCCTGGTGGCTCCCATGATGCTTCAGGATACATTTTATTTCAGTTTTTTTTAGGATTTCTGGTAGGTTTTCGGAATAGATACAGACGGCATCTCATCATAGAAAGGGGCGTGGCCTCACCGAGGGGGAAAATAGAATCTTTTGGGAAACACAATTTTACACTCTTTTTAGCCATTCCACAGGTGGAATATGAACTTATTTATCACACAAATAAAGTCAAGTGTAAATCGGGCCCATATGGATATTTTCTCACAGCAGATTGTTCAGTAGAAGTGAAAAAACGGCAGTTGTAGCAAGTGCTAGCTAACCGTTAGCATTAGCCCGATGCTAACATAATAATAATAATGCATCGGTTTTATATAGCGCTTTTCTGGACACTCAAAGACGCTTCACATTGCATTATTCATTCAATCCATACTTGGTGGTGGTAAGCTACTATTGTAGCCACAGCTGCCCTGGGGTAGACTGACGGAAGCGAGGCAACCAGTCTGCGCCATCGGCCCCTCCGACCACCACCAACCACTCACTCACTCACTACATTCGCTAGGCTTCCTGGTGTTCCCAAACGGTCTCCCATCCAAGTACCGACCAGGCCCTTCCCTGCTTAGCTTCCAAGGTCTGACGGGATCGGGCAGAGCAAAGGCGGTATGGCCACGACATGTAGCATCATGTTAGCATTTTCCGTTTAAAAAAAAAATGTATTTATGGGCCATTTTGCTCCTCTCCATGTCTTTGTATCTTTATTTAATAGAAAACTATATTCATAATTCAGCATTTGTTAAAGTTGTTTTTGAATAATTAGAGAAAGTTTTTATTTTTTTCAAAATTGTTTTCCCCCTTAACTGTTTTCAAACATGACCATATATGGGCGATTCCAGAGATGGCGTCTGTATCTATGGGGTGTATATGTAACCATGGATACGGTTCAATCAGCAATGAAATCCTTTGCTCACCCCCCAAGCATCTGCTGGGTCACTGAAAGGTCAAATGCGAATTTTTATTTCATTTTTTTTTACATAAACAGTTGCAAAGTGCACCTTTAAAGACTGGAATATCTTATCATTTGAAGATGACACAGCAGCTAAAATGGTTGTGGTGTGGCAGTCAAAAATATACCCAAGAGGTGAATAACAACAGCTTACACTTTTTTTTATATTGCGCCTTACAAGGTGGGTGAGTGTCGTCACCGCTAGTGGCTATAACATTCAGGCCTAAACTGCATCTAAAGATACGACTCTAATGGTAAATGGTCTCAACTTATGCAGCGCTTTTCCACCTACATTAGGCACTCAAAGCGCTTTACAGCAAGGATCCACTCACCCATTCACACTCTCATTCACACACCAATGTACGCAGACACTGGGGGCAATGTGGGTGAAGTGTCTTGCCCAAGGACAAAACGACAATGTGCACTTTCAGGAGGTGGGATTCGAACCCCCGACCTTCCGATCATGAGACGACTCGCTCTACCATCTGCGCCACTGTCGCCCCACAAAGACTACGGTCAAAAGCCGAAGAATTTACTCAATTCGGCAGCATCTCCATGGAAACGACCCGGTGACGTCCCGCCCCCAGCAAAGCCATCCTCTAATTATGAGGGGGAAAGTTACGCAGTGTTGCTTTAATTCAGATAAGTCCAGCACATGGGAAAGGTCTGGTCTGGTGTGACAAAGGTGTTCTCACAATCGCTTCAATAAAAGTTGGGCTAAATGCATTGACCGGGACCCAACAGCTGCTGCTAATACTGGCATCACAAGGGCATCTATCTGTTCCACTTTAATGGCAAATCCAAAAAAAAAAGAGAGGGCCCGGACTGCGCCCAAACCTGCAGGGCCAACCCTCTCAAGAAACATAACTCATCAAGACGCGGCGCGTAATCAGCTATAGCCTAATCATAACCACGTCTATACTGGTGCGTTCAATCCCACAAAATGGATTCTCTGCCTGTGCAACGATTGCCAGCCAGTGCTCCTTCGAGGGGAGGGGAGGGGGGGTGTCTTTGGGACGGGGAAAAATGCCGCCCCGCAATCGCAAAACCACGGGCGAAATACGCGAGCGCGGTCGGGAGATCCATAACGTCGGGGAAACGCCACGAATATGTCATGACAAGACGCAAATTTGGCAAAAAAATGAGTAGGTGCTTGGGCTAAAAACGCCAATCTCCAAACCACAAATGCGTTATGAATCCACGTATCCAGCACAGGTCACGCGTTTTTACGTCTGCCACGGAATGACAAGCACTAAATAGCCCGCGGTGTCGTCCGAGGAAACGGATTTGGGATAAAGGGGATGAAAACGCGCTAATGAATGGGCGAAAGCGACGCCCTCTTGTTGAACATGCGAGCCAGCTCACGCATGAAACCGACGCACACGCCACATGCCCGTTTCACCCTGTTGATGCCACGATCCGACGTTCAAAAAAAAAAAAAGAAAAGGAAAGGAAAAGCAAAAATACAGCCGATCTGTAGGTGTGCCATCTTTGCGCACCGCTGACACGAGCCCGCGCAGACGCGTTTTACGCACTCACCTGAAGCGAGGCGAATCCTTGATGCATTCCTCAAAGTCCACCGTCATTTTTGCGGTCTGTCCCGGCGTATTCCCCCAGTCTTGTTTTAGCAGGACGTGAATGTCATTGCACGATGGAGTCCAGAATAACCCAAAAGCGCGCGTGTGTGTGTGTGTCCTTGTCGTCCTGCCCCTGGCGCGCAGCGGTTCTGTCGCTCCTCTGACAGCGGCGCCGTGACACGGAATGGGAGCGAGTGGAGGAGGCGGATTTACTACGACAGACGCCGCTCCTGCCGCCGCCGCCGCTGCTGCTGCTTCTTTTGGGAGGCGTGACTGCGGAGTGGAGTGAAGAGAGGGACCGGAGAGGGATAAGGAGAGCAGCAGCGCGCGCCCTCCTCTGGCCACACCGAGTATAACGCGTGTAGGATGAATATGGGTGAAGTGGGACACTTTTTGAAAATTCAGTTTCCACCTCATTTTTGGTTTGGAATTAAATGCCTTTAATGTTGTATGTTTTTAAAAAGCTTTAGATTCTATTTTACACCAGTGGAGGAAAAAAAGTCAAATGTTTAACAAAGAAGTTATAATTTTGCCTCAAACACAGGTTGGTCCAATGATACATTTTTTGAGGTGCTATTGGTAAAGTGTGACACTTGTAATTGGTAAAGTGGGACACTATTAACATAGTAATTTTTCCATTCAAAATCATTAACATTATTGTAGCAAGTACTTGTATGAATATGTGAAGAGGTTATGAATAATAATAACCATTCTAATGGTCATTCTAACGGTGTGTGAGACATATGACCATGAAGGACATGTGTCTGACGTGCAGCCTGTGCTGTTGGTGCAGAAGGAGTCAGACATGTTACAGTGTGGAATATCTAACTGGGACCTTTGGTATGAACTAAAAACAAGAGTGACAGAACAATGGAAGAATAATACTGTGAAGTGCTTTCATCAGATTTGTTTTTGTTTATAAATGAGTGAGGGATAATATGAAGGACATGCCCAAAAAAACACACGTAAATCTGTGAACTCAGGCCGCCTTTGATTGGTGAAGTATACGGGTTTTAAAGATTTGCAAAGAATTATATATATAGCCGGTATTTAAAAATAAATAAATGTACAATTAAAGAACTTAGAAACCTCAAAAAGAACAACTTAATGTTGAAATGTTGCTAAACGGCGATCAAGAGTTCATAGTGAACAAGAGCTACAGTTAAAACTTCAATCAGAAATGTAATCAGCAAACCCAGGATTTTCCACAAAAATACACTGTCCCACTTTGCCAATATGAGGCTGTCCCAATTTACCAATAGCACATTGGTAAAGTGTGAATTTGATAAAGTCTCTTATAAAAATAAAAGTATAAAGAATAAACATGTGATTTTGAGATGTTTTGTTTGCAGATGCATTCCCTTATATAATTTATCAACAAAAATCTGCATGTCTGTTAGTTTTAAAAAGTTATAACCTTAAGATCATAAATCCCCAAATGCTTTGTCATTGGACACACCTCTGCTTTTTTACTACTTGGTGGTAGATTATGGTTTGCCACGCCATATGAAGTGAATTAATATCCACAAAACCATTATTTTCTTATCCTGCACATTCTAATTATTCAGTGTGTATGTATTTTTAGTGATAAAATATGACACATTATAAAATAATCATGATTAAAGTTAAGTGTCCCACTTTACCCATTGTCCCACTTTACCCATATTCACCCTACCATTTCCGCTGACTACAATAGGGTGACCACCTGTCCCTTATTTGGTGGCACAACAAGCGACCTAAAATGTGCAATACTCAGCTCTCCGATCCTATATTTTCTTTGCATTGGCTTCCAGTTTAATTTAGAGTTGATTTTAAAATCTTACTTTTTCAATACAATTTTCAAATTTCATTGCATTGACCGGCGATCTGTGGCACTCCACAAAAACTTGATGTGGCCCTGTGTCAAATTCTTCACTGTGAAGTCCATCTTCACTCATACAAAGTGATTTCAGTAGATTTTTTGAGAGAAGCCTTCCCTGGGCGACTGCTCTCCCTGAAAGGGGACGTAAACTGGCCTGCGTACTCGCCCGATTTAGCCTGTGATTATTTCCTGTGGGTTTATCTCAGATCCCTGGTTTAAATCGATCGTCCGTAGACCCTGACGACTTAGAGAATAACATCCGAACCCAAATTGCCAACACACCGGTCAACATGCTTGAAAGAGTGAACCCAAACTTTAAAAATCATCTGAATCAGTAGTACAGGCTGACATTTAAAGGATATTCTTTTCAAAACTGGGTAAAGTTAAATCTCCTATGTTGTGTGACAGACTGAAGAGTTTTGAAATGTGTAGGTTTCATTTTCAAAAAAGGAAGTTCCCTTGCGCAGAACTTACATTTCCCCACATGAGTAACAAGCTGACTGCTGTCGAGCGTCAGGCAATTATTTGGTCCCAGATGAAAGTCGATATGTTATGACAGAAAATTGGCCAAAATATCTTGACAAAAATAATTTGCCTGCCCTGAATGCAAAGGTAGTATCTCCATCCATCCATCCATCCATCCATCCATCCATCCGTCCATCCATCCATCCATCCATCCATCCATCCATCCATCCATCCATCCATCCATCCATCCATTTTCTTCCACTTGTCCGTTGCCGGGTCGTGGGGGCAGCCGTTGGAGCTGCCCAAATCACATGGCACCAGCCCTTTGTCACTTTTTTGTCACTTTTTTGTTGCTTTTCCAGCGCATTTTTGTTTGGCTTTACCCCAGTCCAAAAGCTTCTGGAAAAAAGCTGTGAAAATAGCAACAAAACTGAGACGAAAACAATGATGGAAATGTGACAAAAAAGTGAGAAAATTTGGACAAAAATGTCACAAAAATGACAAAAGAAATGACAAAAAAAATTACAAAAATGTGACAAAAAATGACAAAAAAATGATAAAAATTTGACCAAAAAATGACAAAAATTTGACGAAAAAATTACCAAAAAATGACAAAAATTAGACGAAAAAATGACAAAAATGTGACAAAAAAATGACAAAAATATGACAAAAAATGACAAAAAAATGATGGAAAAAAAATGTGATGACGTGAGGAAAAAGATCCTCTCGGTTCAGGCGGGAGTTAAGAGGTTAAGCTTTTAGATTTGGGTAAAGCTCGGCTTCGGGGTAAGGGTAAGGTAAAGTGAGAGGCCAGACCGGTGGCCCTAGAGCCAGTGGCCCTTCTGTGCTCTTCTAGAATAGACATATGGCCAGTCCGCCCCTGGTCATGGGACACCCCGACAACAGAGCTCCCAGGATCATTCAGGTGCTCAAACCCCTCCACCACGTTAAGGTGACTGATCCAGGAGGGGAAGGTAATATCTGAAAGAGCTCAATATGTGCAAATATTCCTCATGTCCGCCAGACAATAGTCAGAACCTAACAACCAAACCAAACACAAAACAGAACTTTAGAAACTTCCGCTTTTCAATCAGCGACAGGGAACTAAAAGACAATTTCCCCATTTCACTGCAAACTGTGTATGAAATGAATAACATTCCAGTGGAAAAACTAAAATGAAGGCCTGGTAGAAGAACAGAGAAAGATTTGGTCTCCTTTAAAAAGGTGCATCATGAGGGGTTCACCCCAAAGGCACTCAACCAACAACTTAGGGCCCCCTTCTGTAAAAGTGATTAGCATTTATATCAATTTAAGCTGCAAAACGTTAAAAATTTGGTTTAATGAGTTGGAATCATTTTAAATTTTATGCTGTTTTCAATCAAAAACACATCAAATTCATTGTCTCAAATTATCTTTTGACCCACACTTCAGTGTCCCGCGACCCTCCCAGGGGTCCTGACACTCACTTTGGGAACCACTCCACCCGTCAGCTGTATGGGTGGCGAGCATTACCTGTGTTTTTCCATTCCAGTGGCCTCTATGATGCTCTGTTTGTTAGGGTTTCTGGTAGGATTTCTCCAATATGCGCAACCATGGAGATAGAGACAGTTCCATCTGCAAAGAAAACCTACAGGAAACCCTAAAAAGCAACTAGTCCTGGAGGATCCTTGGAGCCACTGGGATGGACAGCAGCCACCATAGACACAGACGGCAATGCTTCACACAAGGGGGCGTGGCCTAGTCGAAAGGGAAGAAAACCTCTCATGGAATCAACTTTTTTCTTTTTCAAACATGACCATAGATGCCGTCTGTATCTATGCAGCCGCTGGATCACAGAAAGATCAAATACACACAAATATTGACTCTCCCATAAAAAAGTTACATAATGTGCACAGCTAAATACATTGTAGGATACTGAGGTCACATTTACTAGTAGCATTGAAAGTTCCTCTGCTTTTTCCTCCCATTTTGTTAAAGTGCGAATTCACACAATAACGAGTCACTACTGGGTCCAAACTGTTGAGAGTTCCATAGATAAACACAGCAAAAGAACACAACTCTATCTGAATTTTCTGCTGAAATAGCAGCAGATACTTAAAGGTCCTATATCATGCAAAATCGACTTTTTGGAGCTTTTAGCCATGTTGTTTTGCTATTTCCTTATCAAAAACACCCCCAGAGTGGTTTGTGGCTTCATTCACGCAGCTCTCAGTAATCCTCTTGAATCCTGCTCTCTGAGCAGCTGCTCCTCCCTCTCCTGGTGAACGACTGAGTGTTCAGTTGTGTCGTCACAGCGGAACGGAAGTGCTCGACGTCTGTAATGTAATGTCTTACAGCCTGATTTTAATTTGTAAAACAGCGTTTTCATTATTTCTGTCGTAAGAGAGATGAAAGAGAGAAAAAATAAATTAAAAAGGATGCGCCCGAGGTGCTTCCGGTCAGCTGTGGCCAAAACAAACACATCCCTGAGCGTCTGAACAGATCAGTCATGTTTGCGCTGCAGCTGAAGATGGAGCTCGTTATAACTGGACACACCTGTTCTTATTCTTACCTAACGATAAAGTCACGGACGGAGAAAAAGAAGCGCGTTTGGCTACGAGGACGAGAGTTTGTTCAACTTTTTTCAAGAAGAGGCCACTCAGCTGTTTTTCTCTCCGGGATTCAGTGACTATCACCAAAATATTGTTTTTCTGTGACTGTCACTGATGGATGTTTGGTGAACCTTCGCCAGAACCAAAGTGGATTAACTTTTATAACCAACGTGAGTCCCATAATGTAAACAGCGATGGAGCAGAGGGTGAGTCAGTCCAAACGCGTGATAGCATATTAGCTTGTGTGTTAGCATATTAGCATGTGTGTTAGCTTGTGTGTTAGCATATTAGCATGTGTGTTAGCCATTTATGAAGCTGTGTTGCAGATGTCAACTCCGTATAACTGCATTGTGAAGTATCTTCACTTATTGCTGTTTATTTATGTTACGGTAAAGTTGTATGTGCGGAGAGAGGGGGCGGAGTTAACTGAATCGAAGCGTTGTGTCTTCCGGGTTTGAAAAATACCTCCAGAAAACACTTATATTTATCACAAAAATGAGTGCTCAATAATGGTAGAGGTACAATATATCATATACATACTTAACTTTGGAATGGCTAAAATAGCAGGATATAGATCCTTTAAAGTGACTATACGGAGTTCAAAAAGGTTAAAACAAAGTATTTCCTCCCTTTACATGTTCCAGCCATGTCCTAATGTGTAGAATGAGCCCAGACATGTTCACCACAACTGCCTCTAAAATCCTGCACTGTCACTCAAAAAGCTGTCATGCACGAGCTCAATATAGAAGGTGCAGTTACACAAATGACCTCAGGTGGCAGTAGTGAGCATAAAACAGCCAACTTGCATCTAGCTCCTTCAAACTGAGCACTTATTTTGTTATCTCTTTATACATAAATGCTGCCCTCAGAAAAAGATTATTTTCTAGGCTATTTCTATTTAAGATATTATTCTATTTAAATGTGCACCTTACAGAGCTTTGTCATGCAGTCTTTATGTTTACATTTTATAGTGAGTTTTCAATCAAACTACTCGTATTTGGCTTTGAATCTGACTTCAAATTTAATTTCACAGCTCTCACTTTGCGGGAAAAAATATCGCGATATATATATCGTCTACCAACATTCAACCTAAATATAATGGGATATGAGTTTTGGTCCATATCGCCCAGCCCTAGTAGTACCTAAACTTTTTTTCCATGCTGGTATCGTTTCGGTACCCAGCCCTAAAGTTCACCTTAGTAACTTTTGTACTTCGTTGGCCATGTTAACATAGAAATAAAGAAATAAGAAGTAAATGTGATTAAATGGTGCAGGAAACATTAAAACATGTCTGTATTTCTTGCAGAAGTATGTTTGTACATTCAAATGAGTGGATCAAGAGCAGATTAGTGATGCACATTTCATTAATGGTTACTTTATCAAACGATTATCAATGAAAGGAACAGGCCACTGTTTTTACATACTGAAATATGTTCTTACCTGAGCTTAGACGAGTTGATGCGTACCTGTCTGGTCTTTGCGCATGCGCTCAGTCACGGAAAACGACCAAAGATGTTGCTAGCATTTGGCCTCTCCTAGTGTATTCCTATGGCTCCAAACGGGGCTGAAGTTGGAAGAGAATAAGCTCTTCCACGGGTACAAAGACCAGACAGGTACGTATAAAAGCCCATTATTTGAGATACTACTTTTACTTAAAGCAGTACTAAGTAACTCTTCCCCCTAGAGGCCATAAGCGCAACTGCAGGCGTAGTAGCAAGTTACGATTTTTTAACTTATTAATTGTCTTGGAGAGTAAATACTACGCTAACAGGAAAGACGAAGGGAGAGAGGGTTACTGTGCATCCAATTATACAATGGAAATATTTTTTTTCACTCAAACCTGGCTGTAAATACTGTTTAAAGTGACGTTAGCCCACAGTTAGCTTTGCCCGTTAGCCTGTTAGCTTCTTCTTCGTGATTCCATTAGTGTGTATTGCTTTCTCTGGACTGGTGGCAGTGAAGTTGCAAACCTGGTTTTCTGTCCAGAGACACCAGGGGGAGATGAAAGACCCTCCAGTCATCCCATAAACACTTGTATTACCCCCACAGGGACTACGAAAAGGATTTATTAAGGTAAACACGTTACTTAGTACTGCTTTAATATATATATATATAATATCAAATCTTTTTAAAGTAATGCAACTCTTACTTGAATAAGCCTATAGCCTGGCAAATCCACTATGGTGTCCCTTTGTATTTTACACACACAAGGGCATCAGTCCGGTCGCCGAGTCCTCGTTCACGCCTCGGGTAAACCCACCTCTGCTCATGTTATTCACTGACCTTGAATAAGACGCTCGTACAGTTTATGCATGTTCTGTTTTATCTCCACGCTGTTCTTTTCAGGTTGGAAGGAGTGCAGCAGATCCCCTTGAATTTGTCCAGTCCTGGAGGTTTTAGACATAAAAAAAAATTGGCCGGAAACCCAGGGCATTGAGCTTTGACATCTGCAAACACGACGAAACAAAAAGATAAAGTCTTACTTATTATCCTTTGTTTCGTAACTTTCTTTAGGAAAACTTGGGATCTAAAAATAAATGTGCTTCCGGGACCATTAAAAATAAATATAGAACTACCTTGATTTTAACATAATACCCGGCCCTTGCCAAAAGAGCTGCCGGTTTATCCTTTTTTCCCCTGTTGTACTTCTAACAGTTAATGAGATCTAGAGCAGAAATCAGAACAAATATAACATGAGCTTATATTTTTCTCCTCAAAAGTGTAAGCCTGTTATTTTCCAACAGAAAACAAAACACATCAACAGTATACAATCGAAAAGATTATAGCAATAAACAAAAATGAAAGAAATTCACATGACAAAAAGTGGAATGGGATGTTATGGGACTGATGTGTACTAACATTTTTGAATTTCCTAATGTACACAATGTAATTAATGTCTTATCATGTTTATTCAGTGGTTCTCAAACTTTGAAGCGCGAGTGGGACGGGTGTGGGTTTTAAAATCAAACCTGCAACAAACCAGCTGCCCCAGGACTACCATCCCAAACTCCAACAAATTTAGATCAACAATTTTAAGATGAATGAATATAAAACAATCAATAAACACTCCAAACAAGATAAAAATGTGTATAAGGATGAACAGAACAAAGGAAGACTGGTGGAGTGCCCATTCTTTGAGAGCCGCTGCAAAATATAAAATATAATGTAAAATATAATGTAAAAAATAATATGGAATTGATGCAAAATATGTCAAGGACTTGTATGTCTTGTATGTCTTGTCTTTGTGTTTGCTTGTCTTGTCTTTGTCTTGTCCTGTCTTAGTCTGGAATTATCTTTCTGTGAAATGTATTGTGATTTTGGTATTGTTGTGTTATTTATGGTTTTCTTTTATTCAATGTCTACTGAGACTGTGTCTATGTCTGAGGTGAATGAATGAATAAAAAAAAAATATATATATATTATTTTAAAAACGAGTAAAAATGGATGCATGCATTTTATTACATGTAGCGATTGTAGCTTTTAGTAATAACTGTGTAGTTATTGTCAAAAGCAAATAAAGGGAGAGAAAAAATAGCATCAGACCACTGACATAAATAAAAACCACGGGACCCCCAATTACCCCAAAGGTTAGTGCTAGATCGTACGCTCCGGAGGGACAGTCTGCTGTGAAAACGTGAGATATCATGACACAAATTAAGGTTAGGGTCAGAGAAATGGTTAACCTCTTCGCCTGAACCGAGAGGACCTTTTTCCTCACGTCACCCCTTTTTTTCTCCCAACATTTTTTTGTTGGGTATTCAACTCATTTTTGTAACTTTTTTGTCATTTTTTTATCACATTTTTGTAATTTTTTTGTCACATTTTTGTCATTTTTTCGTCAATTTTTAATCCATTTTTTGTCACATTTTTGTCACTTTTTTTGTCAATTTTGTATCACATTTTTGTAATTTTTTTGTCACATTTTGTCACATTTTTGTCATTTTTTCGGCAATTTTTTATTAATTTTTTGTCACATTTTTGTCATTTTTTTGTCAATTTTTTATCAATTTTTTGTACTTTTTTGTGACATTTTTTCGTCAATTTTTAATCAATTTCTTGTGACATTTTTGTGATATTTTTGCCACTTTTTCATCAATTTTTCGTCGCTTTTTTGTCACATTTCCATCATTGTTTTCGTCTCAGTTTTGTTGCTATTTTCACAGCTTTTTTCCAGAAGCTTTTGGACTGGGGTAAAGCCAAACTGGAGAAAATGTGCTCGGTTCAGGTGGGAGTTAAGGGGTTAACCTTAAGGATTAGGATTATTTGTATTTTTAGACAAACCAACTCATAGATCTATACAAAATCACAGCAGACCGTCCCTCCGGAGCATACGATCTAGCACTAACCTGTGACTACAAAGTGACGTCACATCCGGTAGCTTTAGCCTAATGCTAACAGCTTTGAACATTGCGGTTTGGGCATTTCGTGAGCCACAGTCAACACCACGGGTCCACAATGTTCGCGTTAGAGGAAATGACAGTTTGTGTGCCGTCATAAAAGCGGACATATCGTCGATACCATGAGTTTAAATGTTATGAAACTGTGAGTCTTATTCTGACCATGGTTTAGACAGACGTGTATGGTAAACCGACGCAGGAGGAGCTCGTGCAGAGGTTTTTTGACGACGAGGGGGGCTGATCGTTCGTGTTTCTCAAACCTTTGCCCCAGCTTGCACGTAAATATGTTCATAAACCTTGCACAATAACCTGGCATTGCTTACTGAGTTGAAAATGTGTTACTAATAGCAGAAAAAGCTCCACATGTCCCTGATATGGCTAAAAAATGTGGTACGACTTTACTTCCGGACTACAGATTTATTCCGGAAGCTATGCGGTCCACATGCGTCTTCACTCAACAGAGGTTAATTCATATACAAATCAAAACGGCACGCTTATTTTAACATGTTTGACTAAAATAACATACTGGCTATTTGCACAGGGTGTGTGTGGTTTTATTATGGCGTTGTCATTAATCTTGAACACGTTTTCCCACTTCAGCAGCAACATGAAGAGATAGGCAGCTGCTACCAAGGACAACATGCACAACAACATGACTCGATATTTGATCTTTTTTCAATATGTCGGGAACAAATACAGGTCAGTGATCAACTGATGCATTAAACTAAATATCTGCTGCATGCGGTTGGATGAAAAGCCACTTTATGTCAACAGTGGTGTGGTCAAAGTACCTCCTCAACAGCTGAACAAGAAAGGAGTCCAGGACCATTTAGAGGTAATTTCCCCCTGCTGTATGAAGTGTTTATGATGTCACGTAGCCAACACTTTGTTTGGTAAATATTGCACTGTTGATTAATAATTGCAGATATGAAACTGTATACTGAAACAATTAATCGATTAATCTGCAACTAATCGATTATTGAAATAGTTGATATCTATTTTGGTAATCGATTAATCGTTCTCTGGTTCACACAGACTCAAATGGAATTGGTGTATAGATACAGACGGCATCTCGTCATAGAAGGGGGCGTGGCTTCGCCGTGGGGGAAAATAGAATCTTTAGGGAAACTTAATTTTCCACTCCTTTTAGCCATTTTCTGGTGGAATATGAACTTATTTATCACATACAAATACAGTCCATTGTAAATCGGGCCCATTTGGATATTTTCTCACAGCAGATTGTTCAGTAGAAGTGAAAAAACGGCAGTTGTAGCTAGCGCTAGCTAACCGTTAGAATTAGCCCGATGCTAACATGTAGCCACTTTGCTCCTCCCCATGTCTTTGTACCTTTATTTATTAGAAAACTATATTCATAATTCAGCGTTTGTTAAAGTAGTTTTTGAATAATTAGAGAAAGTTTAGATTTTTTCAAAATTGTTTTCCCCCTTAACTGTTTTCAAACATGACCATATATGGACGATTCCAGAGATGCCGTAATTATTTAAAAACTACTTTAACAAATGCTGAATTATGAATATAGTTTTCTATTGAATAAAGGTACAAAGGCATGGAGAGGAGCAAAGTGGTTCAACAGCCCATAAATACATGAATAACGGAGAATGCTAACTTGATGCTACATGTTAGCATCGGGCTAATGCTAACGGTTAGCTAGCGCTAGCTACAACTGCCGTTTTTTCACTTCTACTGAACAATCTGCTGTGAGAAAATATCCATATGGACCCGATTTACACTTGACTTTATTTATGTGATAAATAAGTTCATATTCCACCAAAAAAGGCTAAAAAGAGTGAAAAAATGTGTTTCCCAAAAGATTCTATTTTCCCCCTCGGCGAAGCCACGCCCCCTTCTATGACGAGATGCCGTCTGTATCTATGTAGTGTTTTGTACATTGTAAATTTCATAAATATCTGTCTGTGTCTCGTCCAATCAGAAGCAGGCATTGCTTCTCTTGCACTGTAACAGATCGATCATTTTATAAAAACCGTGTTAGAGACCTGGATGCATCATCAGCTGTTGTCTACCATTCACCAAAACATCCGGCGGAAATTGCGGACGTAAACAATAACACCGATCGCTCGTATTGATCACAAAATAATCGCTAGTTGCAGCCCTATACAGGAGTTCCCAAAGCGGGGGTCGGGACCCCTAGGGTGTCGCGAGGCCTTGAGCTTATAAATTGTGAAATCCTTTGTAATATCCAAAATGAACAGTTTACATATATTCACCTTATTCTGCCCCGCCCACTTTTGCCTCTTTTTGCTTTGTCTCGGGACTTCCGTTGTACAGACAATTCCGGTCGAGCGCGAAGCCCGTTCATTTAAACGGAGAACGAGGGAAAACATTCTCCGCTCAAATCTGATGTTTAGTCGATTGATTTGTGTAAAATGTCCAATGTTCATTTGCACCAACATGTCAACTCTGCACCGTTTCTCAGCGAGGCCAGAAAACGGCTTTGTTTTCGTGTAGTGACTGATTTTATGTGGATTTCTCCAGCCCCATGTAAACATATAGGAGAAAAGGGGCGGGCGCTATTCATGGCGGCGCCCACACGAGCCTCCGGAATAAGGTGAATATTAACTTGAATGTAGCAATAGAGGCAATAACTTAATGTAATGGGGTCCTGAGTTGCTAACGTGTCAATTTTTGGGGTCCCAGCCAAAAAAGTTTGGGAACCCCCACTCCAGAATACCACAACTTCACAACAGTATTCATGTAAAAGTAAAACGAAGCTTTTGGTTTAAGGCATCACAGTTTCAGCTCGTGCATTAGTGTGGCTCAATACAACAAAACAAAAACCAAAGCCCAAAGCGAAAACTTTAAAGATGAATACGACAAAAATCAGCGTGGTTATAAATATGATACAGTATTTTTATAAACTCTTTGGAGCCAGGCTTTTAAGTTGTTTTTGACACGTGTAAAAAGATTTCCATGTTTGTGCAAACCTTTTGTAGTTAACACTTTCCTCAGGTCGACTCGAGTGTGAGCCCTCTTGGTGTGGGTGTGTGTGTAAGTGTGTGTGTGTTCTTGTACTTAGGACATTGTGAGGAGTGAGGACATTTTTGTAAAGTGAAGATATTTTGGGTGGTCCTCACTTATTGGAAGGACTGTTTGAGGGTCATTATGTGTTTTTTGGGTTAGAATTGGGACTAAAAAGTGATACATTTTCTCTGTTCATCCTCTTCTTTTTGAGGCGGCCATTTTGCGTCTGAGGCCTGTAAACCCGGCGCGCCTGACGGTGTCCAGCCGAACGGACGCCGGAGTCCACGCCCTGTGTAACTCGGCCCACTTCGACCTGCAGCGCAAAGACGACCAAGAGCCTTTCACCGAAGAGATCCTCGTGGACGCACTGAACTTCCACCTCAGAGAACAGCAGATCCGGTGAGAGGCTGCAAATGTGACAACCACAACATAGAGGCGTGCGAGTGATGTTACTGCATAGCAACAGCACGGTAACGCCAAACAAGTTTCAAGTCATCAAATGAGTTTCAAGTCATCATGTGTTATATTTTGTTAAGTCTGCAAAAACTATGATGAAATATCTTTGATGACACAGCAACAGTGCAGAGACTCCAGACGACGCCCCAAATCCAAAATTTAAGGCCCAGGTTTGCGCTCATAAAAGTTTGATGTGAGTTTCTGGGTCAGAGAACTGCGTCACCGGAGCTAAAAGTAGAAACAGAAAAAAAGTGAGTAAACAGGTATAGAAGCAAAGGAAGGGATTTTATTTGTACAGTGATTTTCAGACATGGTCACCCCCATTCACCTAATCAAGCCAGAATTTAGTCCTATTTGAGACGCCCCCCTTTAAATATGATTCAAGTTCATACCTGTTTTTTTCCTCTTATAGATGAGGTTTTGAAAATGTCAAATAAAGACAATACGATCACGGTGAACAAACCAGAAAACCAGAAAAAAAACATACTACCTAAATGCAATTCAACCAAACTAAAGCATAGATAAAATCATGTTTCCAATGAAAAAGACTTGTGGGGGTGTTATGCTAAATGGACTTTTTCAAGCTTTACATCATGTTATTATGTCATTCCCTCATTAAAAACATGCCTGAAGTGTTGCCATGGCACATTCACGTGTTTTTGAGTAATCTGTAAAAACTCTGATGGCGGCCATTTTAGGGATAGGTTTGCCTGAGTCCTCCTAGGAACACGCCCACCTGCTGGAGACGCCTCCGAGCTTTCGTCACCAGCCGAGTAACCAACCACTGCAAAGGGTCGGAGGTTCTTAAAGAGACAGAGGCCTATTTCAAGACATTCGCTACAGCCATTTTGAGAGAGCAATTTTATACAAGGCAGTTATTCTAATTTACTGCATTTACAGACCAACAGAAGGTTTGGTCATCATTGTAGTGTGATATAGACTGGTGCTATGTGATTGAAAAAAGCATAATACCCCCTCTTTAAGTCTAAATTGTAAATGACCCCGGGTCCCTGAAGTAGCTCACATGCTGTATCACTGGTGCATGGGCCAGCATCACTATCTCCAGAGTGTTAAAGCCTCTGTGCAGCTCTTGTGATGAAGGCAGTGTCAAATGACTTGTTTTACAGTAGATTTGTACTTTTATTCTATCGAATAACAATATGCATTTTTTGTTTGCAGATAAAAATGCTTTTGTGACTGTGAGGCTTTCTTTTGCTCTTAAACTGGCTGATATAAATATAAATCGAACCTTTTGGATGAATAAAGGTGTTTATCCGTCTCGTTTCTATTATATCCTCAGAGTGAACCGTGCGGTCCGTGTCCCGTTGGACTTCCACGCTCGGTACAGGGCCCAGAGCAGGACGTATCTGTACAGAGTCGCTCTCGGCTGCTCCAAGTACCAGTTCCCTCTCAGTGAATCCGAGTTCTGCTGGAACCTCTGCAACACGTGAGTGCCTACTTTAACACACAGTATGGGCTATACGCACAGTGACCTCACGTGATTTCCGTCTGGACAGTCAGCCAGACGCTGTCCTTCCTGTCTGTTATCTCTTCCCATTAAAAACTGCGGAATTGCGGGAAGCGAATGCAGAAATTGCATAAACTGTTCAAATTGCATAAAGTGGTTAATTTGCATAATCTAATTTGCATAAACTGGTAAAATGCATAAAATGTCATGTTGCATCAACTGTATAAACTGCATAAACTGTATAAAATGCATGAATGGGTTAAAATGTAAATTGCATAAACTCTTTCAAGTCCTAAATGGCATAAACTCTTAAGTTGCATAAAGGCTTAAAAATGCATAAACTGGTTAAATCCCATAAAGTGGTTAATTTGCATGAATTATTAATATTGCATAAACTTTTAAAATTCCATAAACTGTTGAAATGGCCTCAGTGCTTAAATGGCAGAAGCTGCACAAATGGCTGAGAGTCCTGGAGTCTCCCCATTGGCTGGATTCGCACATACACACCAATGCCAAAATTCAAACTCTCGTATAAAAAAAAACTGGAAAACTGCAGAAGGCCAATTTTTTTCTCAAAACCCACAAGTTGCAGAAGCTGAACATGCACAAAGTGCAGAAATTGCAGAAAAAAGTGCAGAAAAGCATGGATTTGCGGAAGCCCCATTATGCAATTTCTCCATCTGTGAGATCAATAAAGTACCATCTTATCTTATCTTATCTTATAAGTGGGAAAAATCGCCGATATTTTGGCCGATTGCGGAAAAATCGTAAATCGCAGAAGTCCCTGAAGTAATAGCAGGATTCTCCTCAACATGCGGAACGTTTTGATGCATAACTTGCAGAAAGCGCTGAAACTGTGAAAGCTGCAGAAAATTTGGAAAAAAATATAATAATGGATAAAGAACATGACTGCGGAAGAATTCCCCAGTCAATGAATGAGGAGAGCAGGAACAAGCTCCTCCTTTGAAATTATTCCAGGGGCCTCCTGCCAAATGATCGTGTACCCCCTGGGGTCCCCGTACCCCTGTTTGGGAAACACTGGTTTAGACTAGGGTCCCACCTATATGGATTTTTGGGATCCGATACCAATTTGAAGTGAAGGGCAATATACTGTGTAGAACATGTACAGAGGAAGTATTTTCACACAGTTTCCCGATTCAGTGAATGCTCCTTTTAACGCTCTAACCCTCCTCTTTACAATGAAAAAAACGGCAAGTCTCTGTCACTTTTTGTCAAGGTAAAAATCTGCATTAGTCGTCGGCGAATTACCATGAGCAAACATTTTGCCAACAGCCGATATTCCTCTGGATGCCTCTACAAAAATGCAGGATATTTTTGTATTAGTTTTGCTGTTGATATTTGAAGAGTTGTATTCAAAATAAGATGAATGTAGGCTTGTCATTTTCTCTTTGTTTAGTGCAATAAAAATATGAAGTCACTCCTTGATCAACTCAAGTTAGTTTAGTTAATATGTTTGATGAAGTAGCAAATACGCTTATAAATAAAGCTTTAGAACTGATCTGTTTTTGCGGCTGGACTCGAATCTAGTCACGATCGGGAAGTGCTTTTACACAATGTGGTGTGACCATTTGCATACTTTTGAGATCGATTGATTTGAAAGACATGAAAGTGATCGCCCGTCCTTCTGAACGCTTCCCTCAGGGAGCTGGACGTGGACTCTATGCGTGAAGCGGCGGCCATGTTGGTGGGGACTCACGACTTCAGCAGCTTCAGAGTCGTTAACTCAGACCCCATAAAGGATCCCATAAAGACCATGGACCAGATCTCCATCAGGCCCGGAACCTCCTTCACGTGCAACCATTTCTACAGGTATGATCGACGGAGAATGCAGCCAAAAAAGCAATGACAAATGAGGCGTTACCCTGGCCTACAGTCTGTAAACTCCATTCGAGAAGCTTTTAGATTTGGTTAAAGCTGAACTGGAGAAAATGCGGCTGGTATAAAGTTCTTTTTCCTTCTAATGCCTGTGTTTCCCAATGGCCTTTCCTTCCAGGGACATCACCTTCTGGGAGCTGACTTTCCGAAGCCGGTCGTTTCTCTTCAGACAGGTGCGGAGGATGGCTGGAGCTCTGGTGGCGGTGGGCCAGGGGCGTCTCACTCCGCTGAGCCTGAAGAAGGTGCTTGATGCCCGGGATACGATGGCCTTCCCCCCGGGCCTGTCGGCTCCAGCGCACGGGCTGTTCCTCACTAACGTGGAGTACAACCAGCAAGGTGACTCGGGGCTAACCCTGGTTTGACAGTGGCAGCCAAGGTGGCCAATGGTTGGGGACCAGTTGTGCAATTTTTCTGTGACTTCAAGGAAGGACCTGAAGAAGTTAAGCTTTGCATAGATAAAGGAGGATATCGGGCCCACAATTTAAAACTGTCTTTACAAAAAAAATTACAATAACGGACTGTAGGATGCAAAAACCTTTTTTATCCACATTTTGCAGTTTACAGAGCATCAAAGACAAAGCAGGACATCTTGTGGATAGGTGGGATGAGGGACATGTAATATAATGGCTTTGCACAGGTGGCGATAGCTCAGGAATTCTATATCCATGTGGGAAATGATTTTATGGGCTACCGTAAATTCTCTAATACTGGCCTGTACAGAGGCCGGGTTCGCGGCTGGCGGAGGCAAATTAAAGCCGGTCTCTAAAACAGGCCGGGGCTTTTATTAGAAACTATAGCAGTAGAAATATTCCCCATGTTAGGAATTTGTCTCATGCTCGTGGAAATGAAAACTCACGTGCAGGAAGTAACAAACGGGAACCCGGGCCGAGGGGGACGCTGCGGAGGAGCTGATCCGAGCGTAACTTTGACACAGATTTAGCCACTTTTCAAACCTCCTGTGATTATATTTGGAAACAGGGGGAGAGTTGTGTGACCCTCCAGGGTTTTAATAAAGTCACCATCGCGTCTTCAAAGCACGTCCAGCTGCTCCGTGTGCAGGTCAGTCCCACGCCTCAAAATAACTCCTCCCATCAGCGCGAGCGTCTCGTCTTCTCTCGGGTCAGTCTCATGATCGATCACAAACACAAACGTCTAAACTCGCCTTTTACACAAGATAACAACAAATAATCTGGTCCGCGGTAAAAACAAAACAGAAACCTGCAGTGACATTGATGTCAACAGCAACGAAACACTTCCTGTTGTCCCGACAAAATAAAAGGCGTCAATGTTCCAGCCGCTGGGAGAGGGTTTGAAATGTTAATTAATAAATGAACCTAATATTTTAGGTCCAAATGGACACAAATCTCTTTCTTCATTTTCCTGGTCGTCCGTTTTGCTCAAATAGAATTGAAGGCCTGTCTCTAATTGTGGTCTGGTTCCAATAAAGGCCTGGTCCTAGATGCCTTTGAGTAAATAAAGGCCCCGGCCTATATTAGAGCATGTACGGTATATGCATAAAATCATGAAGCGCTGCTCTTCCTCTTTCGTTGTTTCCATTTGCCAATATTATAAGGGAAACTGTCTGGAGTCAGGTATTTACATCCTTCATGATGTTGTTAACACGTAGCCAGTGACTGTCAGACAGCATCTCATTGTTTTCTTGAACTCTTCGCTGATTTATGTAAGACATCGCTAATCCTCTTTGGGAAAATAGCGAGAGAGGAAGAAATCTGCACTCCAAAGTCCTGTGTCACTAAAGTAGCACATTCGTGGTGCATCCCTTTCTACATGTGCAGCAGACTCGGACTTAAAGGAACAGGCCACCGTTTTTCCACACTGAGATATGTTCTTACCTGAGCTTTGACGAGTTCTTTAGGACCTGTCTGATCTTCACCCGTGCCTTCAGTCACGTAAACACAGCGCAGACGGCGTTAGCATTTAGCCTCTCCCTCTCTCCTCTATAGCTCCAAAACAGGTCAAGATAGAAGCTACCAAGCTCTTCCACGTTTTCCCTATTTAAATTAAACAATGTGGATTTTCTAAGCGGATAAAAGGGGGAACTATATTGTAAGAGGAGAGGCTAAATGCTAACGCCGTCTGCGCTGTGTTTACGTGACTGAAGGCACGGGGGAAGATCAGACAGGTCCTAAAGAACTCGTCAAAGCTAAGGTAAGAACATATCTCAGTATGTAAAAACGGTGGCCTATTCCTTTAAAGATTTTTTTTTGTTGTCATTTGTAATAAGAACCTCTCTCAATGGGAGTGAGTGGCCGCTTAGTGCTCACACGATCACAGCTTCACAGAGAAACTCAGGGTTTTATTTGGCCATGTTGTGACAATTCGGTTTCTGACCATAAAATAACTCTTCCAACATCACAATGTCAGCCCTTACAAACTGTAATATTTAAATGGTATTTTTCTTTACTTTTAGATTTCCAGCTCCCAACGTCACCATCGGACGAAACACTCACAACATCCACAGACCCACCGGCAGCCTGAGCGAGCTATGAGGAGCTGTAACCTTTGACCATAGGTATTAGAATAATTAAAATACTGTTTTTTATAATTAAAGTACTTTTGAAACAACGTCTGCAGACTTGTACTTTTCATCGTCCATCAGCCCAATCTCGCCAACACACAATCGAGAACCAAGGTGAGTGTAGACAGAATGACAGAGCTTTACAGTTCACTCTTATAGTTTGTAAAGATACAGTGGACAAACTGCAGAGAATCGTCCTTTCTGATCAATCCAATTTCATGTTTTATCCCTCACTGGGCAGAGCTATTCTCCCCGTTTTTCTTCTAATCACTTGGCAGCAAAAGTAAGTACCAGCTGCAGAGGAAAGATCATGCAAATTAGGTTAATATCTGTGGTCTCTTGACATTTCTCCTAATGAGACTCCCACCGAGACGCAGCGTGAGTTAAACACTGAACCGTTCTCTTCCCAGTGAATCATCGCTTTCTTTGTGTCGTAATTAAAGCGCTACAGCCGTCAAAAGTCCTATTCCGAATCAGGGAACAATGACCTGATTATTGAGCTAATGTTTCACAGTTTTTCACGCTCCACTTTTCATTTTGTATTTACCACAGACAGACTACAAACATTCACCTTCTGTTTGTTTGTTTGTTTTGAAGAGATTCTTCCTTGCAGGTTGTTTCACTGCTCCCAGATTAAACCAGCCCAGATCAGTATGGGAGTGACCAATGGGTGGCGCTGTGGGGCTATGATCAAGCTGAAAGGGAAAGGAAATCTCATCGGTTCTGTCGTTTTGTCAAGAGTTTTGTGAGCTGTTGTTGCTGGACATCTGTTTCTGTAGCGGGAATTACAGGTGTAACAGGCCAAATAACCCCCGCCCAGATTAAACCCGGGTAAATTACACTGCAAAAAGTATTGAACTAGATCAGTATAAACATCTCAATTTGAGCATAATAATCCAAATTTTAGTTGTTTTGACTAATTAAGAAGTTCTTGGGCATTTGTCCTCGATTATTTCACTTGTTCTGAGATGTTTCTGACTCGTTTCGATACGTTTCGTCCTTATTTCAGGTCATTTTCTTTGCCGATGGGGTAAGAAAATTGGTCTTATCTCATTGGCAATTTTGCTTTCTTATTTAAAGCGAGATTTACCCTAGAACTGGTCTGAAATGTCCTCAAACAAGCAAAGTAAACTTGGTCCGATCAGGAAAAGTGTCTAAATTAGTGAAAACCGCTCAAAACAAGAAACATTTCCTCAATTTAAGTCATTTAAGCCAATGCTTGATATTCACTTTTTGCAGTGTACCCGGGGTATAAAATAGCCTAGGCCACTTTAACCCCGGGTATAGTCCAAATCGGGGGTGTACTCTGGCCTGTTACACCGGCACTTCTCCCCCAGCTCTTGACGGAGCAAACATTGGCTCAAGGGGGCTTTTGTGAAAGGTCAGTTACGTAGCCCAGGGCCGCTGCAAGTCATTCTGGTGCCCTAAATGTTTAATGGTGTTTGACAACGAAGCCGCACTTATGACCACGTCCTGTTTCGCTCCAGTCGATATAGATCATTGATATAGATGGGAACAAAGTCTACGTCACATCAGTGGTGCCCAAAGGTTACCGCCTCTTTTTGGGGATCACCGTTATCTCTCATCATTGAAATGAATGAGGAAAGATCATCCGAGAACCTTTCATTTACATATATGAAAAAACTATTTCTTTTATTTATCGAATGTGAAAAGGAAGCCATGGAAGTGACTTGTTTCGTCAGATAATTCACAGAGAACACATTTAACTGAGTTAAACCCACTGTGATCATGACGTCAGTGACATTTGTTTGAGTAACTTTTTCGCCGGCTGCTTTATAAAGTCATTACAGCGACAACTTCTAGTTTCTCCCTTTAATATCGTCATTAAATGAAAATCATACAATGTAGTTTTGTAGCTTATGGGCAAATGGTACATGGTTCATTCAGCTGCTAACCTACTAGCTGCTAATGCTAACGTTTATGTGCGATTTAAAACCGCACATAATATATGACCTAATGGGGTGTTTTGTATTTTCCACATTTTAGAGTCCTTTTCACGTATTTGGTCTCTAATTTATGAATAAATGTTTCTTCGAAATTCTCTTGGGGGCTAAAGGTTGTAGGATGCTTCAGGGCCGAATTTTGCCCCCGGGCCTGACGTTGCCTATTCCTGCTGTAGGCTTTAAAGGGATATTTCAGGATTTTTGACATAGGGCCTCATTTCCTAGTTATCCATAGTGTTGCTGATTTCTGGAGATATTTTTTGTAATTCAAGCAGTTCTTATATTTGAAGAGTTTCGTGGCGCTAGGCTAATGCATTTCTATGGTATCAGCTAGCCTGCATTAAAAACAGTGTGACCCGCTCCACAGAGCACCTGAGGCAAATCACTTATAACACAAGACTAACCATATAAATGTCTGTCGATAGAGTGATTGTAGCCATTTTGCATTTAAAATAGCTTATATTTATATCTGCTAGAAAACAGTCCCTCAAAATGCGATCATTCATGTAATACAAGGTCAGTTATATTCCAAAAAAATTTTCTATCGACACAGACATTTATATGGTTAGTCTGGTGTTATAAGTGATTTGCCTCAGGTGCTCTGTGGAGCGGGTCAGACTGTTTTTAATGCAGGCTAGCTGATACCATAGAAATGCGCTAGCCTTGCACTAGCCTAGCGTCACGAAACTCTTCAAATGTAACAACTGCATGAATTACAAAAAAAAAATATCTCCAGAAATCAGCAACACTCTGGACAACTAGGAAATGACGCCCTATGTCAAAAATCATGAAATATCCCTTTAAGTGCTCCTTGTACCCCATTTGCACACTTCAGGCACATCACAAATAGGACAAACTCTTAAAGACCTTCTCTGCGTTTAACCCTTTAACTTGGATTTGTTTCATCCACCATATCATCTTAAAAAAAACAAAAACAAAGCAACATTCTCTGCGACATTGCTGAAGTCTCGTGTAGCGACGTACAAACTTTGCCAAACGAAAGATGTCTACATGTTGATTTTTAATTTGAATACACATGTCCATAACCACACACTTCAACCCTTTCATTGTCTAAAGCGACACAGATTATACACAAAGTCTATGAGATACTTATGAGCTGGGGTTTGGGTCATTGCATCAAAACACAGGTGAAGGAGATGGGAGGGGGGGGGGGGTCAAGCATCGAAACCGCAAAGACACAAGAGCAGTGGTCACAAACAACACGGATATTTGGGCAAACGCATCGAGTTAATTGGTAATGCGTCGGTAAAAATCAGTTTTTTGTTTTCTTTTTAATGAGAAAAACATTACATCAAGAGAAGAAGAGATTTCGTTTATAATTCAGTAGGCGTTTAGAAGTTGTTTATAGTCCTGGTTGATTTGATCGAGGCCTGGTGGAACTTCAGGGTTTCTACAGGTGCCAGTAAGTCAAATTTAATGCCTAAAATACGTCCCCTTGAGCCCATTTACGCCTTAAGGGGAGACACTACAGGCAAAACTCTATTTTTTCAGTTTTCAGGTTTTGGGCCAAATTGGTCTCTGAACATATAAGCTTTCACCCGGAAACAGAAAATATGCCTAATCTTCACAATAACATGTTTAAATATTGCGCTGATTCAATGTTCCCCCATAGACTTATATGGGAGAACACAATTTCAAGGGCCTTTTTCTCAAAACACATTTTTCTGTCATTGTGGCGACACTATGTCCACGTCAGTCGAACCTAAAGACTTCAAATTTTCCAGCCTTGGACTGAACGATATTTGGAAGATTTTTTTCAGAGGGATTTTTTATTATTTAATCCCTAAGCCCCATTTATTGAGTTTTGAATGTCAAAAAATAAGGCGAAAATCATTTTTTTTCAAAATTTTCCACTAAAAATCAGCTTATTTTAAAACTAAACAAGAAATCCAAAATCCCCTCTGAGAAAGTCTTGGCAACTCATTCATCAATAAAATGAAGCCATAAATTTGAATGTAGTTCTGTCCATTATTCTGATTTCGTCGCCAAAAAGATGTGAAATTTGGGGCATTTTTAGGCATAAAACACCTTGTTCTTATATGAAAAGATAAAATGACAGAAAACTTGCTAAGTATTTTTTTTCTCACATTTATGCCAGTGATCGACAGCAAACGTTTCAAATTGATATCTGTAAATATACATTTTTCACCTGCAGTGTCTCGCCTTAACAGTAACATCTTAATGGAACTTTTCTAGAAAAATACATACTTTTAATAAACCAATAAAATGTTTTGATTGATTAAGAAACTGCCCGTCCCCTCCGGTTGGTGACCGCTGCTCTTGCGCCGTACGATTCCGAGATTCGGGACTCGACAAGCGTGCCCACTCTCACCGCTAATGTTTACAATCCAAGTGTCTATAAATCATGAAAACTGCACACGCCACTTCTGTCGCACCCACGTAACGACGATAGTGTCCGGGAGTCCGCACAGGCCGGGATCCGCGCTGAATTTGGCCGTTTGTCACTGAGGATGTATAGTCCAGACTCCTCGTTTTTTTGTGTTGTTTTTTTTTACGTCCTCCACGGTCCGACTGCAGCCATATTTTGAGGTTTGAAGAACTGACCAATGACAGAGTCCAGAGCATTGATCAAATTAAACACATTTTTTTTTATAGTTCCAACATCCACTATTCACTGCGAGGGGTTTTTCTGCACAGCTTTGGCTCGCTTTCGGAATTTGGAAATCGTTTCACGACATCAAGTAAGACATGGTGGTAAAATTTTGTTTTTGCTTTTTGAGCCTAATGGACAAATGTTTTGAAGGTTTGACCATTTGTTTATTTGTTTATTTTCCCTCACAAATTACTACTTTTACAACATAGTTTTATTGGGCAAAAATATTACCCTATAAAAAGAAAAGTCCTTAAATAAATGTTGATTCAAAGGCTGAGCCAAAGACATGGAGTAAAACCTCCTTTTCCCCAACTGTGTTCAAAGTGCTGGGTTTGTAAAAATCGAACCACTTTAGGAATGTTTCACTTCGTAGAAGCGTCTAATTCAGCCACACTTTACTCACAGAGATTTTAAATACACATAGATTTTTTTTTTTTTTTTAATCCACTCGAGCCACAGGTCCAGAATCAGCATTTGGTTTCACACATCCTGAAGATGCTCAAAATTCAATAAGAATCAAAAATGTCAAGTTTTCACAGAATATTAAGCCCAATGTGTCGTAATATCAGTAACAAAGTGTTTAAATAATGCACTTACGGAAGGCATTGAGTTGTTGTTTTTTTTAGCACAATCTTTAACAGCACAGTCTGAACAGGAGCTGAGCTTTACCCTGATTCAAAAGATATGAGAAATGTGCACCACGACTGTTCAAAGATATAAGTTCACGACCGACAACCGCGCCTGAGGAAGCTGAAGAACCGGGAAATGTCAACTCAACTGACCTGTTGCAAAACCCTCTAATACGGTCACTGTCCAATCGTACCTCATTTCAAACGTGTGAACTAGTGGAGCGCTGCGTGTTTTTCCCCTTTCAAAGCCAAACAATAAGCTGAAAACAGTGCCTGCTAACTCATAAGCCAAAGTAAGACTTGTTAACCGTTTGCCAAGAGCTTCATGAGCCGCTGTTGGTAGAATATCTGGCACATTTACTTTTTAAGTGCTACAGGAAGCGTTTACTTGCTCCTTATTTTTTTGTTTTGCCTGCGCTGTTAACGCATGGGTCATGGCCGCTGGAGAATCTTGATTAATATGTTATGTTAATTTTTAGCCATTTCTGGCGGACTATAAACATATGTCACACATCAATAAAGTCAGGGCAACATCGCGTCCATATGGATGTTCTTCCACAGCTAGTTGTTCAGTAAAAGCAAAAAACGGCAACCGCTAGCTTTGCTAACAGTAGCATGCAACGCAAATCGTTAACATTGCTTCCTCATTAGCATTAGCTATTCTTTTTAAGTATTTATAAGCTGTTGAACCACTTTGCTCCTTCTCTATATCTTTAAGTAGTAGAAAAATATACAGTATTCTTAATTCACCATTTGTTAAAAGTAATGGAGAGATTTGTTTTCCCTCTGGTTGCTTTGGGCGGCACGGCAGCGCAGTGGTTAGCGCTCTCGCTTCACAGCTAGAAGCTCCAGGGTTCAATTCCCATGTTGCATGTTCTCCTCATGTCTGCGTAGGTTTCCTCCGGGTACTCCGGTTTCCCCTACCACTAAAAACATGTACAATAGGCCAGGATGAATGGTGTGTGTGAGTGAATGTATGGGGGTGGGACCATTGGTGCAGACATGTGCGGTCGTGACAGCTCATCTGTCAGTCTCCCCTAGGGGAAACTGAAGCTACAAACGTAGTTCACCATCACCGAGTATGGAGTGAATGTACAATTGTCTCATGTAAAGCGCTTTGTGACCATGTCTGTGAAAGGCGCTGTATAAATAAAGATCTTCTTTGAACATGATTACATACTGTATGGGCAATTCCAAAGATGCCGTCTGTATCTGACTATGCTAACGTCACCCCAGGGATATTTTCACATGAGGCCGGTGCTTTAGCCTCAATAGTTAGATTGTCACTTTTTTTTTATCACAGCTTCGCTTTATTTTGATGCCGTCTTCTAGGAGCTTTGAGATTTGGGCAAGGCCAAACTGGAGAAAATGTGCTCGGTTCAGGTGGGGGTAAGAGGTTAAACCATTTGCCAAAAACACTGCTCATTGGGGCAGAAACAGTTCATAAAGAATACATCGGCAGTAACATATCACGAAACAGAGAGCAGAGCTAAAAGCTGCTGAAAGCAGCAGATGGGCGGACCTGCCTCTTAACATTTCATGGAAGCAGCTAAATTCATACAATCCAGCGCAGACTTTTAACGACATTTCCACACAATGCATCAGCTTCCCCAGGACCGAGGTGCGGTTGTGAATATTCAAAATCGTACGTTTAAAATGGAGTTCGATGGATTTGATAATGAAATAATGCTCAGCCGAGGCACTGCGCCAGTGAAGGTAACGCCACTTAGTATTTGACAAACCCTGAAGCTAAAGCTGAGGTCAAACCAGGATTATGGTCTGATTTGGATAACTTGCTAAACTTATTTTTATATATACTTTGCATAGACCCTTGAAACCCAACCATAAACCTTTCAAGACAGTTACACAGGGCCTGGCTGCACACACACACACACAGTTCAACCCCATTCAAGATGAGTCTACGGTTCAATCCAGATTAATCTTTCCATCATGTTTTCTGAAATATTGTAAGCAGTACTTGGCACACTTTGTTAGCTTAACTAAACTAGAAAGTAAAGAACCTTGAATATTTGAATAACAAGGGGCTATATTATGCATATTCAACCTGCTACAATGTGTCCTCTGGCATCACGGACTTCAGGAAGCCTATAAAAGTTCAGAAACACTGCTTTGGAACACTTTGGAAACTGCTGGTTTAGAGAATATCCCTATGTTTAATGATATGACAAATGCATTTACACTATGGCCAGCAAAGAGTCCGTCAAGAGTTTGTAATTGTGCGGGCTAAAACCCTGATTTTGTGAGCCATTTTATTCCAAAAGCTGTGATTAAAAATAAAAAAAATAAAAAAAAGCAGTGTTTTTAAATCTCCTTAAAAATGACATTAAAATCACTTTTTTTCCTTTCTCATTTTTCATGCAGTTTCACCAAAGATGCTCCATGAAAGCTAAAACAGCACCAGATCCAGAACAATCTCACTGAGGGTGCATCAAAGCTAGAGAATGGGTGCCAATAGAGATTATAGAGGGTGCAAATATTTTAAAATGAGGTGGAAATGCAGCCTTTTGCGCCCCTGTAGACCCGGGCCTTCCAACAAAACAAGTTAAAAATCTAAAATTCACTTTTCTTTTGAAAATAAATGGAATATTTAGCAAAACCGTACCAACATTAGTTGTATAGAGCAGGGGTTCTCAACCTGGGGGTCGGGACACCACTAGGGGGTCGCGAGACAAATTTGGGGGGTCGCCAGAGCATATAGATAAAATATATATTTTAATATTATTATGGTGTCGTAGGATATGCTTTATTACCAGGGTGCCATTATTTGTTCTAAATTTAATTCATTTTTGTTTTAGCCATTGTTTTTTCTTTGTCCCGCCTGAACCGAGAGGATCTTTTTCCTCACGTCATCAGATTTGTTTTCCAGCATTTTTTTGTGGGGTATTCAACTCATTTTTTTTTTTAACTTTTTCATCATTTTTTTTGTCACATTTTTGTAAAAAAATTTTTATCACATTTTTGTCACATTTGTCATTTTTTGTCATTTTTTTGTATTTTTTTTGTCAAATTTTTATCACATTTTTGTGTCACATTTTGGTCATTTTTTTTGGTCACTTTTTTTTTTCATTTTTTCGTCAATTTTTTTAACAAATTTTTGTCTATTTTTCGTCACTTTTTTGTCAGTGTTTTCTCACTTTTTTGTCACATTTCCATCATTATTTTCCGTCTCAGTTTTGTTGCTATTTTCACAGCTTTTTTCCCAGAGGCTTTTGGATTGGGGTAAAGCCGAACTGGAGAAAATGTGATCGGTTCAGGCGGGACTTAAGGGATTAATGTCCCCGTTTTTCCCATGGTCTGACCCGGGTGGGGGTCACGATCCTAATTAACTGTTATAATGGGGGTCGCGGCTCCGAAAGGTTGAGAACCACTGGTATAGAGCGTGTTCAAATAGACATATGTGATTACTAACAGTCACTTTGTTGTGGGAAAGTTGGAGAGTTAATGTATATATTTTAAATGAGGTTTGTGGAACCGTTGCAACGCCACAGGGTTTGCCGCAGGATTTCGCAGGGGTTGCAATTGCCACATTGCAAAATTCTGAAGGGACTGAGTAGAGTGCGCACTTCCTCCTTTTATACACCCTTCAATATGTGGCCTTGAAAAGCATCCATCTGGTGGTCAGTCCACTGGGTGCATTAAAATGGTTTAAACCATTCCCCACACCGTTATTTAGGCTTTGGACAATAATATCAGCCTAGTCTTACAATAAAAAGTTAGTTCTTGAGGGTGTAGAATAATTAAACTTGCGGTCAATGGTGCGTCAATTCAACCAGAAGCCTGAGGGCCACATTTGGGGAACCCTGGTGTAAACTAGCCTGGCCAGCCGGACGACTCGCTTTTCCTTTTCTTTACAAAGACGTGTATCTGGGATCAGGGGGGGGATTTCTTCACATTTCTGATTGACAAGCGTATCAGAAGGAGAAAGACTCATTATGAAGGATTACAGCAACAAAACCTCATTCCAGATACTGTACGTTTTTCAAAGACCTTTAAATGAGCACAATAAAACTGCTCATGCCTGCCCTCTGCTGGTACATCCACACATTTCCTTAAAAAAAAGCTTATGTTTTGTCTGGCAAGATTAATCTCTATTTATTTATTAACCTCTTAACTCCCGCCTGAACCAAGAGCATTTTTTTCCAGTTCAGGTTTTACCCAAATCCTGTAGGCCAGTGTAACGCCTCATTTGAAAGACCTACAAAACTAAATGGATCTTTTTCCTCAGATCAGATTTTTTTTCATCACTTTTTTTTGTTGGGCAGTCATCTCATTTTTGTCAAATTTTCGTGACTTTGTCGTCAAATTATTCGATTTTTTTTGGTCAAATTCTTATCACTTTTTCGTCCATTTTTTCTCCGTTTTTCGTCAATTTTCTCTCATTTTTTTGTCAAATTTTTGTCCATTTTTTGTAATTTTTTGGCACTTTGTCAAATTATTCGCATTTTTAGTCAAATTCTTATCACTTTTTCGTCCATTTTTTCTCAAATTTTTGACATTTTTTTGTAAATTTTTTGTCACTTTTTCGTCAAACTATTCGCATTTTGTTGGTCAAATTCGTATCACTTTTTCGTCCTTTATTTCACAATTTTTCGTCAAATTTTTCTCACTTTTTTGTCACTTTTTCGTCAATGTTTTCTCACTTTTTTCACATTTTCATCCTTGTTTTCGTCTCAGTTTTGTTGCTATTTTCACACCTTTTTTCCCAGAAGCTTTTGGACTTGGGGTAAAGCTGGAGAAAATGTGCTCGGTTCAGGTGGGAGTTAAGGGGTTAATATTGCCTGCAGTTCACAAACTATCCACCAGGGGGTTGCTGCAGCGCCCTCAGCACCCTGGGTTCCCACGGCCTTGCATTGGCTCACCAATTTTACCTCGTTTTTCCTGCTTTGCCAGTTTGTCAGTTCTATAAAATGTTGTTTAAATAGAAATCAAAGCGTAATATAGCCCCTTGAAATAGGTTAGACTTTTTAAATCAGCTTTAATATTGAAAAAACATTGACTATAAAAACTCTTTGATGCTTACATGCCCACAATGAAGTACATCAGTAAAACATGTACTGCCCGTGTACGTGCAGTGTAGCCAGGCCCGGATTGAAGCATACCCAACTTCACTTCTGCGTTTGCGCTCGAGTGATAGAATTCTCCTAAATACATTCAGTTTTGCTTGTTTTTAGTTTGATTTTTTAAACTTTTGTGGCACTTTATATAAAACTCATATCTCTCTTGGCATTTTTTTTTTTTCCAGCGACTCCTGATTTCCTGAAGTAATGAGTGTTTAGGATGAGGCGCAGCACCACCACAGTGAAAAATACAAAAATAAAAACGATGCTTTATTTAAGTGAAATGGGGTATGATTCACGGGTTTACAAAAAAAAAAAAAACACGGAGGTCTGGCTAAGTGTAAACCTTTTTTTTTGTTTGTTTCCCTCTCTCCCGAATTTAAAAAAAAAAGAAAAAGTAAAAAGGTTAAAACAGTGGAGTCCGAGGAGAGCCGTGAGGGAGGGAGGGAAGGAGTGGGGGGGGGGGGGGGGGGGGTGTCGTAAGTACCGCCCCTTTAAGAGGCGATCTTTTCGATCTCGTCCAGGTCGTCCGTGTTCAGCCTCTCGATCTTCTTGTCTGTGGAGAGAAGAGGACACTGACGTCAGACAGTTTCATGATTTTAGGGTAAATGCTGCACCAAGATCAGAAGTGTTTGAAATGATTTGCACTTCTGAAATTGTAAGACTATATTGTGCACAATCTTTTTTTTTTAAAGGAATAGGCCACCGTTTTTACATACTAAAATATGTTCTTACCTCACTTTAGTCGTGTTAATATATCCCCGTCTGGTCTTTGTCCGTGCGCTCTGCCAGGCAAACGGAGCACATACGCAGCCTCTCCCACATGTCATATAGCTCCAAAAAAGCTCACGATAGAAGCTACCAAGCTCTTCCACGTGTTCCCTATTTAAATAAAGTTACGTGAAGTGTTTTCATGCAAAGTATATTTACACAGAAATGTAGCATGTCGATTTTATAAGCAAATAAAAAGGGGAACTATATTGTGAGGCTTCTAAAGACTTCCCCCGCTCACTTCCGTCAATAACCTTTAGGAGTTACTGCGCGGACGTTTTGCTCCTCGTATCATTACGCCTCACAATATAGTCCCCCTTTTTATTTGCTTATAAAATTGACACGTTACATTTCTGTGTAAATATACTTCGCATGAAAACACTTCACGTAACTTTATTTAAATAGGGAACACGTGGAAGAGCTTGGTAGCTTCTATCGTGAGCTTTTTTGGAGCTATGTGACATGTGGGAGAGGCTGCGTATGTGCTCCGTTTGCCTGGCAGAGCGCACGGACAAAGACCAGACGGGGATATATTAACACGTCTAAAGTGAGGTAAGAACATATCTTAGTATATAAAAACGGTGGCCTATTCTTTTAAGGCGAGGCACTAAAGGTAAATAGGGGAATTTGAAACGTTTGCTGTAGATTACTGATATAAATAGTAGTTTTCTGTCATTTTATGTTATCATCCGTTACTTCCAATTTATAATTAGGGAAGCACCAATCTGATACTGATATCGGATAAAAAAGCCAACACTGAAAAAACTATGATCAAATTGCAAATGTAGAATGAAAACCATCTGGACAAAACGTCCCTGAAGTTTTGCAACGTCTGCACCTGCTCCCTGTGTATATTTCTCCCGTCTTTAGCCGTGGAATCACAGTGGTCCCTCGCAGTCACGCAGTTCACCTTTCGAGGCCTCGCTGTTCGCAGATTTATTTTAAGAACAATTTTGCAGGTTTTTTCCAGCGTATGAACGCCATTGTGCTCTGCGTCCGGATTGGACAGTCGTAAAGTGAGCCTCCTCTCGTGCAGAGAGGATCTTTGTCCCGTCAACACATCAGCTCACACTGCGCCGCAGACAGAGTCATGAGTGGGTCCGACTCCGGGTTCCCTTTATCAGCACTTTTCTGTGAAAATAAACACCGCCAGCATGTGGCGCTCACCTCAGCTAAACACTCGCCTTTTGAAGCCTGAAACTGCGACGATGAAACTTTGTTCAAACTGTGAGACGATCGTAGCTACAACCAAACGCACAGTGGAGACGAGAGCAGCTCACCTTTTACCAACCACATGTGTAATGTGACATCTAAAAATCACAGTGACACCAGGCATGAGGGAGAACCTGTGTGAACAAGTGACAGGAGTGGATAAAGTGTGTGGTGAGGGGCTTTACAGCTTTAAAGGGACTATACGGAGTTTAAAAAGGTTAAAACTAAGTATTTTCCTCCCCCTACATGTTCCAGCCTTGTCCTAATGTGTAGAATGAGCTCAGACCTGTTCACCACAACTTAATTCCGGTCTGAATTGCCGTCAAGCGCGAGCTTAATATTGCTGGGTTGCAGGTGACATCACAGCATTCTAAAAAAAATATTTTGTTTTTGAGGAAATGTTTGGTCTTGTCCAGAGAGATCATGGACCCATATATTTTGTTTTTAGCTACGACTTGTGAAAGTGTAATGCTGTTAATAGGAAAAACTGGCTCCTGCCCCCTCTGGGTCCGATGACGTCATCACATTCTAGAACCTGCAGACCCAGCAATAGAACTGCAGTTACGCATAAGACCTGAGGTGGCAGTAGTGAGCATAAAATGACTAACTTGCATCTAGTCTCTTTAAAACATATGTAATAGCTAGTACTTCACGGATTTCTCCTATTGCTGGGTTGCAGGTGACATCACAGCGTTCTAAAGGCCTATACTATTATATAGAGGAAAAATTATTATGTTTTTGAGGAAATTTTTGGTCTTGTACAGAGAGATCTTGGACCCAGTGACTGATATTAAAGATCATTTTTTAAATTCATATATTTTCTTTTTAGCTATGACTTGTGAAAGTGTAATGTTATTAATAGGAAAAACTGGCCCTTGCCCCCCGCTGGGTCCGATGACATCATCACATTCTAGAACCTGCAACCCAGCAATTGCGGGTTATTTTTAGAACGTAACCCCCGCGATAAAGGAGGGACCACTGTACAGCGTCGTCTTGGTCGCTTTCTGCAGAACATGTGGATACAAAATTTATCAATTAGGGTCCGACCGATATATTGGCCGATATTAGGATATTTTCAATATCGGCTATCGGCCGATAAAAAGGCCGATATCTCCGGGACCAAAAGTGATGGAGACTTCCCGTTCAACAGCAGAGAAACATCGTGGTGAAAATTGGTTCTTACACCTATTTTACATATTTTATAAACTTTTGCGTATAATTTCGGAACCATAAGAAAAGACTTACCTTTGTTTGTGAATCTACTGATTTTAGTCTTTCAAACAGGTTCCTTCTGAAGTAACTACTAAAAATGAATATGCAGCGCCCCCTGCTGTCACATTTAGAAGCTTCATACACAGCATTATAGACAGTTCTAAACAAGGCCGTGGGAACCCAGGGTGCTGAGGGCGCTGCAGCACCCCCTGGTGGATAGTTTGTGAACTGCAGGCAATATTAACCCCTTAACTCCCACCTGAACCGAGCACATTTTCTCAAGCTTTACCCCAGTCCTAAAGCTTCTGGAAAAATGGTTCTGAAAATAGCAACAAAACTGAGACGAAAACAAGGATGAAAATGTGAAAAAAGTGAGAAAACATGGACGAAAAAGTGACAAAAAATTGACAAAAAAATTACAAAAATTGACAAAAAAGTGAGAAAAATTTGACGAAAAATTGAGAAGAAATGGACTAAAAAGTGATACAAATTTGACAAAAAAATGCGAATAATTTGACGAAAAAGTGACAAAAAATGACAAAAATTTGACAAAAAAGTGACAAAAAATGGAGAAAAAATTACAAAAAATTGACATAAAAGTGATAAGAATTTGACAAAAAAATGCAAATAATTTGACGAAAAAGTGACAAAAATTTGACAAAAATGAGACCGCCCAACAAAAAAAGTGAGTAAAAAAAATCTGATGTGAGGAAAAAGATCCATTTAGTTTTGTAGGTCTTTCAAATGAGGCGTTACACTGGCCTACAGGATTTGGGTAAAGCTGAACTGGAGAAAATGCTCTCGGTTCAGGAGGGAGTTAAGAGGTTAATAAATAGGTAAAAGTATTTTGGGGGTATATTTTGTCCCTCAGCACCCCCTAACTAAAACATCTTCCCACGGCTCTGGTTCTAAAATGTGGCCAAAAATATCAATGGTGCACACCGGCATCGGCCAATCAAAATCCCCCATAATTGTTTAGTAGTTTTAAAAAAGGACAATGTGCAGTTACATTAAAAAGATTCTGCACCACTTCATACCAGTATCGGACCCTGAAAATCCATATCGGGCACCTGCCACATCTGGCCTGAACAAACGGACTCACTGAAGTGCTCCTGGATGCGGTTGAGGATGTTCATGCTCATTTTGCTGTCCACCATGTTGATGGCCAGGCCGCGTTTGCCGAAGCGCCCCGTGCGTCCGATCCGGTGCAGGTACGTCTCGTTGTCCGGGTTGCCGTCCTTGTCCACCGGGAGGTCGAAGTTGATCACCACGGAAACCTGCTCCACGTCGATACCTGCAAGAGTGTCAGAGGGAACTATGGCTCAATCCGAAACCATCAAATTGTAGCCTCTAAGCACTAACACTAGCAACTAACTCCTTAACCTTTCATGGGGTCGGCTGTTAGATCTATGCAGTTAGGGAACTAGACCTTCAGCAGCATTTGAACAATCCGTCCGTCCTTAAACAGGGGAAGGGGAAGTGACATCACCAACAGCTGTTTTTCTTCTTCTTTAAAGTTATTGGTGGAGTGCAGGCCAAACAAAAGTGCATGTCGCCCCCTAGTGTCCAGTGTCCAAACAAAGACATTTAAGGAGAAAATAAATCCAAATGATCCAAACATTTCCCTTTAGTGTTATTTTATTTCAGCAGCTGTTTCATAAAGCTACATTATGCAAATGATCCATGTGGCTTAAGTTTCTACTAAATGAAAACAAAAGCATTTAATCTGTTTCCTGAGTTTCCTCTTTAACACTGACATGTGACTGAGCTGTGGGGACGACAACATGGATTTATCACTTTTATAAAGTTTGGCTTGTGCAGAATCTTTTTTTAATTATTATTATTTTTATTATTAAATGTGCTCCTGTCAATCAACAGTGGTTGCGCATGAATCACTCGAGGGTGGGGGCGAGGGGGGTGGGTTTTTTTGGCGCAGTGGCTTATGGGATGGCACATAGCTCCTAATCACCGGTTAGTTAGCATCAGAGGTCCCTATGCTAAAGTGGCTATGATAGTTAGCATCAAGGCTCCTTTTCCTAACTACTTCCTAACTGACTTACCAATTCGGAGGCAACTTGCCATGGCGGACGCTGACGCACATCCGGTTTGGCGTAAGAGCTCTTAGCAATCTGCCCGTTTCGGAACCAGCCTATGACTTCCTGAACTCTCTGGAATGTTTAGAGGGGGTTGGATATTTGTGGACTTTAACTTTTCACTTTGGATAATCCGATTTATGCGGACGGGCAAAGCGCAAACCACATCATTTATAGATTTCAGAGAGAGATGGGGTGTTAAGGCTAAGCTATAATAATATTAAATGCTTCTTTTATCCTGTATTACCGAACATAATATATAATAAATAAAATACAGATATAATAATACCAATAGACTGTACCGAATCGGCCAGGGTCGGGTCATCCTTAGTGAAGTTAGTGCTCACCTCTGGCGCAGACGTTCGTGGTCACCAGCACCTTCTCCTTCCCCTCCCTGAACCTATCGATGACCGCTGCTCTCTGCTCCACCTGCATTTCCCCGCTCAGCAGCGCCACCTGGTGTCCCTCCCTGGACAGCTCCCCGGCCAGCCACCCCGCAGTCTTCCTCGTCTGAGAGAAAGCAAAGGTTTCAATTTACTTTGAAAACACTGTGGACAGAGCTTGTGAAGTTATTTTGGAGCACAAAAGCAATAGAGTCAAAAAGTTAAAAAACAAGTTGCTAAAAAACAAGTATAAGCCAACGATGACTGAAGCAAGCAGTCAACAGTCTGAAAATGATGGCTTACAATCACAAGTACAAGTTGATAAAATGTGTGCTGTTTTACAACTGTAAAGCTTTGCTCAATCACATCATCATGGGTTTTTTATAATAGTTAACTAGTTATTAACTAATAGTTCATTTCATCTTGTCTTAACACATGAGGCTAGAATTTGATTTAAAAATATATATATATTCTTCTGAGAAAACCTTCAAAAAGGTCTGGAGTCTGCAGAAGTTACTAAAGTCAGGATGTTGTTGCAAGAGAGTAAATAAAGCCTAACTTTGACAGAACGAGACCTAAATTTTTGTAATGTATGTTCATTGGTCATGGGCCATATCCTATAGGGCAGAGTTTTTCAACCTTTTTTGAGCCAAGGCACATTTTTTTCATTGAAAAAATCATGAGGCACACCACCAGCAGAAAATGTTCTCATCAAAGTGTCTTGACTAGGAACACCGTATAGCCTCGCTAGCCACAATGCCTCAATGCATCACTAAATCTTTTGTCTCAAAGAAATTAACTACCTGATATGGAAGAGTATAATATGGTTACTCTGCCGATCACTAGACAGCATAGACACTCGAAAACGGTACATTATTTGTGGATAATAATGCATTTGTTTAAAAAAAAAAAAACAACCCAAGGCACACCAGACAATATCTCACGGCACACTAGTGTGCCACGCCACAATGGTTGAAAAACACTGCTATTGGGCACGGTTATACCACTGTCATTTTATGGATTTTTGCAATACTGTAAACACAATACAATGTGCATGCAGACTACAGCTGATTTTCACAGGAGACAGGACAGAGATAGCAGCTAATGCTACACTCCGCTACAGTGAGGCTTGTTTTGACGGGGAGCGAGGGCTTAGGACATTAGGCCAAGGGAAACTTTGAAAAAGCCGTTTTAGTTCAAGAAGGCATTTTCTATCACATTAACTTGGATGTGTTATTACCAAACACACACACTTTAAACGGTCTGTCTGCTCAATGTTCCTGATCCATGAGAGTAAAGACAGGACATATTGTGTTAAGATTGGAACCTCGTGCTTAGACCAAATGGTTGTGACCACTGACCTGTGGGGTTCCCCAGAGACCGATCCTGGGACCCCTCTTATTTAATCTATTTCATCAGGTCATCTGATACGCAGATGTAATGTGTCAAACCACAATTATGCAGATAATACTCAAATCTATGTTTCACTGATGGCAGGGGAATATAGATGTACTGTTCTAGAGTAATGGTCAGTAAGCTCACAATCTATTGGGAGATTCAAGTCAACACATGTTGCTGTTGACAAATGTGGCGGTTTGAACTCACGTGGCAGAAGATCATGGCCTGTGCGATGGTGATGGCTCCGTAGATGTTGCAGAGCGCCTCGAACTTCTCCTCTTTGGAGTTACACAGGACGTAGTACTGTTTGATGGTGTCCAGCGTCTCCTCCTCCCTCTTCAGCTTTATGATGTTGGGGTCCGGGACGATCCGCTGGGCGAAGTTCCACACCGTCTCCTCGAACGTGGCCGAGAACAGCAGCATCTGGCAGTTTTTAGGCAACATCCTGCAGGTTCAAGGCTCAGAGTTATACAGTGGCGAGCTGATCAACAATACATTTACAAAATAGCATCAAAGGATCTCCCTTGTATTCAGTAAAACACCACATTAAGGGAACACCAATAAAATAACCACAAAATCAGCATTGGAACAGCCCCGTTTGCTGGAGGCCTGGTCTCATGGAGAAAAGGTTTAACGTTGTGAATGTAATCCCCGGTGTACCTCTGTATCCGGATGCTCTGGTCTTGGTGCCCCTGTGTAGCGATCATCACGTCGGCCTCGTCCAGGACAAACACGCGGATTTTCTTTGGTTCGATGAACTTGAACTTGGCGCACCAGTCCAACATGGTGCCCGGTGTCCCGATCACGATCTGCTCCTGCAGCTTCACACCCCGCGGCACTGAGGAGACAGCCGGCAACGCACTACGTTAGGACTTAGACATATATGTGACGCCAGAACCTTCAAGTACATATGATAAGTTTTAATGCTGTTGCAAATATGACTTGAGATGGATAACATCTTGTCGTAGGCAAAAAATATCATTCTATGAGGTAAAGTTTCATAGCCGTTTGACTAATTTCCCATTGACTTTACATGGTTGGCATGGCAACATTTTAAACATTTTTGCCTTTATCTGTGTCACTTCCTGTCAGCGTCCAATAAGGAAGTTAAACTAGAAAGATCACAAAAAACGTCAAACTATAGATTTTTTTTGTGTGAAATCTTATATTGGGTTTAATGGCAAAAGAAATAATACAAGTTTCAATTTATAGTCATGTTTCATTAAAAAGCATAATTCATAACAATGTATATGTCTGTGTTCCACCACAGTGGTTCTAAAACTGTGGTGCGCGAACCACTCATGGATCTTGGACTTCTTCAGATCAGTGTTATTTTCATCGACTAAAATATTTAGTCATAATTTTAGTCAAAGTGATTAGAAAGTGAAAGACTAAAACTACGACTAAAATGTCCAGATATTTTAGTCGACTAAAATTAGACAATTCAAATAAAAATGAAAAGGAGCGACTAAAATTAACTAAACTTCTATTGAGCGTCTGAAAGAGCCTCAGATCATGTAAATTCTCTGCCAAAAGATCAGCTCTGAGCTTTGTTCATGTGGAGCAGCTCCATGAAGCAGAGGAACAAGATTAAAAATTATTATAGTGAGTATTATAAATGCAAAGTCGACTAAATGTGTCTTAAATTTAGTGGACTACATTTACATGCAATTTTAGTCAACCAAAACTAGACTAAAATTGAAGATATTATTATTATTATTTATTTTTTTGAAGATATTTTCTCGACTATAATTAAATTACAATTTAATCAAAAGACTAAGACTAAAACTAATTAAAATATGTTGTCAAAATTAACACTGCTTCAGATATATTGCAAAATTTTTCAGTGAGATATCAATATCAAAACTTCTGATGATGCTGTGCTTATCAATGAACAGCGTCATGCACAGCGATGAAGCAGCAGCTCTCCACTGTATAGATTAACTTATTGGTTCATTTATTCATTTTGGAAAAGGACTGTGGTTAGACGTAAATGAAGTGACATCACTGACTCCAGACGATCAATTGGCCCTTATTGATTTAGGAAACATTAACATTGAATATGAACATTAGTTTATACGAGCTGACAGAGAAGACAAAAACTAGATGGAAGTTTTTAAAATATAGATGCAGACGGCATCTCTTGAATCGCCCATATATGGTCATTGGTCATGTTTGAAAACAGTTAAGGGGGAAAACAATTGAAAAATCGAAAACAAATGCTGAATTACTGATATAGTTTTCTACTAAAGAAAGACATGGAGAAGAGAAAGTGTTTAAACAGCCAAAAATACATAAATAATGGAGAATGCTAACATGATGCGTTATGTTAGCATAATGCTACATGCTACATGCTTTTTCGCTCCTACTGAACAATCTACTGTGAATAAACATCCATATGGACCCGATTCAGACTTGACTTTATTTGTGTGTGATAAATAAGTTTATATTTTACCAGAAAATGGCTAAAAAGAGTGAAAAATTGTGTTTCCCAAAAGATTCTATTTTCTCTCTCGGTGAAGCCATATCCCCTACTATGACGCGATGCCATCTGTATAGATACAGACGGCATCTCGTCATAGAAAGGGGCGTTCCACTCTTTTAGCCATTTTCTGGTGGAATATCAACTTATTTATCACATGTAAATAAAGTCAAGTGTAAATCAGGCCCATATGGATATTTTCTCACAGCAGATTGTTCAGTAGAAGTGAAAAAACGGCAGTTGTAGCAAGCGCTAGCTAACCGTTAGCATTAGCCCGATGCTAACATGAAGCATCAAGTTATCAATCTCTGTTATTCATGTATTTATGGGCTGTTGAACCACTTTGCTCCTCTCAAAGTCTTTGTGTCTTTATTTAGAAGAAACTATGTTCATATTTCAGCATTTGTTACAGTAGCTTTTGAATAATTAGAGAAAATTTCCATTTTTTCAAAATTGTTTTCCCCCTTAGCTGTTTTCTGCGATTCCAGAGATGCCGTCTGTATCTATAGTCTCTTTAGAATGTAATTCAGTAATGTCATGTGAATGAAGCCTATCGACAATATGATGCATATTAAAGGCTTTTGTATTTTCTTTTTTTTTTCTGGGCTGCAAATCCAGGTTCACTAGATCCTATTATCCTCCTTACACTTGTTCCCTCTGATGGCGTAGACCAGTTTGACCTCTGGGTAGTCTTTCCCCATCTGCTCGATGACCTTCCCCGTCTGCAGAGCCAGTTCGTACGTGGGCGACACACACAAGCACTGGAGGGAGGAACAAAGCAAAGGATTTCACCGACGTTTCCCCCGGCTTCTCCCCGTCAGCTCTTACGCTAAAGGCAAAGTAAACACCGACCTGTGGCCATTTGTTGTTGGGGTCAACGTGACTGAGCATCGCCAGAACGAAGGCGGCCGTTTTCCCCGTCCCCGACTGCGACTGAGCGATGAGATTCTGTGGACTGACGGGAGAAAGGAATAAAAGAGTTATTGTTTAAATAATAAAACGATACAATGTGAGAATGTTTTTCGTGCCACATCTCCCAGCCCTAGTTCGAGAACAGCAACACTCACGGTTCTGCGAGCATCATGGGTAACGCCGTCTCTTGGATTTTGGATGGTCGGTTGAAACCCATGCCGTAAACTCCTTGAAGTAGTTGTGGTTTTCTGCAACGAATGTACAGAATTGTGAGAAATGATGTTGCTTTGAACACAAACTACAGTCCGCCGAGCCCTGCCCCTCTGGTTCTTCTTACTTCTTTCTCCCTCCCAAGTCCTTAATGTGTACGTTTTAATGTTTGCTTCACCTGTATCTGCTCGTTTGCTATTCACGCGGTGTCCTACTGCAGTCTGGGGAGTGGCCGCTCGATGCCCCTGTGATGACCATAGACCGTGAAATAGCGCTGACTGCAGAGGGCATGGCATCCCCCCCCCCATTGCATTTAGCGAGCCTGGCCAGTCAGAATACACGCTTTCGGAGGTTCACGAAGAGGTGAACGAGCATTTTGTTTTTGCCACCGCAGAACGACACAAGGAGTCATTCAGATTTTAAATGGAAGAGAATTAAACACCAATGCGCAATAGGGCTGTGCAATTAATTGAAATTCAATTACGATTACAACAGTAAACGATTACAAAATTAGCATAATCGCAAAAAAACGATTATAATTTTTTCTTTTTCAATTTTATTTAATTTTTTCAATATTTTTTTTCACATTTTTTTTCCAAATTTTTTTATTTGGGGATTTTTGTCACTTTTTCCATGGATTTTTGTGTTTTTTCTGCTGGATTTTTGTAATTTTTTTGCTGGATTTTTGGCTTTTTTCTGCTGGATTTTTGTAATTTTTTTGTCACTTTTTTTGCTGGATTTTTGTAATTTTTTTGCTGGATTTTTGTCTTTTTTCTGCTGGATTTTTGTAATTTTTTTTGATGGATTTTTGTCACTATTTTTGCTGGATTTTTGTCACTTTTTTGATGGATTTTTGTCTTTTTTCTGCTGGATTTTTGTCTTTTTTGCTGGATTTTTGTCACTATTTTTGCTGGATTTTTGTCACTTTTTTTGATAGATTTTTGTCTTTTTTCTGCTGGATTTTTGTCTTTTTTCTGCTGGATTTTTGTCTTTTTTTGCTGGATTTTTGCCACTTTTTTGCTGGATTTTTGCCACTTTTTTGATGGATTTTTGTCTTTTTTTGATGGATTTTTGTCACTATTTTTGCCGGATTTTTGGCTTTTTTCTGCTGGATTTTTGTAAATTTTTTGTCACTATTTTTGCTGGATTTTTGTCACTTTTTTGATGGATTTTTGTCATTTTTCTGCTGGATTTTTGTCTTTTTTTGATGGATTTTTGTCATTTTTTTAATGGATTTTTGCCACTTTTTTGATGGATTTTTGTCACTTTTTTGATGGATTTTTGTCACTTTTTTGATGGATTTTTTTAAAGGCAACAAATAATCGTTTGAATAATCGTGATTTCAATTATGACAAAAATAATCGTGATTATTATTTTTTCAATAATCGAGCAGCCCTAATGCGCAATGACTTTTTTCAATCAATGTGCGTTTGGAACGGGACGAAAAAGCTTTAGACGAACGACTAACAAGAAGAAAAGGCAAGCGTTTCGGTGGATGTTTGTAGCCAGCTCCATTATACAGATAGAGTGGAAATTAAAATTAATATTGCCATGGAAAAAATATAGGATAAAGGTGCATTATGGAACTTCTCAAGTGAAGAATAAACCCTTTTAATTAGTGTGCTTTTGACTTTTCAGTGACCCAGCGGCTGTATTCTTGTTAGCATGGTGGCTTTACTTTCCATCACATAAGCCTCTTTCACTGCTGATCGACCATCTCACCAGAAAACCAACAAAACATTTGATCTTGGAGTGTTGTACAATTAAAGACGCCAAGCTAACCACTCATTAATACATCGGGTCACAAAAAAGGCAAAAATGTTCCAGAATGCACCTTTGGGACAAACACATGGAGGTAAGAATGACACGCCTGCGTTCGATAATGACTTAAAGGTTTCATTGGAAAGCCCATTAGAACCAGGAACGCCCACAGAGCCTGCACCCACTTGTTTGGGGCTTCTGAAAGAAAGGGGCTAAAATGAGTCCATTGCTAAAAAGTGATGACTGACCGACCCCCTTCATTGCCCGAGTGACCAGTGGAAGACCACTTACTGTGCAGGTATATCAGGGAGTAGATAGCGTATTGTAATGTCCATGCATACATTTTCTTCCACTTTATCTGTGACACTCAATTCACTTTAAATACTGGCAGTAAGAGTTTTTATCTGCAGACACTACAACCTCCAATAATCACGGGATACATTTGTGTTGTCGTCATTTAGTCTTTAGCGTTAATGCTGACACAGTCAGGCAAAGATCAATTATGAGGAAGACAATAGTTTGATTGTGTTTTTAAAACAGTCCTTTGCTGCGGGGTCTCGAGTGACTCGAGCCACTGTGAGAGGTGACTGTGAATTGGTATTTAAGCGGACTGCCTTTTCACAGAACGTCCTGTCATATCAGGGAGTGAGCTTCTGGAATAGTATTCCACTGTCAGTGAGGGAAAGCACAAGTCTCCCTACATTCAGGAGTCATTTAAAAGTGTGGCTGAGGGGCACACAAACATTTGATCATGTTTAGTTAATCATGATAGTGCATTATAAAAAAAAGAGATACAATTATCAGTGTAATACGCGTTGTGCAATAAGAGTCCGATAACATGGGTTGGGCAATAGGGGTCAGTGTAATGCGGGTCAGTGTAATAAAGAATGGTGCAATATGGGTCAGTGCAATATCAGGTCTGTCAGGGCATGTGCATTATTGAGGTTTGTGCAATACAGTCGATGCATTTACTATTTTCTATATTCTCCTCTGTTGTCCACTCTTGCTATTGTTATTTGTTTTAACATGATGTGATCACTGTTCTCATTCCTGTCTCTCTGTACATAGTCTGTATATCGTGTCTCTGTATGTTTTTACTAACTCGTGTGTAACATCAACCTGCCAGGGATTCTGCAGATGGAAATTAGCCTAAGGCTATAATCTGGCATATTAACATTTGCTAAAATGTTCATTAATATGTATTTCCCCTCCTTTTCAAATAAATAAATAAAAAAATAAAAATAAAAATAAAAATTTGCGCATCATTCAAAACACACCAAGAAATGCATTTGATGATGCCGTTTAATGACGTCTCTGGGAGGCTACAATGATTTTATATTTCTTTAACCCAGCCGTTTTACTTCCATGTTACTGTTTGGATAAAAAGCATGGGTTTAAAGTAGGGATGCACCGACACCAATTTTTCTAAAACCGATACAAGTACTTTGATTTAAGTACTTGCCGATACCGAACACCGATACGAGAATAAGGCATTTTCTTCAACAGACATTTTGACGTAAATAGATGGTGTATAGACTGACTTTTTCACAGCAGATACATTTCCTTGACTAAAATAGTCTACACTTTTAAGAGAAGTTGTATCAGAATTGAACAGCTGCCATTTTTTTTTCATTCAATATTATTTTTTATTTTTATTGCACTGCCCATCATACAGCTCATGTCCAAAAGCTCCTCAATGCCTGTGCTTTATTCATGTATGTATTTTTATTTAACAATAGTATTGAGATGGTTACTTATTACTTATTACTTTTGCTGCAGCTCATTTTCGCTCAATATGGACACAGTGTATGTCTTTAATTTGGATTTTCTGGGGATTTTTAATGACTGGCTTAGCTTTTCAGATGAATAAGCCCTTGGACATAAAACAACGTAAGAATCGGCAAAACTGTTAGCCGCAAGTTAGTTAGCTACAGCGAGCTAGTTAGCAACATTAGCCTGTATGTTGTAAACACTTGACACTCCACGCTGCAGCACTAACAACATTTAGCTCTGGTTAAATCCAGGACAGACTCTGATTTAGGAAGTGTAGTCTATAATAAAGTCAGCTCTATGTGGAATATTGTATTTCCGCTAAAGAATTCTCCAGTTTGTTGTGCTTTTCTTTCCTCAGCGGTGAGGCGCGTCCCGTAGTAACTTGTTTACCTTAATAAATCCTTTCCGAAGTCCCTCTGGGGGTAATACAAGTGTTAATGTTATGATTGGAGGGGGGGTCTTTCATCTCCCCCTGGTGTCTCTGGCCAGAAAACCATGCTTGCAACTTGACTGCCACCGGGTCAGAGTCACCAATACACACTAATGGAAATACGAAGAAGAAGCTAGCAGGCTAACGGGCAAAGCTAACTGCAGGCTAGCGCCACTTGAACAGTATTTACAGCCAAGTTTGAGTGAAAAAAAAAAGATCTCCATTGTGTAATTGGATGTACAATATCCCTCGGTCCCTTTGTCTTTTCTGTCAGCGTAGTATTTACTCTCACGGACGATTAATGAGTGAAAACGCAACATGCTACGACACCTGCAGTGGCGCAAAATATCTTTCCGTGCGCCATCTTTCTGCGTAAATGTGGAGACCTGCAGTTTCTAGGCAAGTGTTGTGGCCTGCAAGTACTTTCTCTTTCCTTTTTTACATTTTCTACAGTCAATTTGTAAAACAGTTGGTGACGTAACGAATGTTCACTCACAGTCGCAGCTCCTCAAACGACTTGACTGAATAAAGCGGCGAATTTGGATCTTTTTGAAGGACTTCTACTTGATTTGTGTTGTTGACCAAACTGCTCCGGATTAACTTGTTCAGGTACGAATTTCCCGCTTTGTCCTCTGGGGAAAGAAATGAAAAATAAAGTCAGGGAAGTAGATTTTGAGCTTGAATGTTATCAATTTAATGGTGCACTATGAATCCACCGTTTTAGGAGGAAAATCCTCCCAAAACATCTCATCCCAAACTGCACATTGCAATGAAAGACTAGAGCTTTCTCTCACCGTTGTCGTCTTCCTCTGTTTTGTTATTCGTTTCCCCTTCCACTTTTGGAGCTGCCCCTAATTTGGATGAAAAATGAAAACAAGTCTTATAACATGCTGTAAACACACAATGGAGTAAAAAAAAATGATGCACAAGCCTACCATTTTCCTCTGGTGTGTCTTTGATTTGTAGACTTTTGATCTAGGAAAGACACAAAATGTGGGATCAGTACACGGAGCGTTTACCGCATGTACCATCTGGGTGTTCATTAAATTGACTTGGCAGTTCATAGTCGAGTTCTCCCTCCAAAGGTCCTAAATGTGTTTGAAAAGGGGGGACTATATTGTAAGGCGTAATAATACCAGGAGTAATTTGGCATCCGCACAGTAAAGTGAAGATTACTGCGCGGATTTCGAACTACTCCTGGTATTATTACGCCTTACAATATAGTTCCCCCTTTTATCCGCTTAGAAAATCCACATTGTTTAATTTTGTGTAATTATACTTTGTAGTGGAACACTTCACGTAACCATATTTAAATAGGGAAAACGTGGGAGAGCTTGGTAGCTTCTATCTTGACCTGTTTTGGAGCTATAGAGGAGAGGGGGAGAGGCTAAATGCTAACGCCGTCTGCGCTGTGTTTACGTGACTGAAGGCACGGGTGAAGATCAGACAGGTCCTAAAGAACTCGTCAAAGCTAAGGTAAGAACATATCTCAGTATGGAAAAACTGTGGCCTATTCCTTTAAAGCAGTACTAAGTAACTCTTCCCCCTAGAGGCCATAAGTGCAACTGCAGGTGTAGTAGCAAGTTACGATTTTTTAACTTATTGTCTTGGAGAGTAGACAGGAAAGGCGAAGGGAGAGAGGGTTACTGTGCATCCAATTATACAATGGAAATATTTTTTTTCACTCAAACCTGGCTGTAAATACTGTTTAAAGTGACATTAGCCCGCAGTTAGCTTTGCCCGTTAGCATGTTAGCTTCTTCTTCGTGATTCCATTAGTGTGTATTGCTTTCTCCGGACCGGTGGCAGTCAAGTTGCAAACATGGTTTTCTGGTCAGAGACACCAGGGGGAGATGAAAGACCCTCCAATCATCCAATAAACACTTGTATTACCCCCACAGGGACTACGGAAAGGATTTATTAAGGTAAACACGTTACTTAGTACTGCTTTAAAGGGGCTAGATGCAAGTTGGCTATTTTATACTCACTACTGCCACCTCAGGTCATACGTGTAACTGCAGCTTCTATATTAAGCTCGTGCATGACGGCAATTCGGGCCTGAATTAACACCTTTTGCAGCGCAGGAATTTAGAAATCCTTAATTGTACATTTTTTAAACTCCGTATAGTCCCTTTAAACTGTAGGGTTGACATCATAAAAATCTGTCGACAAGCATTTCTCATTATCGACCCGCCGTTGCGTTTTCTTGCCTCTGAAACGGCGACGGGAACTTCCGGGGGCTGGTGTTTACCTGCCTTCTGGCAACCCCGAGGGGGAAGATGACGCGCAAGGGAGGGAATGCAGATCAAAACACTGGTAAACCCGCAGAGAGGAGCAGAAGCGGCGTTTACAGAGAACATTAGAACCACCGCGGTCCCGCACAAGCACCCGGGACCCGCCGCGTCTTAAGCTCCTATTAGCCACAGTAGCCACAGCTGCCCTAGGGTAGACTGACGGAAGCAAGGCTAGCAGTCTGTGCCATTGGCCCCCCTGACCTCCAACAAACCACTCACTACATTCGCCAGGCAAAACAAACAGTCTCCCATCCAAGCACCGACCAGGCCCTTCCTGCTTCGCTCTAGTTTCGATTGTATTTACAGCGGAGAAGTGCAAAGGCTTAAATGTGCACCAGGCAGGACAAAGGAGCACGAGAGACAAACCTCGATAGAGTAAAGTTGATCCGATTTGCCTCGTCATAGTCGTAAACCAAACATCCTGTCCTGTAGTGCGCATTGACTATAAATGGGTCTTTTGTTTTGTTTAAAAAAAGAGGAATGAAAGCGAAAACAGTTCAGCCCGAGGTCGTTGCCCTCGCGCCACACCCGCACCTGTTTCAGGCGTTCAGGCAGCGGCTGTTTAGGTCCACCAGTCTGTGTCTATTGTGTCAAATGCACTTTAACCTCTTAACCCCCGCCTTAACTGAGTGCATTTTCTCCAGTTCAGTTTTAGCCAAATCTAAAAGCTTCTTAACTGGATTTAACAGCATACAGGTCAGTGTAGCACCTCATTTGAAAGACCTACAAAACTCATCTAAACTGATCTTTTTCCTTGCGTTGCTGCCACTTTGACCATTTTTATTAGGGCTGTGCAAGTAATCGAAATTTAATTACGATTACAACAGTAAACGATTACAAAATTAGCATAATGGCAAAAAATCAAACTTTTTTTTTTTTTTGCAAAGCAGACTTGCGTTATTTCAGGGCGCTGGGATTATTTTCCCTTCGCTTTTCACCTTCCACGGCTCGTGCTTTTGTCTGACATAAAAACAAACGGCGCTGTGTGATGATGTCATCAGGCGGCGCTGCTCAGTTTGCTTGCGCAGGTGTGAGGGCCGGCCAGCAGGGGGCAGGTGTGAGGGCCGGCCAGCAGGGGGCAGGTGTGAAACAGGGACCTCTCTTTAATCAAGGCGTACTTGAAATCATTTGTACTTTTATGACTGTCCAGAAAACATAAAATATCATCATATTGTTTTGATTAATAAATAAATAAAATAAAGATAGACTTTTTTTTAAAGGCAACAAATAATCGTTTGAATAATCGTGATTTCAATTATGACAAAAATAATCGTGATTATTATTTTTTCAATAATCGAGCAGCTCCAATTTTTATCACATTTTTTGCCCCATTTTCAGGGCTGCAACTAACCATTATTTGCTAATCGATTAATCAACCGATTATTTTCACGATTAATCGATTAATCGCTTGGCTGTGAAAGGTGCATGGAAATGGTATTTTTTACATTTTTTTATCACATAGAGCTAAAGTGACGCCACTTGAGGACATGTTGATGGTGTAAACTTGGAGTAAACTTAAAGTAAACGTTTGTGGGAGGCTATTTGTGCTAATTCTGCTTTCTGATTGGATGAGACAAAGACAGATATTTATGAAATTTACAATGTACAAAACACTGCAGACCCTAACTTTAAAAACAAAGTAGGTTTTCATCCAAAATACATAATTTTCATGTCTTTTTTGCTCTACTTTAGTCTGTGTTTACTAGAAAACGATTAATCGATTACTGAAATAGTTGACAACTATTTTAGTAATGGATTAGTTGTCGATTAATCGATTAGTTGTTTCAGCCCTAGAATGGTGTATAACAATTGTATTTTTTCAATGTTTCTCATCACATAAAGCTAAAGTGGTGCCGCTTGAGGACGTGTTGATGGAGTAAACTTAAAGTGAATTGTATTGATGTCAACACCATAGTCCAAAATGTTACGCAGTGTCCCTTTAAGGACAACCATGTATACGGCACTACTAAAAAAAAAAAAAAAGGAATCAGGACTAACCTTTTGTTGTACGTTCGTGTTGCTTTAAGGGGAGACACTACAGGCAAAACTAAATTTTTTCAGTTTTCAGGTTTTGGGCCAAATTGGTCTCTGAACATATAAGCTTTCACTGGGAAACCAAAAATATGCCTAATCTTCACAAAAACATGTTTAAATATTGCGCTGATTCAATGTTCCCCCATAGACTTATATGGGAGAACACAATTTCAAGGGCCTTTTTCTCAAAACACATTTTTCTGTCATTGTGGCGACACTATGTCCACGTCAGTCGGACCTAAAGACTTCACATTTTCCAGCCTTGGACTGAGCAATATTTGGAAGATTTTTTCAGAAGGATTTTTTATTATTTAATCCCTAAGCCCCATTTATTGAGTTTTGAATGTCAAAAAATAAGGCGAAAATTTAATTTTTACAAATTTTTCCACTAAAAAACAGCTTATTTTAAAACTAAACAAGAAATACTAACTCCCCTCTGAAAAAGTCTTGGCAACTCATTTATCAATAAAATGAAACCATAAATTTGAATGTAGCTCTGTCCATTATCCAGGTCTTGTCGCCGAAAAGATGGGAAATTTGGGGCATTTTTAGGCATAAAACACCTTGTTCTTATATGAAAAGATAAAATGACAGAAAACTTGCCATGTATTTTTTTCTCACATTTATGCCAGTGACCGACAGCAACAGTTTCAAATTGATATCTGTAAATATACATTTTTTTCCTATTCACCTGCAGTGTCTCGCCTTAATTAGTTAAAAGCATCGATGGTTATGATAAAAAAAAAATTGGAATATGCCACAAAAACCGGAACAAATGTGTTTGCTAGTTGTTGCTATTGTAAACAAAACCGGCTTGGTTCTTCCTCAAATGCCAGAGGCGAGAGAGAGTAAAAGAGAAAGCAGTGTTTTGCTCTGCGACATGAGTTAATGTCAAGCCCTGATTATGTGATTATGTTTGTAGCTCTGCATCATTGGAGCTACGAGCTAAAGCTAGTCACTCACGGAACACGCACCTGAATCACGACCCACACCGGACAGGCGGCCGCTTTCGATTCAACAAAACAAAACAGACACGCGTGTGAAGGCGATCGGGACTACAGTAGCCCGCGAGTGACAGTACTAGACTGTCGGGATGCAGCCGTAAAACCACACCGCTGCTCGTGAGGAGAAAGGCGTGAACATTTTGAACAGAACATCTTTTGGACGTGAGCTCGTGTTGCGTAAGTTACCGAATCTGAGGCCGCGGCTTCCTGTAAGTCCACGGCCTGCGCCCAGGAGTCGGTGGCCATCTTCACACGGAGGAGCTGGAATCACCGGGATAAATAAAAGAATAAACCAGGGCCAGAGAGCGAGGCGTAAATACACACAGCAGCAACTAGTGTCCACAATGGCGTGTGCCGAATCCGACTGTGTCACAAGTGCAGCGACTTCAGCGGTCCGGCCGGAACACAAAGGTTTAACAACAAACGTTCCGAGGTCCTACGGTCAAACCAGTCCGTTGTTATTCTTTTTTTTTTCAAATGGAGAATAATAATATGTTGTTGAAATAATAAATAAATAAATACATAAAAAAATAAAAAAAAATAAAAAAATAAAATAAATAAATATCAAATATCAAATGGAGAATAATAATATGTTGTTGAAATAATAAATAAAAAAATAAAAAAATAAAAAAATAAAAAATAAATAAATACATACATACATAAATAAATAGGCTACACAAATAAATACATACATACATACATACATACATAAATACATACATACATACATACCACACACACACACACACACACACACACACACACACACACACATACATACATACATGTTCTTTATGTATATATGTATGTGTGTGTGTGTGTGTGTGTGTGTGTGTGTGTGTGTGTGTGTGTGTGTGTGTGTGTGTGTGTTTGTGTATGTATATATATATAAGTGTGTGTGTGTGTGTGTGTGTGTGTGTGTGTGTACTTGTACTGCTATCTTAGTGAGGACACTCATATTACCCAGACTCTAACCCTGAACCCTATGCCCCTAACCCTAACCTTAATCCTAACCATCTTGACCCTCAAACAGTCCTTGAAAGAAGTGAGGACCCCACATTCCTGGAACATGAATGTCGAGGAAAATACTTCATTCTGACATTTTCAACCTATGTATAGTCCCTTTAAAATGTCCTTGCTTTTAAAACAAGAGCACTGATTTACTGACAGTCGAGGCGGCTTTCACTTATTTCAACGCTATGATAATTCTTCACTTTACTTACTGTTTATCCAGCTGGTCACAGGCAAAGGAGACCGCGCTCAAACCACTAAGATCCGTGTATAATCAGGCTTTAAAGGCACTTGACAAAAACACAGTTCGTTATCATCATTGCAATATCCTGAGTAAGTACAAACTGCTCAGTTTTGACAATCTAATGCTATACAATAATCTAAGATCTATATTCAAAATCACCAATAATACAGCTCCACCACCACTGAAGAACTTTGTCAGACTTTGTCCTGAGCAAAATACTAGAGCCATTCGGTCCAAATAAATACTGTGTAATTCCAAAAAGATCCTTGGCCTTTGCACAATGTGCCTTCTCATTTCGCTTCATTAAACAGTGGAATGAGCTTCCAGACAGTCAGATTATATTAAGTAATCTTATTACTATTAAGATCTATTATCTTAATAGTTTTACTGAAATTTGAAAACGTACATTTTAGATCATCAATCGTGTCAGCATTGATGAATGTATTGTCAATTGTAGAGATTGTTTCGTTTTTTTGTGTACACATTTTGAAAAAGCATATAATGTATTTTATATAGTGATTTTATTGTAGATTAGATTTATAGATTATAATTGTTATGCTTTGTGTTCACACCTGTCCAGGGACTGCAGATGGAACATAGCCGCTTAGCTAAATCTGGTACAAATCATCTCCTCTTTTATCTCCAATTTTCTCTGTCAGTAACATGATCCAGGGATTTCTAAGATCACGTGTTTATGGATTTTTCTGCTTTATCCGGGGCCGGGTCGCGGAGGCAGCGTTTTCAGCAGAGATGCCCAGACTTCCAAATCCACGCACACCTCCTCCAGAACAGGGGCGACACCAGGCCAGCTCGGAGACATAGTGCCACCAGCGTGTCCTGGGCTTTCCACAAGGTGGCCTTCCCGACATGCCTGGAACACCTCCCACAGGAGGCGACAAGGAGGCATCCGGAACAGATGCCCTAGCCACCTCAGCTATGTTGCAAGGCGTAATAATACCAGGAGTAGTTCGAAATCCGCGCAGCAATCTTCACTTTACTGTGCGGATGCCAAATTACTCCTGGTATTATTACGCCTTACAATATAGTTCCCCCTTTTATCCGCTTAGAAAATCCACATTGTTTAATTTTGTGTAATTATACTTTGTAGTGGAACACTTCACGTAACCATATTTAAGTAGGGAAAACGTGGAAGAGCTTGGTAGCTTCTATCTTGACCTGTTTTGGAGCTATAGAGGAGAGAGGGAGAGGCTAAATGCTAACGCCGTCTGCGCTGTGTTTACGTGACTGAAGGCACGGGTGAAGACCAGACAGGTCCTAAAGAACTCGTCAAAGCTAAGGTAAGAACATATCTCAGTATGTAAAACCGGTGGCCTATTCCTTAAAAAAGCCGGCCTGTGACTGTTGGTCAAGACAGAGGGAGAGAGAGTAACAGCTTCCAGTGGTGACACTGGTGATCAGTGTGTGGGATCAACCGTGATTCCGAAGGCTTTGTGAGTGAGACTGTGGAGAACGTGTCCTGAATAGAGGGGAGAGGGGCACCAATGATCTTCTCCGTTGCTCTCACTCTGCGCTGGAGGCTCTTTCCACACAGTGATGCAGCTGGAGGCTCTCTATGGTCCGTCTGCAGAAAACGGGGCCGAGACTCTGGCTCTTCTCAGTTTGTGGAGAACGTAGAGACACTGATGTATCTTTCTTTTTCCTCCAGTGATGTAGGGTTTGTGGACCCTCTCCACCACAGCTCCTTTGTTTGTCAGAGGAACATGGTGGATGTGCGCTATTCAAAAGTTCACAACAATCTCCACAATCTTAAGCCAATGCTCCCTCTCTGACTCTCATAACAACTGCACCCAGCTCTGTCCATCCATCTCCTTCCACTTCATCCGGGGGCGCAGAGGCAGCAGTCCAAGCAGAGACAGGGCACGAGCACGATCACCCAGCACCGAGAGCAAGGCGCCCCTCAGTTTGAGAACCCTCTGCTGTGTAGCGCACAGAGTGAGCGTGCTGAAACGCATCCAAAGCCTCAAAGCTGCAAGTTTGTGTGTCTCGTCCAATCAGGAGCTCGGGAGGCGGTATCCATGGTAACAGGAGTAAAGTATGGTCTTTGGGTCCCGGAGGATTTGGGACACGCTCAGATCAGGATTCTGCCACAACCGGAGCAATCAGAAAACATTTGAATGGCACTGTGAGGTTTTGAGACGGAAGTGAAAACTAAATCTGAAACTGTTGAGGCTTTGAAGGCCCGTTACCCGGCAGTACTCCCACCACATCTTCAAATAAAGTGCACCAGAGACATCAGATTTTATCCCTGCTCATTCACCTGCAGTGAAGAGTTAAAGGCCCTGGACCTGAGTTCTTTTTCTTCACAAACAATGAAAGAGAGAGAGTCAATGAAGTTAAAACTCATTCCTAACTTTCTTTACACATTCCACACAACACACAACATTTAATTTGATTTGCCATTATAGAATTCAATTCACAATCATAGAGCGTTCAATGCATTTCATACGTATCCAGAGGCGTAGCTTGCTGGGGCCCCCACTTGTCAAAGGCCCCCATGATCTAACCCATGCATCAGATGCTTGACATGCACCGTTTTCCTAATGACTTTGGCGCTGCAGTTGCACGGTCTCTCCACTAAAGCTCCGTGGCGCTGCTTGTCCCCATAAAGTTTATGGGGAACCATGACTCACTAAAGCAGCTGTTTATGGCATAAACAGCTGCTTTAGTGAGTCATGGTTCCCTAATGTTCACTTATAATGAGCAGTGGACAGACTTTTTACTCGTGGCTCCAATACATTATATTTCTAAGAATCAAACCAGCAGTGTGTGCAGTACACAGAGCGGCCACCAGAGGGCCCCCTACCGATATTCTTGCTTGGGGCCCCTTGGTACCCTTGCTACATCACTGTACGTATCCGAGAGACAAGTTAAAGTTGGTTAAACATCCCAATAGTGTCCACAGTTTGGTTGTCGTGTCCAGAGGTTTTTGGAGCCGCTAAGTGACTGAATGAACGGAGAGGGTCACAGTGCCTGGGGTTTGGTTCCATTCAGTTCAGTTCACTTTGTTCAGATCCAGGCATAAGCTTCAGTCTTTTAGTTGAAGCTGGCCATCCAACCTGGACAATACAGATTAATCACACACAAGAACTCCTTCGCAAGGAAGCTCTATAAATAAATATATATACAGAAATCCCTGGATCATGTTACTGACAGAGAAAATTGGAGATAAAAGAGGAGATGATTTGTACCAGATTTAGCTAAGCGGCTATTTTCCATCTACAGTTTGGTCAGTTCCCCAAAGACTTCCTATTGATTTATTTTGCCCCACTGTGTGTGTATATATTTAAAAAAAACTCCCCCTCACCCTCCGTGGGCGGTCTCTTTTTCCTCCAAGCTCGGGTCCTGGGAGCCTGGGAGCTCGAGGGTTTTGCGCAGTATCTTTGCTGTTCTAGAACTGCACTTTTCTGGGCCGAGATGTCTGATGTATTTCCTGGGATCTGCTGGAGCCGCTCCTCCAGTTTGGGGGTCACTGCTCTGAGTGTTGGGCACCACTGATGCTTTCAACCTCCAGGTTTTCTCCAGCTCTTCTCTGAGCCCCTGGTATTTCTCTAGTTTCTCGTGTTCCTTTTTCCTGATGTTGAAGTCGTTGCTATGTTTCCTCTGCTCTTTGTCCACCACCACAATGTCCGGTTGGTTCATTACCATTCTGTCCGTCTGTATCTGGAAGTCCCACAGGATCTTGGCTCGGTCATTCTCGACCACCTTTGGAGGTGTTTCCCACTTTGACCTTGGGGTTTCCAGCCCATACTCTGCACAGATGTTCCACTTGGTTATGGCGCTCCATGTAAGCTTTCCCTGCAGCATCTTACACCCTGCAGTTATGTGCTGGATTGTCTCATTGGCCTCTTTGCACAGTCTACACCTGGGGTCTTGTCTGGTGTGGTAGATCTGGGCCTCTATTGCTCTGGTGCTCAAGGCTCCTGTGCAGCCATGAGGAGCCTCTGTGCTGTCCTTTAGTCCGGCTCTGTCTAGCCATTGGTAGGATTTCTGTATATCCGCCACTTCAGTTATGTTTCGGCGGTACATCCCGTGTAGGGGCTTGTCCTCCCATGACGGGACCTCCAGCACCTCATCTTCTGTTCCCCATTGTCTGAGACATTCACTGAGCACGTCATCTGTCGGAGCCTTGTCCTTGATGTACTTATGGATCTTGGATGTTTCATCCTGGATAGTGGCTCTCACACTCACTAGTCCTCGGCCTCCTTCCTTACGGCTAGCGTACAGTCTCAGAGTGCTGGATTTGGGGTGGAACCCTTGCCTATATGTATATATATATATGTGTGTGTGTATGTGTGTTATAATAATTGACTGCACAAATACGCATTCCACTCACATGACAACTGGGTAAAAAAAACGAGCTTGTTCCAAATAAATCCTCATAGGTTAAAACAGTAGTCACATACATACTGTTGTGTGTTGTGCATCATTTGAATTCACACCCTTGGCCTTTGAACGCAGTTCAAGCTAAACAAACCTTTTGTGGCCTGACTGCCATCTATTGGTGGTGCATGTGCAATTAATAGCACAGTATTACATCACAAAATAATACATAAACGTTTGCAATAAAACAATTGGGAAATGTATTTACTACATCAGCTCAGGAATGACACGTCCTGTCTTGGAGAGAGTTTTATTATCTGTCCGTGACCGAGGAGCAGTAATGGAGAAAGCCTCTCTCCCCAGTTCAATGTGGATCCTGGGAAAAAAGAAAGGACTAACGTAATCAATTCTTTACATGCACTTTTCAGCCAACCGACACCACTTACCTACATTCAGTCGCCGAGTCATGTATCGTATTCTGTCTACGTAAACCTACGCAAACACTTCCCGAACAATCGCGGTGGTTTTGTGCGAGTTCCCAGGCCAGGACCTCCTTTAGTCCCGGAGACATGGGCGCACACATACATACATAGGTATGTAGGTCTGACACAATGGAGATGTCGACAAAACCAGAGATAAGAAAAACAGCTCAAGGGGCAAGGCAGCGTATAGACGGAGGCTTGAGGCGGCCATGTTGGAAAGGAACGGTGGGAAAGATGGTTATCTGAGGCAGAAGTGTGTCACCGAGGAGCGTGTGTTGGAAAATACCGGGACAGAGCGGGGATAATAAAGACCAGAACCCAGTGACTCCCATCGTTTTGCTATGACCTGCTTTAAAGCATATGTTTGTGAAATGGATAGCCAGCTGTGCCATTGTCAATTCAAGCATGTACGGAACATTGTTGAGGCCTTGTAAGTCGACCAAACACATCATAGGCATCATTCTTTCACTCTTTCCCATGCAGCTGCGATGAGCCCTCGTCAGTTTACAGTGTCTGGGTCAAATTAACTGAAGCTCCAACGAGGACTGGACGTTCTTCCAATTTTTAAAAAAGGTCAACAGAGAATCTATCTTTTGAGGAAGCTCCGTTCTTTTAATGTCTGTGACACAAGTAACTTTTGCAATTCTTTTATTGAAAGTCTCTTGACATTTTCTTTCACTTGTTGGTTCAAGGGACAATGGTCTGCAAAACATTGTAAAAAGCTGCTCTAAAGTTATAAGAGTCCAGCTGAGGGACTTAAAGGGATATTTCAGGATTCTTGACATAGGGCCTCATTTCCTAGTTATCCAGAGTGTTGCTGATTTCTGGAGATATTTTTTTTTGTAATTCATGCAGTTCTTATGTTTGAAGAGTTTCGCGGCGCTAGGCTAATGCAAGGCTAGCGCATTTCTATGGTATCAGCTAGCCTGCATTAAAAACAGTCTGACCCGCTCCACAGAGCACCTGAGGCAAATCATTTAAAACACCAGACTAACCATATATATGTCTGTGTCCATAGAATAATTTTTGGAATATAACTGACCTTGCATCACATGATCGCATTTTGAGGGACTATTTTCTAGCAGATCACTCCGCCGCTGCGTAGCTTATACAACCATGAAGCTGATGCTGCTCAAATATAAGTTATTTTAAATGCAAAATGGTTAAAATCACTCTATCGACACAGACATTTATATGGTTAGTCTGGTGTTATAAGTGATTTGCCTCAGGTGCTCTGTGGAGCGGGTCAGACTGTTTTTAATGCAGGCTAGCTGATATCGTAGAAATGCACTAGCCTTGGCCTAGCGCCACGGAACTCTTCAAACATAAGAACTGCATGAATTACAAAAAAAATATCTGCAACACTCTGGATAACTAGGAAATGAAGCCCTATGTCAAAAATGCTGAAACATCCCTTTAATATAGAAGCTGCAGTTACGCGTATAACGTGATGATGAGGTGGCAGTATAGTGAGTATAAAATGGCTAACTTGCATCTAGCCCCTTTAAGTTCACTCTGGAAGAAGTGAGCTGCTGATAAGGCCACACAAATCATGAGCCGACCAGAGCACATTCTGTCCTCTGAGTTTCTGTTGATGGCCTCTGGGTGGCGCTATAACGTGCCAGAAGCAACAAAGAATGACAAGGCAAGCTTATTTGTAGAGCACAATTCATACACAAGGCAATTCAAAGTGCTTCACAGTTGCATAAATATAAGAAAACAAATACAATCAATAAAAACATCAACATAGAATTAATCAATTACAGTAAGAGGCAAGAGTGTAGATAAAATACTTTCAGTTATATGCATTTTTAAGTCTTGCTTTGACTCACTCTGTCTTGGGCACTATTTCACTCTGTCTTGAGCACTATTTTTAAGTCTTGTTTTGACTCACTCTGTCTTGAGCACTATTTCACTCTGTCTTGGGCACTATTTCACTCTGTCTTGAGCACTATTTTTAAGTCTTGTTTTGACTCACTCTGTCTTGAGCACTATTTCGCGCTGTCTTGAGCACTATTTTTAAGTCTTGTTTTGACTCGCTCTGTCTTGAGCACTATTTCACTCTGTCTTGAGCACTATTTTTAAGTCTTGCTTTGACTCACTCTGTCTTGGGCACTATTTCACTCTGTCTTGAGCACTATTTTTAAGTCTTGCTTTGACTCACTCTGTCTTGGGCACTATTTCACTCTGTCTTGAGCACTATTTTTTTTCTTGCTCGTTCACACAAAGTTACCTAACCTCTGTTTTGTCGCTCCTTCTCCTCTGGACATCAACATAAACATTAATCAATTACAGTAAAAGGCAAGAGTGTAGATAAAATACTTTCAGTCATATGCATGGGCAAAAAGAACTGTTTTCAGCCTGGATTTGAGCATTGTCAGAGTTGAGGCCTGTCTCACATCCTCGTGAAGACTGTTCCAGATTTTAGCTGCATGAAACTGAAACGCAGCCTCACCGTGTTTATTATTGACTGGTTATCTGTTGTCCTTCTCACCTTCAGCTGTAAAGCTGCTAAACAAGGATGAATCTCATTTTAATCATTAGCGTCGTCTTAGATCAAGTATGGCTCCAGGTTTTTGTTATCTTGCTGACTTATTTTATTTATTTGTCGGTGTTAGTGTCATTCTCCTTCTATGTACTGTTTTTACAAATGTTTGGCGGGGAAGCTGCAAATGAAATAAAGTCGTCTGAATCTGAATCCTGTCGTCATGAGTCTATATTAGTTTTATACGTTTCTTGACACACATTTATGACAAGTAGGGCTGTCACGGTATGAAAATTTTACCTCACGGTTATTGTGACCAAAATTATCACGGTTTTCGGTATTATCGCGGTATTTTTTTAAATGTGTGTTAATATGTTCAGAAAGCATTGATAGTCCTACACAAACTGAAATAGTTTCAATAAAGTTTAACTGTGCTTATTACATTAAAAAAAACAGACAAAGCCTTTTCACATCAAAGTAAAGGAACTATAACGATGTGTTGTTGATGTTTCGAGGTATTACATGGACTATTTATAGCGTCAGAAACGAAGATAAACCGTCTATATCAGGAAAACTGTTGTTGTCCTTCCAGTGAGCTTTTGCTTTGCAGATTTGGGAAAATGCCGTCATTATTAAATTCATAAAACTGCGGCGAGAGTGAATCTATTGCAATCTGCCACCAGGAGCCCCGTAACGCATGGTGCCATCGTGCGGAGGTATCCGGACACGGCTTACACTGGCGGTGGCGCTGCAGCCGCACTATGGGGCGACTCGTTACATTCTCCCTCAACCCAAAGTCCCACATCAGCATTTCAGCTAAAACGCTAACGTTAGCTTACTGCTATAGAGCTGTAGAGATGGTCACGCAGGAGAGTCAGAGGTTCGAAGTCTTGCTGCTTTAGAGACACTTTTTCCTGCACGTTCCGCAAACAGGAAAACTGTCTCTATCAACTGTCCTTCAGCTTTATTACAATACCCAAAACATGCCCAGACTTCAGGCTCGGTCTCTGAGGCTGATAGATCCTGAGCGCTGTCGTCTCGGACATGATTCCAGCTTTGAGAAAGCAGATGAGACGGCGGCTCATGAGGCTCACTTTGCCTAAACCGCGGGCGCGTTAATCCACCGCGATAAAATATTTTTTCAAAAACAAGACGGTAATTATTATTGTCAACATTTTTACCGGGGTTTACCGCTACACCGGTAACCGTGACATCCCTAATGACAAATCTCTTCTTTGTCTCAGTATTAGAGAAAAAACTGGTACAGTGCCTTCAACTTCTTAACCAACAAATCCCAAATCTTAAAGCTTCTTGACTGGAGCTTACAGCCTATAGGCTCCGGAAATGCCTCATTTGAAAGCTAAGCCGCAAAACTCATCTAAGACTTTCCCTTGTCGTATTTTTGGTGTGTTTTTGACGCCTGTTTTGTCACTTTCCATCACCTTTTTTCAAGAAGCTTTAGATTTGAGTCGAACTGGAGAGAATGTGCTCGGTTCGGGCGGGGGTTAAGAGGTCAAATGCTCGTTCTTCTCCGTTCTGAGCTACAGGACTTTTAGCCTTTGTCCCGACACGGACATCCATGGCTGGGACAGCGAAGGCAAATCTGCGCCTTCATCAAACTTGGATTCAGAGGGAGAGGAGGATGAAGAAGGGGATGGGGATATCGGGGGGGGTGAAGCCTGGTTTGTATTCCGCTGCTCTCGCTGCTCTCTTGTTGGTTGCTGCAAAGTGGACAGCGCACAAGAATTTCAATGTGTTTTTTTCGGAGTCGGAGCCTAATACTCCAGGCCCGGGCGCCGCGGTGCTGCAGTAAACACGCGTCAAACACGTCCACTTCTGCGTCCGACCAGCAGGGGTCAGCGACAGGACAGTCAGGCAACCGCAGTGGTTCTCAAAGTGCGGGTCGGGTACTGCGGCAGGCTGCTGTGCTCAAACTGCAGAAAAGGGCCTTTGGAAAACAGCCCCATGTGGTCCTGGAATGGTAGCCAGGATTTGGTTATTAACGCGTTGTGATTTTAGTGCCGGATACAGACGACATAAAACTCAGCCCATTTTAAAAGCTATTGAAAAAAAAAGTCAGGAATCCAGGTAAAAGTTTTGGCTTTGGTGTTGCAGTGCGAGGCTGCGGCTCATACATGGAACTGGAGCGGGAACAGTGGCGGAGCTGATACGGGAAGCAGAGGGACTGGGGCCCCACAGCAGAGGAGCTGAGGGGGCCCCACTGGGAAACACTAACATAAGCAAATACATGAATAATAATAAAAATAATAATAATAATTAAAAAAAAGTCTAATAGAAGATATAAAAAAATACAAAAAAATACAAAAAAATACAAAAAATAAAAAATAAAATAAAGAAATATATATAATAATAATAATAATAATAATAATAATAATAATAATAAAAATAATAAAATAAAATAAAATAAAATAAAATAAAATAAAATAAAATAAAATAAAATAAAATAAAATAAAATAAAATAAAATAAAATAAAATATGACCCTGTCTTTTTCTCTTTTGCTCTCATTTCCATTTTTTCTGTTTTGATCTTTCCTTAAGGAATTGCCTTCAGTGTATTTGTTTTTGGGTATCGTTTGATGATTCAACAGATATGATATTGGGGGAAAAGAAATGGGAAAATAAATAAATAAATAAATGTGCTATGCCTGTATATGATACTGGAAAATTTGTAAATTGCAATAATGGCATCGCACCAATAAAAAGTTGATCAAAAAAAAAGAAGAAGAAAAAAGATATAAAAATGACTGTAAAATGTAGGTTATCAAAAGTCATAATGTAGGTTTTAATCACTGTGTAATAAGCAATAGGCGAGGAAATCCTTTTTCTTTGGGAGCTTTGTTTATACTTCTTAAAGCCTGGCTCCAAAGAGTTTTTCTTTTTCTAAAAATCGCTATGACCCATGTGACAATGCTGGAAGCAACCACGGAAGTCCTGGACGGGAGTTATTTCACTTTTTAATCAGCTTTACCTGAAATTAGTTCCAGCTCAATTGTTTAGCGTTATTATGGAGACAGCTGCAGTGGACTGATATAGAACGTGATTTAATTGTTATCTAACTGTTGCCAGACCATGGTATAATAATGAGTATTGTGATACTTGTCAGACCGTGACATAGATACAGACGGCATCTCTGGAATCGCCCATATATGGTCATTTTTGAAAACAGTTAAGGGGGAAAACAATTTTGAAAAAATGTACACTTTCTCTAATTATTCAGAAACTTCTGTAACAAATGCTGAAATATGAATCTAGTTTTCTACTAAATTAAGATACAAAGACATGGGGAGGAGCAAAGTGGTTCAACAGCCCATAAATACATGAATAACGGAGAATGCTAACTTGATCCTACATGTTAGCATCGGGCTAACGCTAAAGGTTAGCTAGCGCTTGCTACAACTGTTGTTTTTTCACTTTTTCACAATCTACTGCGTCAAAATATCCATATGGACCCGATTTACACTTGACTTTATTTATATGTGATAAATAAGTTGATATTCCACCAGAAAATGGCTAAAAGAGTGAAAAATTGTGTTTCTCTCTCGGCGAAGCCACGCCCCCTTCTATGACGAGATGCCGTTTCACTCATTTAGACACTTTTCCTGATCGGCCCGAGTTTACTTTGCTTGTTTGAGGACATTTCAGACCAGTTCTAGGGTAAATCTCGCTTGAAACAAGAAAGTAAAATTACCAATGAGATGAGACCAATTTTCTTTCCCCATTGGCAAAGAAAATGACCTGAAATAAGGACGAAATGTATCGAAACAAGTCAGAAACATCACAGAACAAGTGAAATAATCTAGGACAAATGCCCAAGAACTTCTTAACCAGTCAAAACAACTCAAATGTGGATTTTTATGCTCAAATTGAGATGTTTATACTGATCTAGTTAATTACTTTTTGCAGTGAAACAGAATATGGTCAATAAAAATACCTGCTACAATGACCTGTTTCAAACAACATTCAGGGAGTATTTCAAACAAGAGCACACACACCCGCTGTTACCAAGAAGCCTATGATGACCCTGGATGAACTGCAGAGAGCCGCAGCTCAGGTGGGGGAAACTGTCCACAGAACAAACATTAGTCGTACACTGCATGAATCTGGCCTTGATGGAAGAGTGGCTGGAACAAAAGAAGTCCAGTTTGCAGTTTGCCAGAGGAGACAACGACCCTCAACATAAAGCCAGGGCAACGATGCAATGGTTTAAAACTAAAAATATTCACATCTTAGAAAGGCCAAGTCAAAGTCCAGATCCAATCGAGAATCATGTCTTTCAAGTAGCCAGCAGCCATTGCCTTTGAACAGATTGACTGTGGCGTTCTCCTGCTCTGATTGGCTGTGGGCAGTCACGTGAGCTCCCTGTGAAGCATGAATGAGCGCGTGTGAAGGGTGTTTAGTATCAACATCATTGTTTGAGGCCTTTTACATAATTCAGACGCAATCTAACTGCGGCCCGCGCTGAATTATTCAGACCTCAAACTGCGCGGCGGCGAAAGAACCCGCCTGGCTCTCCACAAAAGGCTGCAGAGGTGGCCCCGGAGATGGTTTTCTGACTGAATGTGATGCTGTCACTGTTACTTTCTTCTTCTTCTTCTTTTTCTTCTTCTTCTTTTTCTTCATCATCTTTTTCTTCTTCTTCTTCTTCTTCATCTTTTTCTTCTTCTTCTTCTTCTTCTTCTTCTTCTTCTTCTTCATCTTCTTCTTCATCATCTTTTTCTTTTTCTTCTTCTTCTTCATCATCTTTTTCTTCTTCTTCTTCTTCTTCTTCTTCTTCTTCTTCTTCTTCATCTTCTTCATCTCCCTTGTCAAAAACATAGATGGAGAGGGGTAATTTACTTCCTTCACACAGTTTGGATGGATGGAACTTATTCTATGCGTAACCATGGAGACTGCTCCATCAGCTGAGAAATCCTACCAGAAAACCTTTTCAAAACTAATCCAATCATACCTCATCTTTGCTATCCTCCATTCTGCAGATTTCCCAACATGGAAAACAGTGTAGCGTGTTGAGTTTTTTCACAAAACAGGAGCTGTTACCGCTAACATTCATTTTGTGGTTTGTTAAGAGTTGCCAATCTGCACCTCGACCCCTCTGACCACCAGCCACTCCATAGGCGTAACTTCCTTGACCTCTTACTTCTTGCTTTGAAAGCTTTAGCAGTTTATGTTTTCTCACTAACTAACTTTCAAATGTCTCAATGATCTAAAACAGGGATGTCAAACTCTGCTGTGACTTGGTCAAAGCCTTGACTGTAACTGACATTAATAACAATGTCTTACACTTGTATTGCACTTTACAAGCCTAAGTGCTATATAGTAGTCATTATACCATGGTCTGGGTGAATACTCGATTCTGATTGGCTGGTGGGTGCTAACAAGCGTGCATTATTTTGGTATAACCGCACACATAGTCCGGTATATCACTCCGCTGTGGCATCGCCATAGCAACGCATGACACAGCTGAATCAGATAAAGGCGTAATTAGTGACTGACAGGAACGTATGAGATGGATTTTGTGTTAATTTCAACGTTTTTGGCCAAAACAAAATGTTTGATAAATGTTTGTAGAGGAGAGTGAGCAGCTAGGTTAGCTACTGTTAATAACATATGAGCTTTACATTTCTATTGAAAACGGTTAAGGCTATTCATCATTTTCAGGCGTACATAAAATGATCCTGCATTTAAGCATATTTGTCTGGATTAGTAAAGTCAATCATAAAAGTTTGAGTTGGTGGGGCCCAGGGGTGAGCGACTCCACCGCAGCTGTTTCCATAAACAGTTGAGCTGGTTGAGCTAGCTAGCTTTAGCTTCAGGTTAAACAGCGTAAAAGTGAAATAACTCCTGCCCACGAGTGCCGCATATCGGTGTTTACTTCCAGGGAAAAGTGTTTCCGGGTTAGTCCTGTTGTGTTGTGATTCTGTGCTGATGTTGTGTCGTTGAGCCTGACTGAGATCCTCGTAATAGCTGCGGAGAATGACTCGCTCTGAGACGAGCCTTCAGTGACCGGCTAATAACCCACAGAAAACAGTCCCGTAGTCTGGCAGATTTAGTGACTTTAGTCAATAAAAAAAACATTTATTATAAATGTTACGTTTGTGGGACCATGGTATAAGCAGATTAAACAACTCAGAGCCGCATTAGACGGTTATAATGCACTTCTTGACTCCGCGTCGTGCAATATAACCGTCTAATGCACGACTCCGAGTTGTTTAATCCTTACTTATTCACTCCCTCAACACTCTGCTTTTGGTGGTAAGCTGTTTTTGAAGCCCAGCCGCCCTGGGGCAGACTGTCTATTTACCACATGGCTATATAATGTGTAGTTCATATCCTGAGCTCTCATTATGTCAGTGCCCTCTGCTGGACACGTGTGGAACTCTTCCCTGTTTTAAATGTAATGCCCCCTAGTGGCTAGAATGAGCATACTGGTTATTTTACAAAGTCTGGAATTTATGCTCTACAGGGCTGGGCCGGATTAAATCATATCCGGCAGCGGGCCTGATCGAGCACCTGAGCCTCTCAGTTCATTTATACAGAGACTGAACAATAACAGTCACCAGAGGCTCCATCAATAACAGCTGTACCTCACCGCAAGACTTCATCTGGTCAGTCTGCATTTACGTATAAAAGTGCAAAATTGTGGAACTCATTACCCACTGAACTTAAAACCATGACTGAGTTTAAAATGTTAAGTCATGGCCAGAGCCGTGGGAAGATATTTTAGTTACCCCCAAAATACTTTTTCTGTGCATGAATCCTATTTATTAACCTCTTAACTCCCGCCTGAACCGAGAGCATTTTCTCCAGTTCAGCTTTACCTAAATCCTGTTGGCCAGTGTAACGCCTCATTTGAAAGATCTACAAAACTAAATGGATCTTTTTCCTCACGTCAGATTTTTTTTCATCACTTTTTTTGTTGGGCAGTCGTCTCATTTTCGTCAAATTTTCGTCCAATTTTTCTCAATTTTTTGACAAATTTTGGTCCATTTTTGTCATTTTTTGTAAATTTTTTGTCACTTTTTTCACATTTCCATCCTTGTTTTCGTCTCAGTTTTGTTGCTATTTTCACACCTTTTTTCCAGAAGCTTTTGGACTGGGGTAAAGCTGGAGAAAATGTGCTCGGTTCAGGTGGGAGTTAAGGGGTCAATATTGCCTGCAGTTCACAAACTATCCACCAGGGGGTGCTGCAGCTCCCTCAGCACCCTGGGTTCCCACGGCCTTGGTCGTGGCTGAAATCGAAAGAAGAATGTACCCATTTGTAAATGCGTAAATAGCACTGAGTTTGTGTATTTGAATGACATTAGTTGAAAATTAGCACGAGCCATAAAGTCTTTTTTCATAGCATCAGTTAAAAGCCTGTTGAATTGCAATGTCCCCGTCAGATAAATGAATAAATAAAAATAAATAAATTGTGTTTTCATCTCTTTTTATGTCTCTTTTTTGTCGTGCTTTCGTAGTTTTTTTGCCACGTTTTTATCACATTTTTGTGTTATTGTTGCTTTTCTGGCATGTTTTTGTTATGGCTTTTTACTTTTTTTTTTGCTCTGTTTTTTTGTCGCTCTTTTGTGTGGGGTTTTCGTAGCTTTTTTCATTTTCACCCTCGTTTTCGTCACTATTTTGCAGAGGTGGGAGTAAGTCACTAAATGCAAGTCTCGAGTCAAGTCCAAGTCGTGAAGGTCCAAGTCTCAAGTAAGTCCAAGTCAATCGGCCATGGGGTCGAGTCAAGTCAAGTCAAGTCACAGCTTTTGTCAAGTCAAGTCAAGTCAAGTCTTGCTTAAGCCGGCAAGTCACCTCAAGTCACAAACGCCAGGGTGTCTTTTCATGTGTTTAATCTTGAAAATGACAAATGATTTCTCAAAATACCGTAATTTAGAAAATTTAGGCTAAAATCAAACTTCTAAAAATCCTGGATTTGGATTTAAAGTCTAATATTTAAACGCCACAACATTAAAAATATATGTATTATAAATAAACAGTCTATGTAAAAAATAGCTGGGACAGCATTTTAAGGAAGGGGGTCCGGGGGGGCGACTTAAAAAATATGAAATATAGTATTTTAAATATGAGCTGCTTTTCCCTGCAGTCTGAAAGATAAATATAAAATAATATTTTTATTGTTGTTTGTCTCTGGCAGTTTTTCTGTCAGTGGTGCCCCTGTACTGCCCCAGCCCCGTATACTCGGATTCGCCCCTGCTCAAAGTAAATTCTGCGTAGCCTTCAGTCCCGCTGTCACTGAGCTGTGTGCGGATGCGTAAAATAGCCTATAAATGCTGTAAACTTTGTGTGAACGCCTTAAAAAATCGAAAAGCCCCAAGATTCCTGTTGATTAATCAGCTCTTACATCGTGGTTCTGGAGGCTCCGTCTGCGCTGTAGGTCCAGCCCATTGTTTCAAACATTTTCCTATCCGTAAATCTCCACCTCTTCACTCTGTTTAGAAAACCTCTGCTATTTTGACACTTTTCGGGTAAAGCCAAACCGGAGAGAATGTGCTCGGTCCAGGTCACAGACTGGTGTGGACAATGACATGGGCACAAAAGCACATGGAGATAGAAATAAAAACTGAACCAGTGTTAAACCAGGTCTAAACCAAGTGTAAATTGAGACTAAACCAGGTCAAACAGACTGAAAGTCCCACTGTGTGTTTCAGACTTCATTTATTATGTCAGAACGACTTTCACTGAGGTCACACAGAGGTCACTGTTAAAGTAAATGAAGTGAAGTGCAAAAGATACAGCTCCAAAATGCATTTAAAGCCACAGTGTGTAACATTATACTCCATAAACAGAACACAATACCAGCATTTATTCTATTACAGATATTTTTATTGATGAAGAAATATCTTAAACCAGTTTGAAGAGAAGAAACCGCTACAAACCCAGGATTTTGTTGAGTGTAGTCCTGAGTTGTGCTCATTGGCTGATCCTATTTGGGTCCCGGCCAATCACAGATGTAGAACAGAGGAACTGACCAATGGCGCGTGTCCATGTAGGTCACATGATTAATTGAGCAGGCCTGGTTCAGTTGCAGCCCGGGGTCCGATAATGCTCGCGCTGACATTGTCATGATTAGTCCCATTTACTCGACTCACTGAGAGGCGGGAAAACCACTCTGGTGCAACACGGGGCGAAAAGCAGGTGAAAAACAGACGAAAAGCAGACGAAAAGCAGACGAAGAGTAGACGAAAAGCAGACGAAGAGTAGACGAAAAGCAGATGAACAGCAGATGAAATGCAGACGAAAAGCAGACGAAGAGTAGACGAAAAGGAGACAAACAGCAGACGAAAAGCAGGTGAAAAACAGACGAAATGCAGACGAAAAGCAGACAAACAACAGACGAAAAGCAGACGAAGAGTAGACGAAAAGCAGACGAAAAGCAGACGAAAAGCGGACAAACAACAGACGAAAAGCAGACAAAGAGTAGACGAAAAGCAGACAAAAAGCAGAGGAACAGCAGACAAAGAGCAGACGAAAAGCAGACGAAAAGCAGACAAACAGCAGATGAAAAGCAGATGAATAGCAGACAAAAAGCAGAAAAACAGCAGACGAAAAGCAGACAAACAGCAGACAAAAAGCAGCTGAACCGTAGATGAAAAGCAGACGAAAAGCAGACAAACAGCAGACGAAAAGCAGACGAAAAACAGACGGACAGCAGACGAAAAGCAGACAAACAGCAGACGAATAGCAGACAAACAGCAGACGAATAGCAGATGAAAAACAGACGGACAGCAGACGAAAAGCAGATGAATAGCAGACGAAAAGCAGACGAAAAGCAGACAAAAAGCAGATGAACAGCAGATGAATAGCAGACGAAAAGCAGACGAACAGCAGACAAAAAGCAGACGAACAACAGACAAAGAGCAGAGGAACAGCAGATGAAAAGCAGATGAATAGCAGACGAAAAGCAGACGAAAAGCAGACAAAAAGCAGATGAACAGCAGATGAATAGCAGACGAAAAACAGACAGATACATTTTTATATAAGCCCATTTTTAGCATGAACCTTTGCTGACGTCAACAACCTTTGAAAAAAAAGTTGGAAAACTGGGAGTTGATCTGTGATTGTTAAACCACAAGACACCACATCAGCGTTTCCATAAGTTTGCGATAGGAGTGAAACAGCGCCCCCATGTTGACGCTGGTGGCCAAACACTGCACTGTAATCCATATTTACCATTGAGAATGAATGGGAGAGAGTTGGTATTGAGCAAAAGTGGTGCAAAAGTAGGTCACTCTCGGGCGGGTTAATGGAATTGTTCCCCATCCCTGCTAGCATACACCAAGCAAAAAATAAGCTTGGATTTTGGTTGGTGATTCCTCACTTTACGTTGCGCTGCCTCAAAACCCTGGTCAGAACACACTGGTCAGAAAAAGGGCAGTGCTTTATTCACCGTGATCTGTTTTCTTCACGTTTTTTTTTGTTTGGTTTAGTTTCTAAGAGACGTCTTTGCCTTGACACTGTGTTTTGGTGACGACTATCGAGATGTTTGCTTAAGGCGAGACACTGCAGGTAAATAGGGAAAAAATCTATATTCACAGATATCAATTTGAAACTGTTGCTGTCGATCACTGGCATGAATGTGTGAAAAAAATACATTGCAAGTTTTCTGTCATTTTATCTTTTCATATAAGAACAAGGTGTTTTATGCCTAAAAATACAGCAAATTTCCCATCTTTTCGGTGACGAAATCTGAATAATGGACAGAGCTACATTCAAATTTATGGTTTCATTTTATTGATGAATGAGTTACCAAGACTTTCTCAGAGGGGATTTAGGATTTTTTGTTTAGTTTTAAAATAAGCTGATTTTTAGTGGAAAATTTTGTAAAAATGTAATTTTCGCCTTATTTTTTGACATTCAAAACTCAATAAATGGGGCTTAGGGATTAAATAATAAAAAATCCCTCTGAAAAAATCTTCCAAATATTGTTCAGTCCAAGGCTGGAAAATGTGAAGTCTTTAGGTCCGACTGACGTGGACATAGTGTCGGAAGAATGACAGAAAAATGTGTTTTGAGAAAAAGGCCCTTGAAATTGCGTTCTCCCATATAAGTCTATGGGGGAACATTGAATCAGCGCAATATTTAAACATGTTATTGTGAAGATTAGGCATATTTTCTGTTCCTGGGTGAAAGCTTGTATGTTCAGAGACCAATTTGGCCCAAAACCTGAAAACTGAAAAAATTTAGTTTTGCCTCTAGTGTCTCCCCTTAAAATTGGCTTGAATTAACTCCGCAGGCTTTAGACGGGAAATAAATGCCTCGTGTTTGGCGCTGAATCATGTTGTACGTGTGCCGTAGACGATCACGCAAAAAAAAAAAAAAAAAAAGCATAACGTGTCTCCTTTAAATGCATAGATTAGCTCCGAGCCTGACGTCACCAGGTCCAAAATGGAGTTCCCCCCGAGCCGCTGGTTTCCCTTTACAGACATGGGGAAACGATATACATTATACATTATTGCCGGCTCTATATATTCACGGCGATGCTGCGTATGGCGTTTCAGTTCTTGTCGGAAGAGCCCGTTGTGCATGTTTTGGGTCGATGCACACAGACAGTATTCCTTTAATGTGGACATGCTGGTTAGTCTCTGCTGCGTGTGCTGGAGACGGGAGAGAGAGAGAATATGGTTGCTATAGAAACCATCTGGTGGTCTGTTCCTCCTGTTTGTTCGCTCTGGGCTCCTCTCTCACTCTCGTCGCACTTCCATCTGATCTCCCCCCCCCCCACTCCACTCCCTCAGCCCCCCCCCCTTCTTCCTTTTCCTCCTTTCTTCCCTCTTTATCGCCTCATTTAGCTCGCTGTGAGTCGGCCTCCTCCTGGGCCTCCCTCGGCGTCCCCTCTCCTCCCCCCGGGGTCTCTGCGGCTTCGCTTTCCTGTTTCCCCACTAACCGAGCTTCATCCCGGCGACCTGAAGCCAATGCAGGGAAAGAGGCCTGTTGGTTTTCACAATGTTTCTTCACAGGGGGGGGGGGGTCCTATAGCTGTAGGGATGGGTAACATTACAGCACTTTGGAGGGGAATTGGGAGAAAAAGTGGTCTTACAACTGGTCTTACATAATCTCCATCCAGAGAGCCTCCTCATGGCAGTTTTTGGTGAGTGCCCGGCCAAGAGTGGATGTAGTGGTCATGGATGGTGGCATTCCATGTGTTGGGTCAGGGGAAGCGTCGGGTCATTATGGAGAACACATATTTCGAATAGTACAGTTACCCTTTCATTTGTGAGCAGGGGCGGACTGGGACTCAAAAACAGCCCTGGACGCCGGTCAGCCTGGCCCAAATTAGCGTAAATGCGACACTTCCACAAATACATTTGTTAACCTCTTACCTTAACCGAGAGCATTTTCTCCAGTTCGGCTTTACCCAAATCCAAAGGCTTCTTGACTGGAGAGCAACACCGTAACGCCTCATTTGAAAGCTAAAGTCTAGAAAAGTCACGGTAGCTTTTTGTCATGTTGTTGCTGCATTTTTGTCATGTTTTTGGTGCTTTTTGCTGCTTTTTCATTACTTTTTTGTGGCTTTTTGCCGTGTTTTCGTCTCTTGTTTTTCTTTTTTTGTCATGTTATTGTTGTTTTTTCATCGATTTTTTCATTGCTTTGTCGTCAAGTTTTCATCACATCTTGTTGTGTTTTTGTCACTTTTTTGTTGCTCTTCCTGCACATTTTTGTTTTTGGATGCTTTTCTTTTAAGCTTTTAGATTTGGGTAAAGCTCATTTACACTCAGAATAAGGGTAAGGTAAAGTGAGAGGCCAGACCAGTGGCCCTAGAGCCAGTGGCCCTTCTGTGCTCTTCCAGAATGGACATATGGCCAGTCCGCCCCTGTTTGTGAGGATTTAGAATACAGTGACTTTCCTTAAATCAAATGAATACACAGTGGAGCTCAGTCATTACATTTGACCTTTTTCTTGCACAACGTTAATAAGGAAAAGATCAAAACGACCGGGGAAAAGTTGAGCTCTGTCGTGCTTAACTTTTTATGATCAAGGATCTGTCTCTCCTCCAAAATAAAGATGGAAAACTCCGTACAGGCAAACGATGCACATGTGCGCGGTGCGTGATGTGCGTTTTTATGTTTCTATTATTATTAGTGGTGAATAAGTTCATAACAGGCGTTCCAACAAGCGTAGATTTTAATCACATGACACATTTCAACATAAATTTAATGCAAATATCAGATACAAGCGGCCAGAATGAGTTTCCTCCGCAGGGTGCACCCCTAAAGGTCCTATATCATGCAAGATCGACATTTTGGAGCTTTTGGAGCAGTTCTCAGTAATCCTCCTGACGTTTTTTTTACGTCATAGTGTCAAACAGGAAGAGCCCGACATCTGTAATGTACTGCGTTATGGCCTGATTTAATTTGCAAAACTTTGTTATTTCTGTTGAAAGAAAGAAATGAATAAAGGAAAAAAAAAAAAAGAAGTGGCGTCGGTGCTGCCCCTGCAGGGAAAACAAACGCACCCCTGAGCGTCTGAACAGATGTCGTGTTTGCACTGAAAGTTGTGAAGAAGGAGCTCTTTCTAACCTACTCTGGACACGCCTGTTCTTTTTTCTTACGTAACAATAATGTCATGGAGAAAAGCGTGTTTGGCTGCGAGGGGTACAGAACTTTATTCAACCTTCCTAAAGAAGAGGCCACTCGCGGGAAGTTGGAATTTCTCTCCGGGATTCGGCGATAATCACCAAAATAGTGTTTTTCTGTGACTGTCACTGATGGATGTGTGGTGGTGGATTAACTTTTATAACCAACGCAAGTAAACGCCCGATTTTAGCGACCAGGACAGAGCGGTGTGTCACTCAAAGCGGGTGTGTTAGCGTGTGTGTTAGCTTGTGTGTTAGCGTGCGTGTTAGCGTTTGTGTTAGCGTGTGTGTTAGCGTGGGTTAGCTTGTGTGTTAGCTTGTGTGTTAGCCATTTATGATCCTGTGTTGCAGATGTCAACTCCTTATATCTGTATCATGAAGTAACTTGACTTATTGCTGTGATATTTATATTTCTTTTACCGCCAATTTTCCATGGGCGGATTAGCTCGGAGAGAGGGGGCGGAGCTAATTGAATCGAAGCGTCTTCCGGGTTTGCAAAATACCCCCAGAAAATACTAATATTTCTCACAAAAATGAGTGCTCCATAGCAGTAGAGGCACAATATATCCTATAAATGCCTATAGTTTACTTTGGGATGGCAAAAAAAAAAAGCATGATCCTTCAATGCTCATTCACACCCCATGAGACGCAAGAATTTTGTTCTTGCACCCAGAGCGGCAAGAACAAAATGAAGTCACCATAGAAATTAAAGTTCTTGTATCTGATGGAGTATGACTGAGCCTTTGGAGATAGTGTGATAGCTCCGTCACCCCCGGGAGGAGCTCGGAGTAGAGCCACTGCTCCTTCACGTCGAGAGGATCCAGCTGAGGTGGCTCCGGCGTCCGTTTCTGAGCCTCCCGGTCGCCTCGGGATCCCCCCCAGAACAACAGGAGGAGGTGTGTGTGGATCGAGAACAGAGCCGGTTAATGGTTTAGCTCCGGGTCTATGTCCTTTTTATTGTCAATTTTAGATATTCACTGCTCACACACTTTGTACTTTCCTTTGGATGAAATGCAGGAAGTCAGAAAGGTTACAGCGACTTCCAAACCCTTGTTTCCAAGTCAAACCACTTCACGCCAAACCACAGAGTCCAAATGTCGCCATGCCTTTTCTCTCCGACTTCCTCTTCGAAAAGAACCGACTGGACGGACTACTTACCAACGGCTTGAAAGATTGACGTCATCCCTGACTCCGGCCTTTTCCCCGTCGCCTCCGTCAGAATGCGCGGCTTTGTTTTTCGTTTTCCAAGTATTTCCTTTCCATCTGCCTTTTGTAAATCCCCAGCCAAACGCTCCCCGCGCCAAAACACTCACCAGCTTTTGATATCAAAATAGCAAATACCCAAATGTAAAGCGGCGTGTGGGGAAAAGGCAAATGTCTTCCTGGGAATTTGCCTATAGATCATTGTATCAGAGGGAGGGAGAGAAGCAATATTTATTTAGATATTCAAATGAATGGAGGATTGAGCAGGCCCACTCGGCTGCGTCTCGCCGTCTGCCCAGACACCTCCTCCAGAGGAACGTCCCAACGCCTGCCGGAGGGCGCGCGGCGGTGCACCGGTGACCTTTGCGGATCGCGGCACGTGACGGCGGTCATGTGACGGCGCTTTCTCACGCTCCAGTTGCGCAGCGCTTACGTAAGAACTGAGCGAGCTGCAAAAAAAGATCGACTGGAAATCCAAACGTACTTGTCAAGTTGTGACCGCGGTGATGTGTTCTGAGGAGACGGCAGAGAACTGTGTTGATGTGGTTCAATCACCTGATACATGCAGAGTGTCACAGAGTTCAAAGGTCATCTCTTCCACAGATGAACTGGTTAGTGCTGGATCGGGAGGGACAGTCTGCTGTGAAAACGTGAGATATCATGACACAAATTAAGGTTAGGGCCAGAGAAATGGTTAACCTCTTAACTCCCGCCTGAACCGAGAGGATCTTTTTCCTCACGTCATCAGATTTTTTTTTCCAACATTTTTTTGTTGGGTGTTCAATTCATTTTTGTAACATTTTTGTCATTTTTTTTATCACATTTTTGTCATTTTTTTGTCACATTTTGTCACATTTTTGTCATTTTTTCATAGATTTTTTTGTCACATTTTTGTCACTTTTTTATCACATTTTTGTAATTTTATTGTCACATTTTTTGTTACATTTTTGTCACTTTTTTATCACATTTTTGTCACTTTTTTCGTCAATTTTTTGCCACATTTTTGTCAATTTAATGTCAATTTCTTGTGACATTTTTGTGACATTTTTGCCACTTTTTCATCAACTTCATCAACTTGTCTAAGCTCAGGTAAGAACATATCTCAGTATGTAAAAATGGTGGTCTGTTCCTTTAAGCACTATCTGAAAAAGAAAATGTATGAATTACAAAAATGATCATAAATATCATTGACTGGGTCAATGATGCTGTACAACACCAAACAACACCTGCCCCCCACCTCATTAAATATTATAGGCCTTTTGAATGCTGTGATGTCGCCTGAAACCCAGCAATTGATCCTGGAGCGTCATAGAAGCCGCCATGATGGAAAGACAGACGCAATGCTAACCACTCATACAGCAACTAAGTCATTAAAAGGTCATGTACGCACTAGTAAAAACGTTTTTCCACATGTACGTCCTCAAGTTACATAAGACCTCTTTCAGTTCTTAAATGAACGACAGCCTTGAGCTGTAACAATTCAACATTGTGACGATAAAATGCTATAGTAATACAGTAACATCCAAAATGGCTTTAAAGACGCATGATTAATGCATAGCGTAGGATCCGGCCAGATAATGCGGATGTCTTTTTGCAGTGTATAGTAACAGTTGTGGTGCCCCGGGCTGTGTGTCCATCTGCAGAACGGGATTGTGGGTAAATATGAAGCATGTGTTCAGAGCTGCGGGCTCTTCACACTTCCTCATCAGCTCCTCCGTAAATGAAAACACTCTTTGAACGAGGCCGCTCCTTGTGAGTCCACGTCTACACCTGTTACATGGGATTAATGTGTCGTTCACGACCAAATCAAATCTGTGGGAAAAAAGTGATTTGTGATTCTGTGCAGCTTTTCCACGGATACATACGTTTCAAACATCAATCTATTTGCTGAAACTGTAAAACTGTAAAACTTATCCTCCAGCTACAGATGCTGCTAACCAAGAACTGCAAAACTATCTCAAGACAGTCTTATGTCGAGTTAAGTGTCTGTTACTATAGTGTGTGCTGAAGTGGAAGAGAGAGAGGGAGAGAGAGAGAAGGGGAAGAGAGAGGGGAAAGAGAGGGGGGAAAGAGAGGGAGAGAGAGAGAAGGGGAAGAGAGGGAGAGAGGGGGAGAGAGAGAGAGAGGGGAAAGAGAGGGAGAGAGAGAGAGGGGGAAGAGAGAGGGGAAAGAGAGGGAGAGAGAGAGAGGGGGAAGAGAGAGGGGAAAGAGAGGGGGGAAAGAGAGGGAGAGAGAGAGAAGGGGAAGAGAGGGAGAGAGAGGGAGAGAGAGTGAGAGGGGGAAGAGAGGGAGAGAGAGAGGGAGAGAGAGTGAGAGGGGGAAGAGAGGGAGAGAGAGGGAGAGAGAGGGAGAGAGAGAGAGAGGGGAAAGAGAGAGAGGGGAAGAGAGAGGGAGAGAGTGAGAGAGAGAGGGGAAAGAGAGAGAGAGAGAGAGAGAGGGGAAGAGAGAGAGAGAGAGCGGGAGAGAGAGAGAAAGACAGGGAGAGTAAGGGGAAGAGATAAAGAGAGAGAAGAAAGAGAGAGAGGGATAAAGGAAGAGAGAGAGAAACATAGAGGTGAGAGAGAGAAGGGGAAAGAGAGAGAGAAGAAAGAGAGAGAGAAGAAAGAGAGAGAGAGAGAGAGAGAAGAAAGAGAGAGAAGAAAGAGAGAGAGAGGGGGTAAAAGAGACAGAGAATGAGAGAAAAAAAGAAAGAGAGAAAGAGAGAGGGAGATAAAGAGAGAGTGGAAGAGAGAAAGTGTGACAAGGGGAAAGATATAGAAGAGAGATAGAGTGGGAGAAGCAGAAGAGAGAGAGAGGGAAGGGGGGAGAACAAAAGGAGGAAAAACCGAGATGAGATAAGGGGAGAGTTATAGAAGAATGAGAGAGGGACATAAGACAGACATGGATTTTGATTACAACAGTGATGGTTTGGATGGTGAAGCTTTTTTTCAGATACAGTATGTGCAATTTCTCAAACCTGCCCGTCCTGTTGACATTGTGTCCAGATTGACACGGTTCGGACAGTGGGCGTGTGTACATGCGCTCGACCATCCAAGTCATTAGTCACATCCCAGTCACTGATTTCTTTCCGATGTCCAGGGACTAGCTGTACACTGCTTTGTGTAGCAGCTATTTGTTCTGTTCTATGTTGAACTTCAATGTCCCTGTCAAATAAATAAACAAATGAAGCAACAGCCCAAAACGAGGATACTGTGGGAATGTCCCCCGTCTCGATACTATACTTGTATCGTTTCACGGAACCCAGCCCTATAGCCGAGAAATGTGTGCACAAGATGAAGTTTTCTTTACACTCTTGTAACAACATATCTTGGGTTTAACGATATTTTGTAGGTTTTGCAGAGGGATTTTTTAAATATCTAGTGCCTAGTTTGATTTATTGAGATTTGAACCCAAAGGCAACACTTGATTTATATATATATATATATATATATAAAAAAAAAAAAAAAACTAAAACTCTTCCTCACCCTCCGCGGGCGGTCTCTTTCTCCTCCTGCTCGGGTCCTCTACCAGAGGCCTGGGAGCTTGAGGGTTCTGCGCAGTATCTTTGCTGTTCCTAGAACTGCACTTTTCTGGACCGAGATGTCTGATGTATTTCCTGGGATCTGCTGGAGCCACTCCTCCAGTTTGGGGGTCACTGCCCCGAGTGCCCCAATGACCACGGGCACCACTGATGCCTTCACCCTCCAGGTTTTCTCCAGCTCTTCTCTGAGCCCCTGGTATTTCTCTAGTTTCTCGTGTTCCTTTTTCCTGATGTTGAAGTCGCTTGGTATTGCTATGTCGACCACAATGGCTTTCCTCTGCTCTTTGTCCACCACCACAATGTCCGGTTGGTTCGCCATTACCATTTTGTCCGTCTGTATCTGGAAGTCCCACAGGATCTTGGCTCGGTCATTCTCGACCACCTTTGGAGGTGTTTCCCACTTTGACCTTGGGGTTTCCAGCCCATACTCTGCACAGATGTTCCTGTACACTATACCAGCCACTTGGTTATGGCGCTCCATGTAAGCTTTCCCTGCAGCATCTTACACCCTGCAGTTATGTAAAGCTGGATTGTCTCATTGGCCTCTTTGCACAGTCTACACCTGGGGTCTTGTCTGGTGTGGTAGATCTGGGCCTCTATTGCTCTGGTGCTCAAGGCCTGCTCCTGTGCAGCCATGATGAGTCTCTGTGCTGTCCTTTAGTCCGGCTCTGTCTAGCCATTGGTAGGATTTCTGTATATCCGCCACTTCAGTTATGTTTCGGTGGTACATGCCGTGTAGGGGCTTGTCCTCCCATGACGGGACCTCCAGCACCTCATCTTCTGTTCCCCATTGTCTGAGACATTCACTGAGCACGTCATCTGTCGGAGCCTTGTCCTTGATGTACTTATGGATCTTGGATGTTTCATCCTGGATAGTGGCTCTCACACTCACTAGTCCTCGGCCTCCTTCCTTACGGCTAGCGTACAGCCTCAGAGTGCTGGATTTGGGGTGGAACCCTCCGTGCATGGTTAGGAGCTTTCGCGTCTTAACATCTGTGGTCTGTATCTCATCCTTTGGCCAGCTTATTATTCCTGCAGGGTATCTGATTACTGGTAGGGCGTAGCTGTTTATTGCCCGGGACTTGTTCTTGCCATTGAGCTGGCTTCTTAGGACCTGCCTTACTCGTTGGAGGTATTTGGCCGTAGCCGCTTTCCTTGTCACCTCTTCGAGGTTGCCATTTGCTTGTGGGATTCCGAGGTACTTGTAACTGTCCTCAATGTCTGCTATTGTTCCTTCTGGGAGTGAGACCCCTTCTGTGTGGACTACCTTCCCTCTCTTAGTCACCATCCGACCACACTTCTCTAGTCCGAATGACATCCCAATGTCTGCACTGTATATCCGGGTGGTATGGATCAGTGAGTCGATGTCTCGCTCATTCTTAGCATACAGCTTGATGTCATCCATGTAGAGGAGGTGACTGATGGTGGCCCCGTTCCTGAGTCGGTATCCATAGCCAGTCTTGTTGATTATTTGGCTGAGGGGGTTCAGACCTATGCAGAACAGCAGTGGGGACAGGGTGTCTCCTTGGAATATGCCACATTTGATATATATATATATATATATATATATATATATATATATAGGTTTTTCACTTATAAATAACTAAACAAGTTACAAAATATTTCAACAAAATGAAACCATATATTGAAACCAGGTTGCATCCATTACTTAGATTGGCCAATTTTACACATTAAAGCAGTCAGAGCTGGTTTTTCCTATAGGCAAACTATGTGCCTAGGGCCCCCGCAGCCACAAGGGCCCCACATCTCAGTCAAACTATGATGTTGTTTCACCGCGCAGTTACTTACAGTAACTCTGGTTCTCTGAATGTGCACAGTCTATAACAAGTTGGGCGACTCACAGGCTAATTCTCAGTGGTCAGACAGAAATAACCGTCAGTTGCAGGTTTCAGTTCATTTTAAATCAGCGGTTCCAAAACTGTGGGTCAGGGACCAGACGTGAGAGAGTGTAACCATTTGCCATTTACCATTTAAAAAAGTTGGGAAATAGACTATAGTTATCCTAAATCCCAGTCTCACAGTGGCTTAGTGGCCAGTGGTTCTCACACAGAGGGACGGGGCCTGAATTGAGGTCATTATGTTCCCCTTCTGCCCTGCACAGTGGAACCGTTTTTGACCGTAAATGGATTTGCTCTGCGTACTGTAGGGCCCCCATGTGGATTTTTGCTTAGGGCCCCAGAATGGCCAGCACCGGCTCTGAAAGCAGTACTAAGTAACTCTTGCCCCTAGAGGCCATAAGCGCCAATAAGTGCCACTGCAGGTGTCGTAGCAAGTTGGCAATTTTTAACTTACTAATCGTCCTTGAGAGTAAATACTACGCTGACAGAAAAGACAAAGGGACAGAGGGATATTGTTCATCCAATTACACAATGGAAATCATTTTTTTTCACCCAAACTTGGCTGTAAATACTGTTTAAGTAGCGCTAGCCCGCAGTTAGCTTTGCCCGTCAGCTTGTTAGCTTCTTCTTCGTGATTCCATTAGTGTGTATTGGTGGCTCCGGTCCGGTGGCAGCCAAGTTGCAATTGTCGTTTTCTGGCCAGAGACACCAGGGGGGGATGAAAGACCACTTGTATTAACCCCAGAGGGACTACGAAAAGGATTTATCAAGGTAAACACGTTACTTAGTGCTGCTTTAAATGCCGTTGTCTACAGCAAAACCTTTAAATTGACATCTTTCGCCTTCGAGAGCGAGCAGCCGAGTGAGGAGCTGGAGCACTGACGGCAGAACGTCCACAAGCAGCAGAGGAGGGCTGTGGGAGAAGAAGGAAGCTCTGACTGAGACACATGAATGATTTAAAACTCCGAGAGCTGCAAATGTCAGGTCTCATCAGCCCCGCCTCGCGCCTCGCTAAACCCCCGCTCCATCGAGCACAACACCACCTACGCTCACGCACTGTACGCCGCTGTACGTTGCTTTTCTCTGATTATTCACCGCAATAGGAAGCGACTGACGGATCTGACTCTGGCGATGTTCTCTGGAGCAACAGCAGCGAGAAAGAATGTAAACTTCAATGGAGTGTTTTGGTTATGGAAGCAGTGGTTGAGTAGTAGTAGTAGTTGTGATTGTACTTTACGTTAAAGTGCTTGAATGAGGATATTGAGTTGGCTTGGACTATCTTAAAGGAATGGTTCACTGTTTTTCCATGCTGAGATATGTTCCTACCTGAGCTCAGTCATGCAAAGATGTTGTTAGCATTTAGCCTCTCCCAATGTATTCCTATGGCTCCAAACGGGGGTGAAGTTGGAAGCTACCACGCTCCTCCACCGGCACACACAAAGACCAGACAGGTACGTATCAACTCGTCTAAGCTCAGAACATACCACAGTATGGAAAAACGATGGCCTGTTCCTTTAAAAAAGCTCTGGGAGTTCTTGTAGTTAGGTCTTGTAGTTACAGAATTCTGGTAGGGCTTGCATTCATCTTTAAAATGCATCATTACAGATCGACTTTAAATATGTGCAAACAACACTGGCAGGTCAAATGATCTTGATAAATTTGAAACAAATCTGATCTAGTCTCTCCATCTGAGAGGACAGAAGTCTGTTGCTGATTGGATCGCCCGTGCCTCGTTTCAGCCAATCACAGGCAACGTAGCAAAAACAACAATGTGCTGCAAAAGCAAATCAAATGTTTAGTGTCAAAATGTTTCCAACTTCGTTAATAAGTTGTTGTGTTTTAAGCGCCACGCCTGACACGGCCAGGCAAAGTAGAGAATGACTATACTTTCTCTGCTTTGAATATGTGATATTTTTACTTTTGGCAACACACAGCTATTTACAACAAAAAGGTATTACAGTCTAAGAATCCAACTGAATGATATATTTCACTTTTCCTAAAGGACACCGGTCAGATGTGTTTTACAGTGTTAAATAAATATCTTTATTTGAAAACTATTTGTTTTGTTTACGTGAAAGAAAACTTAGTTAATTGGAAATAACAAGTAAAACATCAATGAGGTGCATTGTTGTATGAACAAGAAAATTCCAGTAGCCATTACTAAGAAACTTTGAGCAGGTAAATACGATATTTAGGTTTCAAAAGTAATCATTACAAGGACTTCCAAGTTGTCAGTACTAAAATGTGTAGTAATCAGAACATGTCTCTTAAAGGTTCATTATGAAACTTTTTATTCAGGAAAAAAAAAAAAAGTATATTAGTGACCTTTGACCTTTTCGTGAGCCAGTGGCTGTACGGGTGGCTAGCATTTCAGATTTGTTAAAGGTTTCTGGTAGGTTTCCTGGAGTATCTAGAGCATATTAGAAACCTAATAAACACTGCTCCTGGAACGTCAGGCACCAGGATGGAAAGTAAAGGTGCCAGGTCAACCATACACCCACTGCTTTTTTCTCAAAAAGCCGCATAATGCACCTTTAAGTGCTGCACACTGTCCACCATTGTACTAGTAACCATTGCTTAACATCTGAAGTGCATCAGGTTTACAAACATTTCCAAATAATCGGTATGAATTGAAATGTACAGTAATGCTCAGGAGTAGAAGTGTGATCGTGTTGTCTGCCTAAAGGCCAGGCTGCATCATCTCTGTTTCCTGTAACTCGTCTATAGGAAGTGACTGGTTGACTGAACATGGCTCTTATACTGTAGTGCAGTGGAAGAAAAACACGATGTTGAAGTACAAATGGTAGTACAAGAAGTAGAAGTTGCACTGGAGTGATAAAGTGGAAACCGTAAGAGTAAGTGCAGAAGTAGTAGTATTATGTAATTGTATTGGAGTAATGAGATAGTGGCAATAGTCATGGTATAGCAACAATAGTGATACTACTTATAATAGTAAAAGTATTAGTAGTAGTAAGAGTAAGAGCAAGGAAGAAGTCCTGTTGCAAGATAACAACAGTCGTCATGGTAACAGCAGAGGCGGGGCGGACTGGAACTGACTTGGACCAGCACAAACTAGCATAAACACACACTCCACAAAGTCACATTTTAACATCAATTTACGATCATTTTTATTCCCCAATTTTTGTGTCACCAATAAACTACAACAGCAGAGTTATTAAAATATAAAAAAATAAGAAATTATTTGATTTAGTGCCGTCAGTTGTGGCGCAGATGCTGCTAATAAACTTTTTGCACTTTATGACCGCACTTGCCAGGGATTCATTATTCTTTCTTTCTTTCTTTCTTTCTTTCTTTCTTTCTTTCTTTCTTTCTTTCTTTCTTTCTTTCTCTTTCTTTCTTTCTTTCTTTCTTTCTTTCCCTCTTACCTTCCTTCGTTCCTTGCTTCCTTTCTTTTCCTGCTTGCTTTCCTTCCTTCTTTACTTCTTTCTTTCTTTCTTTCTTTCTCTTTTTTCTTTCTTTCTCTCTTTCTTTCTTTCTTTCTTTTTATTTATTTCTTTCTCTTTCTTTCTCTTTCTTCTTTCCCTCTTACCTTCCTTCGTTCCTTGCTTCCTTTCTTTTCCTGCTTCCTTTCCTTCCTTCTTTACTTCTTTCTTTTTTTCTTTCTTTCTCTTTTTTTCTTTCTTTCTCTCTTTCTTTCTTTCTTTCTTTCTTTCTTTCTTTCTCTCTTTCTTTCTTTCTTTTTCTTTCTTTCTTTCTCTCTCTTTCTTTCTTTTTCTTTCTTTCTTTCTTTTTCTTTCTTTCTCTTTCTTTCTTTCTTTCTTTCTTTCTTTCTTTTTCTTTCTTTCTTTCTTTTCTTTCTTCTTTCCCTCTTACCTTCCTTCGTTCCTTGCTTCCTTTCTTTTCCTGCTTCCGTCCTTCTTTACTTCTTTCTTTTTTTCTTTCTTTCTTTCTTTCTCTTTTTTTCTTTCTTTCTCTCTTTTTCTCTTTCTTTCTCTCTTTCTTTCTCTTTCTTTCTTATTTGTGCCCCTCTTTTTTAACCATTCTTGAACTGTGTTACATAAATAATCTTTGCCCTTGTCTCGTCGGGTGTCTCTCTTGCTCTCACAACTGCACCTCTATGCTCCGCCCCCTCACCACACCTACAACCCTCCGCCTATCGTACAAGTAGTCGGAGAGTAGCAACAAAGTAATAAAGCAGTAATAGATAATAATAACGAGTACTTTGCATGGCATCCCCAGTAAAGACACAGACAGCTTCGATGCAAACATTTATTGCATTGGGAAGCAGTGATGTACATGTCCCCACGTTACTTCTGCAATACTCAAGTACAACTGGGTTTTTTAGACACTGGATTCTCAACTGGTGTTTTTTTGTGAAAGAAAAGTACACAAACCCTCGTAGGAGTAGTAGAAGCAGTAGCAATGGCGGTGCTTGGGGTAGTACTAATAGCAGTAGCAATCACAGTATAGGGAAAACAATCAAAGTTGCATGAAGTAGTCCTGCTAAAAAAAACTACTTTCAAATGTAAACAGTATAAGTTTGCTACTAAGTTTTGTGCTAAGGCTGTTTTGTAGTAACAGTACCTTTGTGTTTTTGGCTACTTAAAGGCCCTGTAACAGATTTTTTTTTTCTCAGAATAAAATTACTTTTGTAGTGGTGGCTAGTCGTCGTTGTTGTTGTTGTTTACATTCCTGTCACAGTATGGCTCGCTGAAAGTTGTGACATGCTTATAAACTCATCCCAGGGAAGAACGGCGTTGTTGGAAATGCATTAGAAAAGTTAGAAATGAGTTTGAACCACAACTAACAGTGTATTACGTACACACTCCCCCACTTGAATTATATGTAAACACAAAAAAAAAAAAATCAAGTACAGGGCCTTAAATAACGATGCATCTCTCGTATACACAGCGCTTTTTCGGACGTTCAGCAGTTGCTACTCATTCACACGGCGGTCGCGCTCGCCCTGGGACGGACAAGCGGAAGCGTGGCGGCCAAACTGCCAGCCGGACCACAGCGCATTCACACACATAGGCAAGGTGGGCAGAGTGCCTTGCCAAAGGGCACGGCAACAGTGAGCGATGCCCGTCACAGGGATCGAAAACCAACCCCACTACTGCTTCTAATACCGTCCAAAAAATATATATATATATATATATTTCAAAGCTGCCAAGAAAATAGCCTCCTTTAAAGCCACAATGCGGAACAATCCTGGTCATATACTGATATATCAAAAACAATGAAGAATAATGTTCTCATGTTTAGCTAGGTACCGACAATGCTATATTTTTCCGCTTTGGGTTGTCAAAATAAAGCATTTGTAATCGGACCAAGAAAGTACAGATACAGACGGCATCTCGTCATAGAAGAGGGCGTGGCTTCACCGAGGGGGAAAACAGAGTGGCAGCGGGGGGAAAAACAGCAGTCGTAGCTAGCACTGGCTAACGTTAGCATTAGCACGATGCTAACATGAAGCATCATGAGCATTCTCCGTTATTGATGTATTTATGGGCTGTTGAACCACTTTGCTCCTCTCCATGTCTTTGTTTCTTTGTTTAGTAGAAAACTATATTCATAATTCAGCGTTTGTTAAAGAAGTTTTTGAATAATTAGAGAAAGTTTAGTTTATTTCAACAGGGACAATGTGCAAAAAACATTCATTAAAGATGCTTTACGCCAGATTTAGCTTGAGCTAGTTTCCATCTGCAGTCCCTGAGCAGGTGATATACAACATGTACAATATAAATATGTAAAATTTTTAGAAAGTTTAGATTTTTCTCCAAATTGTTTCCCCCCTAACCTGTTTTCAAACATGACCATATATGGGCGATTCTGGAATTGCCCATACACAGTCATGTTCGAGGCAGCCTTTGTAGAAGATTTAAAAAAATGCAAGTTTCTCCACCATTTCTTTAACAAATGCTGCATGATGAATATATTTTTCTACTAAATAAAGATGCAGGGACGTGGAAGGGAGCAAACAGACAATGCTAACCAAGAAGCTAACGTTAGCTTCATTCTGCATACAGACGGCATCTCTGGACTCGCCCATATATGGTCATTTTAAAAATAAATTAAGGGGGAAACCATTTTGTAGAAAAATCTCAACTTTCTCGAACTATTCAAAAACTACTTTAACAAATGCTGAATTATGAATATAGTTTTCTACTAAATAAAGATACAAAGACATGGAGAGGAGCAAAGTGGTTCAACAGCCCATAAACACATAAATAACGGTGAATGCTAACATGGTGCTTCACGCTAGCGTCGTGCTAACGCTAGCTACGACTGCCCTTTTTTCACTTCTACTGAACAATCTGCTGTCAATAACATCCATATGGACCCGATTTTAAAAAAAAAGATGTGTTTCCCAAAAGATTCTATTTTCCCCCTCGACGAGGCCACGCCCCCTTCTAAGACGAGATGCCGCCTGTATCTATGCTAACGTTAGCAATGAGCTTCTACTGAACAATTTGCTGTGAAAAAAAAACATCCATGAGGTCCTGATTTTGGCTTGACTTTGGGATTAAGTTTTTTTCATGTACTATAATTTAGTGGATGAAACATTGCAGTGTGGCTTTAAATTGACATGATTTCTTCAAAAATTTTGGGGGAATCGAACAACCAATTGAGAACCCAGCTTTTGAAAACAGCTCAAATTTAAATAAAGCTGTTATTTTGTCGCTCGCCGTCTCTTCACCAGAAGATAAGACTCGCAACACAATAACAACCTGGGGAATTTTTGTACACAAAAGAAGAAAAAAAAAGCATTTTTTTTTTAGTTTTTGCTATTTGCGATCATTTTCCGTCTTGATACAAAACTAGATTTTTTTTTGTTTGTTTATGTAATAATTTTTTTTGCTACACTTTTAAAAATCAAAGAACAACATCAAATATGAGAGTTTTTTTTTCCATATTGTAAACCACGAGCACGGATAAACAGATAAATAGTACGTCGGATAAATCTAACAAGGTAAACGGCTCCTGTACAAAGTCAATGTGATCTGTACAGAGCAGGGCTTTGGAGGTCATTCCAAGCGTTTGACAGGTGTTCATATATATAGTTTTCATTATTTTATCGTGGAAATTATACACAGGTCCTGCCGCCTGCTACATGCAAGAAATATACTCCGCCATGCATGCAGTGGTTGTCAGAGAGAGCCCTGCTAAAAACAACACAGAAGTCCATAAATAAATAAATAAAACATAACAATAACATTGAGGTTGTTTTGTGTCAGTTTTGTCATTGGAAGAATAAAAAAAAAGTCTTTATGGGGTTTGCCTTCCATTAAAGTGATAGTCCTGCAAGTTTAAGAGAGAGTGTTCCAGCCGAATAAACTATGTAAACAACACCGCTAACGCTACAACAGTTGGCTAGTGAGATGCTAACGCTATATGAATCGTTCTTCACACCAGATATAATTAAGAAGTGGTTAAATAAACGCTGTATATCGCAGGCTGTGACCGAAAGTAACGTTCACTTCACTGGTGGTGCAGTGGCTTTGTTAAAGTTTTATAGTTAGCTGCACTTCGTCTCGTATCTGAGCTCGGAGCGCTCTGGTCAACTCTGAGTTTACAAATTGGAATCGCCAGTTTGAGGGGCGTTCCAAGGCATTTTTTCTCAGGAGAGGAGCGGGAGGGAGGTTCCTCATTTGCTTTGGAAATCTCTCTCTTTTTACTTTGCAATCTTACCGACTATCACTTTAGCATTCCAGCATGTCCATCTGTATTGTTTTACTGGACACTATACTATCGTTTCAGGCAGCATTTTCACTCAAAGACCATATTTCTAGACAATTCTAGACCACAGTTACTGTAAGTTTTGTTCAAACGTTATACTCAGAACCAGTGCTTAATTTGATCCCCCATTTGTGGGAACGCATTCCCCCAATTCATTTTTTTTCAGGGTAAAGGATCCGGGAAATATTTAGGAGGATCCGGCAAAAAATGTATCTGATATAATGGTGTCTAATGAGAGTGTTCCGGCAAATGTTTTGGCCTGTTCCCCCAATCCATCACATCAGGCCAAAAGTGTTCCTGAAAATACTCATTTACAAATTAAGCACTGCTCAGAACCCTTTGAACTTTATTTGAAATTGCCTGACCGTCCTCCTCCTCAGAGCAGTGTTCCTCCCACAATTCGAGAGAACCAAAATCTGTGTATTTCTGTGTATTGTTTCTATTAAAAGCTCTGTAACCTTCATTCAGTGCTTTGCTTTTTTGTTCTGCAGAGATCGTTGTGTCTCAGTCCTTTGTTGGTCAGGGTTTACCCAACCCCCAAAACAATCACATTAGCGTAAAAGACTTTGTGTTTTTGATCATTTTAAAATGACACAAAACAAACTCCGTAAAAAAAATCTCAAAAGTACAATAAATAACAAATAAAAAGAGCTTGTTCGATACATTATAGATCCCGCATGAGGTTTTGGCACACTCACAATAGTAATATTAATAGTAATGCACATATATAAATATTGTGTGTACAAGTTACAGTATCAAGGCCCAGCTAAAGCCTGGGCACAGACAGTGGCGGAGGTACATTGTAGAAATGACTTCAGCTGCAAATGTAACAAAAGCACTCGCCGCAACCACCGGGGGGCACTCCAGGAAGGCAGGGGGCGCTGCGCCGGGAAAACCCATCTGCAGAAGCAGCTGCTATGCTACAGTCGATCCATAACAAGTGGCTACAGTCAGACCAGTGGAGCATAAGTCGCAACGGATTTGGAAAATAAATATCGAACGGCAACTTTTATGGGATTAGACGCGCGATTTATGTGTTAAAGTCAAGGTTCCGTTCATTTAGCATTTGAGAAAAGAACTGCTTATGAACTGCTAAGCTAACACAAGAACCATTTCAGAACATGTTTGTAGAGCCCAAGTGCGAGTGACCTTAAAGGAATAGGCCACCGTTTTTACATACCAAAATATGTTCTTACCTCACTTTAGTCGAGTTAATATATCCCCGTCTGGTCTTTGTCCGCGCGCTCTGTCACGCAAACGGAGCACATACGCAGCCTCTCCCACATGTCACATAGCTCCGAAAAAGCTCACGATAGAAGCTACCAAGCTCTTCCACGTGTTCCCTATTTAAATAAAGTTACGTGAAGTGTTTTCATGCGAAGTATATTTACACAGAAATGTAGCATGTCGATTTTATAAGCAAATAAAAAGGGGGACTATATTGTGAGGCGTAATGATACGAGGAGCACAGCGTCCGCGCAGTAACTCCTAAAGACTTCCCCCGCTCACTTCCGTCAATAACCTTTAGGAGTTACTGCGCGGACGTTTTACTCCTCGTATCATTACGCCTCACAATATAGTCCCCCTTTTTATTTGCTTATAAAATCGACATGCTACATTTCTGTGTAAATATACTTCGCATGAAAACACTTCACGTAACTTTATTTAAATAGGGAACACGTGGAAGAGCTTGGTAGCTTCTATCGTGAGCTTTTTCGGAGCTATGTGACATGTGGGAGAGGCTGCGTATGTGCTCCGTTTGCGTGACAGAGCGCGCGGACAAAGACCAGACGGGGATATATTAACTCGACTAAAGTGAGGTAAGAACATATTTTGGTATGTAAAAACGGTGGCCTATTCCTTTAAAAAAGTTCCGTTTTAGCTTCGATTTCCATCATTTTGTTCCACTTCCTGTTTCGGTTGTGAATGAGCATTTTCGTCCGGACACAGTTTTTTGCGAAATAAACAAACACTTGGCTACACTCAAAGGAAGTGGAACATAACCTGGCTTTCGTGGAGTACCCCCGGTGCGTAGAAAATTCCCATTCACTCGATCCGCACTCAGTCGCACACACTCCGCTAGCTTCGATAAGTTCCGTCCCCTGGAAACTCGTCTCCGACCTTTGTGCAAGAAAATATGGGCTACCTTTTCCGTTATCTATTTACACACACAGCACGGTCAAAAATGAAGAAGAATAAATGTGAACCTTTTCCCCCCACCGGTACATTTGTGTGCTTTTAAATTACTTCGTGTAGTAATCCATTCCCTGATTTCTGCTTATTCGACGACGCTTTCTCCTCACCGTCGTCTTCTTCCTCCCCCGCTGTATTGGAACTCCCGCCAAAAACAACATCGCGCAAGTCTACGGCCGAAGTCGTAGATGGGAGTTTGTTGAAAGTACAGACATATTATGCAAAAATTGACCTTGTTTTCTTTGTTAGGCTTAAAGCATGATGTGACATTGCTCATGCGCGTGCAGACAAAAAAAAAGACTTAATGAAAATTGCTAACCCTCCTGCGTGTTTTCAAAGTTTCCAATTGCCTTCACTGCGAGGTGTCCATGTGCTGGCGGAAAAGACACCTATGTCACCCAAGCGCTCAAATTGGAAGCGAAGCAATGCCGTGTACTTGTATCGCACATTTTTGAAACACCGGAGGCGTTTTTCATTCACAACTGTGTCACATGCTGGTGGTGGCGGGTTGCTTTCTGTTGCCAGAGCTGCCCCAAGGCGAATACTACGGGGACGGATTTAGCCAGGATTTCTGCTATCACAAAGCTCACTATTCAGTATGGTTGGATCGCTGAAGCAACATATACAACAGAGCCAAGGTCCAGATGAGCTTCAGTCACCGAGTTAAGGCTTAGATTAACTAGGGACCTCGGAATGTGAGGTGAAAGGTCAATAATACTGGCCTCATTAGAGCTTCCGTGCCCGTACAAATCTTTACGGCCATGTGGATCAAAAGTTTTAAAGTCCTATGAAGGCAACATTGAATCAAAATGTCTCGAACCGTCCATTCGTCCCCCGTCCTCAAGCTACACAAAGCATTACTCCAACCCAAACGCCGTTGTTTTGTACAAAATATAAAAGCTATTACGGAAGCGCGACCCGTTATCGCAGGAAGGAAGCAGCGTGGAGGCTCTTCAGAAAAGTTTGGGGTGCGTTTGGTGCAAAGGTTCGATTGAAAAAGCTGCGTCAGAGCAAATGGGTTAAAAAAAGAAAGGCAACTGCTGTTTTACGAGAGGAGCAGAGTCCCAGATGCGTAACGTAATGTCGCTGCTGCAAAGCTCACGCCAACAAAACCTCGCCGAAGATAGCCGCACGCCAGCAACACAAACAAGCAAAAGGATGGTTGTCGTCAGTCAGCTTTCCCGAGGTCTCTAGGTTATTCTAATCCCATGTGAATAGGGCTTAAGGTTAGCCTTAGAGAAGTAAAACCTGGCTCTCTCAAAACCAGCATCGTAGTATTGTCCTCGGGGGCCAACTGATGGAAACATGGCACCCAATCTGTGCCAACCGCCAAACGCTCGCTCATACATCACATCGACACGGGCAAGATGACACAAGTGTCTTGCGCCAGTTTGGACTGAACAAATCCAGATTTCCCATCCCTTACAAACGGTAAAACACCCATTCAGATTTCTGTTTGCATGACGTTTAAAAAGTCAGATTTAGCATAATATGTCTCCAGTCATTGGTTGGTGTATTATGAAGAGAGAGGATCCCCACTGGGCCGGCTCGCCATGGCTGGGTTGAGGAGGGTGGGTGGAAGTGCCCCTTGCTGCCCCACGAGAGAAAAGTGCCTATATGTACAGAGTCTTTGGGTTCCAACTGGTAGAAAATGTCTGGCTTGTGAAAGCGGGGGGGGGCGTGGAATGAGTCGGGGGGGGGGGGGGGGGGGGGGGTGCGATGGGCAGGTGGAGGTGCTGGGTGGAGGGGTGGGGGCATGGGGAGAGGAGGGGTGGTGGCATGTGGGGCGAGGTGCGGTTTTTTGGGGGTCGCGGTGGGATGAGTCTGGAGTGGGTGCCTAAGCTTCCGCCGGAGTCTTCTCTGTCCCGTCCTGCTGCGCGTTTTCTTCTCCGTTCTCGTCTTCAATCACTAAAGAAAGAGAGAGAGGGAGAGTGTTAAAGCCACGCTGTAGAACATACCGGGTAATGTGGTCATCGCACCCTGAGCTGTGCCCTCTAACAAACAGCCTATGGGCCAAAAATCCTTAAGAAAGAGAAACAGCTGTTGGAAGTGGGTTACTGTACTTGGAAAAATAAGACAACAATTTCAGTATTTTTAATGAAAGCATCTGTTGGAGTATGCTGCTTGCTTCCAGGCAGTATCTCAAGCAGTGCAGCACATCTCCGTCATATTGAGAGTGAGTAGTCACGTGCCGAGTTGGGTTGATATGAGGGGGTATGAGCCAGTCGGCCGTGATGGTTGTAGAAGAAGATCTTTATTTATACAGCGCCTTTCACAGATATGGTCACAAAGTGCTTTACATGAGACAATTGAACATTCACTTCATACTCGGTGGTGGAAAGCTACGTTTGTAGGTTCAGTTTCCCCTGGGGGAGACTGTCAGAAGCGCTTTCGCGACTACACACGTCTGCGCCAACGGACCACCACCAAACATTCACTCACACACATCATTCATCCTGGCCTGTTGTGCATGTTTTTAGTGGTAGGGGAAACCGGAGTGCCCGGAGGAAACCTACGCAGACACGGGGAGAACATGCAAACTCCACACAGAAAGACCCCGTGCAGGTGGGAATCGAACCCGGACCTTCTAGCTGTGAAGCGAGAGCGCTAACCGCTGCGCTACCGTGCCGCCCGTGTACACTCTTCACATTACAGAACACCTACATTTTTGCGTGTTTATTTTTCCCGTGGGACAGAGAAAGATCTACGAATACGACAAAGAAAAGAAGAAAGTAAAGCAATGCCGAAAGATAAGGGACCTTACAGGAACAAGCTCACACCAAGCGCAAAACACCGGTATTTGGAAAAGCTTGCGGACATCCGGAACATCGACCCATACGGGGCTCCCTGCAGCGGAACGGCACAGAGACCTGGACTATTTACCTCTGTGCACATACATGGACATAGCAGATGACAAATGACTACACGAAGTCTTTGGAAAGTTACAAGGCTTTCTGCTGTGGCTGGGTTCAGGACATCTACAAGCCTCCAGCTGGTGGAAACAGCGTTGTACTGGCAAAAGTAACTGTCTTCGCATGCGTTTTAGCGTGTTGTCATTACGTTGCATTGAGCAGACACTTCTTGACCAAAATGACAAAGTGATTAACCGCATGTTTCGTCAACACTACATTGCTACGAGATGGGTCAGAGACTTGCTTTCCTTGATGCTGTGTGGCCATTTCGGTAATCTAGAAAACTGAATCCCATTGTTCCTACGTTCTTCATGTCTATCGTGTGAGGTGTTGGAGGAATTTTTAACACAGCAGTGACGCAATCCGCGCTGTAATCTTCACTTTACTGTGCAGATGCCAAATTACTCCTGGTATTATTACGCCTTACAATATAGTTCCCCCTTTTATCCGCTTAGAAAATCCACATTGTTTAATTTTGTGTAATTATACTTTGTAGTTTAACACTTCACGTAACCATATTTAAATAGGAAGAGCGTGGAAGAGCTTGGTAGCTTCTATCTTGACCTGTTTTGGAGCTGTAGTGGAGAGAGGGAGAGGCTAAATGCTAACGCCGTCTGCGCTGTGTTTACGTGACTGAAGGCACGGGGGAAGACCAGACAGGTCCTAAAGAACTCGTCAAAGCTAAGGTAAGAACATATCTCAGTATGTAAAAACGGTGGCCTGTTCCTTTAAGAAGACACGTAAACAATCTGTTTTGCCACCGGAGTTATCCGTCATGGCGGAGAGGGGGGGCTCTGTGCTATATGACGACAACTCCTCATCGATAGAGTTGATCAGGTTGTCAGTACCTATTTGAGGTAGCATATGAAACTACCTGTTATGTTTTGGCCATGGTTTTTGTCTCCCTCGTGTGGCTCTTTTGTTTGTCTTTTAGGCTTGGTCCTGGTGGGCGTGGACTCCGAGCAGGCACACCTGTCTCCATTTTCTCATCAGTGCAATAGAAAGACCTCTGACTCACCTCCACTCATCGTGGGATTGTTCCGTCCATGTTGCGGTAGCTACTTCAGCTCTGTGATAGTTTGTATTTGACTGATCGTTTTCAGGTTCCAATTTTGATTTTGTTTTTGATCTCTTTCAGTACCCGAGCCTGCTCCGGAGCCACCCCCAGGACCAAGCCTGGCCACTGGGACGCTTTTTGTTATTAAATTTACTTCGAACCACGCTTTGGTTTGCTGTGTCTGTTCTTGGGTCCAATTTAGCAAACCCTAACACTACCTGCCCATTGACTTAGCTTTGAGAACCACTTTGAATCTATGATTACAAGCCGTACACATATAAATATATAATTAACAACCTTTAAGCAAAGCGTTTTGCAGGTTGACCCTATTATCGTATGTAATATCAACCAATCATTAATCATAAGGCTGTCCGATTATCAAAAACACATCCAACTGAGGACAAGCTTCATCCACCTGGCTGTCAGAAGGCTGAACTCTCCCCTTGCCTCCCTCTGCTGACCAGGGGCGGACTGGGACTGAAAAACAGCCCTGGACTCTGACCAGCCTGGCCCAAATTAGCGTAATTGTGCACGTCCACAAATCCATATTTCAACCTCTAACCCCCCGCCTTCACCGAGTGCATTGTCCCCAGTTCGGCTTTTTTTTTTTAAATTGGTATCATCAGCAAAAAGAACTGGAAAGGTGGTCATTAATATAAATAATAAATAATAATGGTCCCAAAACTGAACCTTGTGGTACGCCATACATTCCTTTTAGATTCAGATTTTTTTTATACCGGGCTTTACCCAAATCTAAAAGCTTCTTGACTGGAGAGCAACAATGTAACGCCTCATTTGAAAGCTAAGACCCACAAAAGTGACGGAAACTTTTTGTCACGTCGCCACATTTTATTTTATTTTATTTTTTTCATTATTTTTTTGTGTCAGGTTTTTTTTTGTCCGTGTTTTCCTCATGTTTTTGTTGCCTTTTCATCACATTTTTTGTCACTTTTTTGTTGCTTTTCCGGCACATTTTTGCTTCGTTTTCATCCTCTTTTTCTCGCTATTTTGATGCTTTTCTCTTTTGCTTTTAGATTTGGGTAAAGCTCGGTTAGGGGCGGGACCGGTGGCCCTTCTGTGCTCTTCCAGAATGGACACATGACCAGTCCGCCCCTGCTGCTGACCCCCAACTGTGCCTGGAAATAGTTAACTGTCTTTTTGCGAAAAGTGTTTGAGCGTAGCGCCATTTTCGATTCCCTCTATGTGCTTTCCGTGGTTAAATCGACGAACTTAATGTGTGCCGACAGAAAGGTTAATCTTCAGGGGTCCCTCGCTGACATGGGCCCTTTGCCTGTGTCTGCTTATATCGCAAGCCAGATTCACGCTATTCCTGGCCCGACATGACAGTGGATGAATAATAGAGATGGGATGGCGAATGCGCAGGGAAGCTTTATAGTCTGAATTTGTGCTGTCAGTTCTTTAAGACGGGCATTTGATGAGTGTGGACGGAGCGAAGGGGGAGGCAGGGACGCACATTAGCGTTATGTAACAGGCCATAAAGGGCAAAACAAAGGCCAGGACTAATAAGTACGAAACCAAGAGTAAGCATGTAAGACTTTCCAGATTTGAATGTCAGAATTTCTTGCAGGGCTTCAAGGAAAACTTGGACAACAGAAAATACACAAATAGGGATTAGATTCACAAACCCGTAACTCTTCTTGCGACTCAAGTCCTTTCAACTGTCAACACTTTTTCAGTGGTTTTAGTAGTTTCAGCAGAAGTGGGAACAAGGCTTTGTTTTGCGAGACACAAGTCACGTCCCAAGTCCATTGAGTTTCAAGTTCTTTCAGGTTTTTTTGCAGAGCAGCTAAAACAATCCGATCATTTTTCTATGTGCTGAATATCTGGATTGCTAAAGCTACCGTTGGATAGGATGGCACAGGAAGCATGTCTGTGCAGTTTGGATGAGATGAGAAAAGTTAATCAAGTCTTCGTTCTCATGCCTCAGAGTCCAAGTCCAGGTCAGGTTCCGAGGCGTGATCAAGCTCGAAGTGAACTCAGGTGTGCTTTGTTTCTGCAACTAGGGTTGGGCGATGTTCCCTTAATTGGCCGTTGACGATGTTTACAGTGAACCATTGTGATCGCATTTTTCATTATAAGCATTTTTAAAGTCATTTACATAGCCTATATATATGCTGCATATTACTATGTACGTTAGGAAAATGTGAGATTGCAGGATAAATGGATCTAAACTAAACATGATCTGAACAGAGTCACGGAACACGACTTTTGCAAAAGAAATGTGTTAAAACTCGTGCGTAAAGTCTGAGAGGAGAACGACTTATTCAGAGCGTGAACTCCAAGGCTCTTATCACACTAATACAAATGTAGATCGGACCTTATTATTTGCATTTGCTCAGTTTTAACGTAATGTTTAAGAAACAGTGGTTGAACGGGACAATATTTAGAAGTTTGCGTCGTAGCTACATTTTTGAAGCCGCTCCACGCGCCGCCCGGTCCGTGAGCTCGTAACCTCGTACCTCCTGCACCGCCTTTCTCTCTCCTCTCTTTCCTCTCTCGATCCTTCGTGAGAATAATCCGCGTGCTCAGCTAGCTCCGATGTGAGAGCCATCTTGTCATTTTAAAACGGTTTAAGTTTCGTACGCAGCAAAGCAAAACCACGCGCTGTTAAACTCTGAGCTGCAGAGAGAGAGAGAGAGAGAAATAGAGCAGCGCTGCGTCTTTACTTTAATAATTACGGCTAACACATCGTGGCTTCTGGTAGGTACTGAAACTAGCATGCATATTAGTTATATCTTTGATTTAATTTACAGTGCAATCCCTGCAAAGTTTGTAGGTTTACAAGGCCTACAGAAGACCAGTGTGTTTCTGACAGGAGGGGGCGTGGCATCATGATGGTGGCTCTCCATCGAGATGTTGCTCATCCATCACGATGGACGATATCATCGTCCATCGGCACAACCCTATCTGCAACCAACAGTGGTTTTCCACAGTCCATTTGTTCCAATAGTCTTCAGTATAGTTATCAAGACAAAGGGCTTGTGTTCTTACAAGGACCAGCATTTTAACATCCTGGACCTATTCCCATTTTTGTATTAAAATAACCTTGAAGACCAAGCCGAGGCCCTCTTTAGCTTTCTGGCGTGCTAACTACATACTTCCATACTTTCCATGCCACGTTGGTGTCTGCACGGTACATAACATTAAGTGCGGACTTTGACGTTTGTGACCAATATCTCTACAGTTAATACGTCAATCAGTTTCATGAAACAAAAACTACCACAAAGTTCAATGAATTCAACTTAGCAAAAGTCAGATTGATATCACAGAGCGAATAACAGTGAATCAATCTGGAATAAAACGATGCAAATTCTTAGTCATCCATGTGGTTAAAATATCTTCTAGGTTAAACATTCAAGGGGACTCCCTATCCTGAGCACTTCCTCGTGACCGTCTACTGTAATCTAAACCGGAAAGGCTCCAGTTTTAAATCATTCAAAATTAAGAAATAATAATTATGCTTGAGACTTAGACTTACTCATACTATGTAATATAATATAGATAATTGATGCAGTTTAAGCTAAATTAATATATAAAATAAAGTAAAATAAAAAATAAAGTAAAAATCATGAAATCAACTGGAGTTTCATGTAAAACTAATCTAAATGAATATGGCGCTAAACTTAAACCTTGACAAAATAATAATAATCTATGTGCAGATATACCGTACCCGTGTTTTGTTGTATAAAACCAAAAATAGTGGGAATGTGTGTATATATATATATGTGTAGAAACTTATATGTGTATAATATTTGCTTATACTGCTGACACAAATTAAGACTTTTATTATCTTATTATTTTATTTTATTTATTTTTATTTTACGCTATTGATTTAACTATTTATTTATCTGTTTTGCCGCTGTTTTATCCTTCTTTGTTTCTGTTTTTTTTCTGTTTATTGTTAAGAAGAAAAAAAAAAGAAAAGAAAATAAATAGTAAAAAAAAAGAACTTTTGGGGAAATATTTGTTGCCGATTGGATCAAGCGAACCTCGTTTTAGCCAATCACAGCTAAGCCGCAATGCGTAGCTAAACAGTAAAGCACTAAACGAATATGTAGTCTTTTGAGATAAGGTTACTCGTGTGTCTGTCGCCCGTGTTGCTCATTAGCAAAAATAAACAAACTCATTGTTGTCTTAAAATGTACATCCCGCCCACTTACGCCAACACTACCATGTGATTGGTCCGACCCACCTGCGGAACTCAAGCCTTTCAAGATGGATTTTTAAGAGACTGGAAGTTCTGATCGCGCCACAATCCAGCTCTTGGATTCTGATTGGAGGTTTCGTGCTGGAGTTGTTGTGCGGTGGGAGATGCACAGTTAAGTGGGTAGAAAGGTGGCACATTTGCCATATGCGCGTCTCGGCAGCTTAAACATGCATATATTTAGAAGCTAGAAGTACAGTGTGAGAATGAATCTTTGATGTGGGACGGAGCATGTGATATAACAGCGAGGGTCTTCAGAGCAGGTTGGGAGGATGGAAATAGACTCAATTAAAGAAACAGCCATGCATTTTTTATCGCTTCATGTTTAAATAGTGAAACATGAAAGTTCAGTCTTCTACGTTTTGAGGTTTTCATTATTACATCTCAACATTAACGAAATTGTCGATTGTCTTGAAAGCCGGGTGGACACCGCACGATTTTGGTCGTCTGCGACAAATGATCACGGACAGTGAGACGGGGACAAAGATTTAAAATAGAACCGCTGTACAACCAAAGACGAGCTATAGACAGTGTCTGATATTTTGGAACTGTCGCAGAGTGAGCCTCTCAGCAGAGATAAACACCGCTAGCATGCGGCACTTGCCTCAGCTAAACACTCGCCTTCTGTAGCCTGATATTCGCTACGATAAACTTTGGTTGTAGCTATGATTTACTCTTAGAATCATCGCACAGTGAAGACGAGAGCTGCTCGCGGTTTCACAATCTCCAATGCAATGTGAGTAATCTAAAAATCTTATAAGACAAAAAAAAAAAAAATGCAGTGTACACCAGCCGTAAGTTGTTTTGGAATCTAAAAGGCCATGGATTCCTCATGCCTTTTCTTAAGAAATCATTGTTTGCAGGGAGAATAATTAGGGACATATGGATATGTAAAAAGTATTCCCAATACAATGCAACATTGGGTAATGACGCAATATCCTCATCACAAAAAAGCCATGATATATTGTAAAATTACTGACATTTACAGATCATGAGGACTTAAAAATGTACAAAGGTTTAGTTTTACTTGTTCATTCTGTTCCATTTTAGCCTTGTTTTAGTCCTCTTCCTGCCGATTGGGCGACAAAACCAACCGGTTTCGAAGGCTCAGTCGTAATATCGAAATGACATGATCGCGATATTCAAGGCTGTTTTCGGATTATTCTTTTCTACTGACACTATGTATTTTCATGAGAGTTTATGTTGTCTGCGCAGAGATCATTAGGGATTTGAACATGAAGACACGTCAAAAGCAAAGCGATAAAATAATACGGTTGTTCGTTTGCAAATATGTGATGACTGAAGAGTTACACGCAGGTAAAGTGTTCGACAAATGTACGTAAATAAATGTGAATGTGTGTAAGCCAACTTTTATTCCTCTTCATTCTCTACATCTGACCCATCCTTCAGCTAGTAAATACTCCATCAACTAGTAGCTCAGTTGAGTGGTTACGGATACTTCGGATCCAGTTCGGCTTTACCCAAATCTATAAGCTTCTTGAAAGAGTCTTCTTGAGAGACGTAAACAAGGATCAACACTCAACAAAAAAGCGACACACAACAAAAACATGACAATAAAGTGACAAAGTGGGTGCTAAATGACACTGGAGGAAAGCATTTGTTTTTGTAAGGTGTTAAAGGAATAGGCCACCGTTTTTACATACTGAGATATGTTCTTACCTGAGCTTTGACGAGTTCTTTAGGACCTGTCTGATCTTCACCCGTGCCTTCAGTCACGTAAACACAGCGCAGACGGCGTTAGCATTTAGCCTCTCCCTCTCTCCTCTATAGCTCCAAAACTGGTCAAGATAGAAGCTACCAAGCTCTTCCACGTTTTCCCTATTTAAATATGGTTACGTGAAGTGTTCCACTACAAAGTATAATTACGCAAAATTAAATAATGTGGATTTTCTAAGCGGATAAAAGGGGGGACTATATTGTAAGGCGTAATAATACCAGGAGTAGTTCGAAATCCGCTTCTATCTTGACCTGTTTTGGAGCTATAGAGGAGAGGGGGAGAGGCTAAATGCTAACGCCGTCTGCGCTGTGTTTACGTGACTGAAGGCACGGGTGAAGATCAGACAGGTCCTAAAGAACTCGTCAAAGCTAAGGTAAGAACATATCTCAGTATGTAAAAACGGTGGCCTATTCTTTTAAACATCTACAGCGGTATAGCAATTTACACCAGCGTCCAAAAACTACACTGGTGTTCACCTTTTTCTGGAAGTTCGCGTGGTTTCACTCCTATTGGTTTACATAGGACTGGAGAAGTTAAGATAAAATCAGAACCAGTGCAGTGTGGACTTGTTGGTGAAAATGAACATTGGACGTTTTACAAAAATCAATCTACTAAACATCAGATTTTAGCAGCGAACATTTTCCCTCGGTCTTTCTCTGCGTAATGAACAAGCTTCGCGCTCTACCGGAAGTGTCAAGACAACAGAGGTGCCGAGACAAGGCAAAGAGAGGCGAGTGTGGGCGGGGGCGGAATAAGTTGAATAGCCGTGCATGATAATGTATGATATGATGGGTCAGTGCTACTTGAGTAATGCAAGTCTTTACCATTACTGGCCGATCAGCATCAAAGCTGAGACGAACTTGAACGATACAAACACCAGCCCTTCAGTCCTAAACCTAACTCTAACTCTCTAATATATCGTCAATAAATTAGAAATATGCCAGGACAGAACTTGCATCAATAATAGATACAGACGGCATCTCTGGAACCACCCATATATGGTCATGTTTGAAGCAGTCAAGGGGTAAAACAAATAAGAAAAAAAAACTTTCTATAATCACTCCAAAATAACTTTAAAAAATGCTGAATTATGAATATACTTTTTGCCCAATAAAGATGCAAAGACATGGAGAGGAGCAAAGTAGTTCAACAGCCCATAAATACATAAATAACGGAAAATGCTAACATGATGTATTATTCTACATGCGAACGCTAGCTATCCTTGCCAGTCTTTCGCTTCTACTGAACAATATGCTGTGAATTTTTTTTTTTTTTAGACATGACAATAAGTTTATAGTCTACCAGAAAATGTTTAAAAAGAGTGAAAAATTTTGTTTCCCAATGCTTCCTTCCTCCTCGGTGAGCCCACGCCCCCTTGCGTGATGGGATGCCATCTGTATCTATGGACAATAATTTTGTCCTGGCAGAATGTGTGTCCATGATTGACTTTAAAAGCATTGAAAAGCGGCTGCCATTTTGAAGAGGGAAGTGGAAATATGCTGCACTACAACATAGCAATATCTGTGAAAGGATGAAGATGAAGGATGACGGATTGACGGCAGAATTTTGTATGAAATCATAATCATTGCTCAACAAGTGAAGTGTGAAAAGACGGCCCCAGAGAGCACACGTTTATGTTGACATAAACATGTGGTTATGTTTATAAGGCAAGTAGCAGAGTTGTCAGTCCAGCTACAGCGAGATTTACCAAAGGCCTGCGTCCACTCCTCAGACTAAATGGACAGACCGAAGAGGAAACAGAAAAGCTTTCTCTTTTTACAGTTTGTCATGTCAACGGAGCTTCAACCTGAATCAGTGTTCAAGCTGCTCAAGGCATTAGCATTCTACCGCTGTTAGCATTTAGTCTCAGCACGATAAGCACATCTGCAGCTCACATCTATGTGTCAGCTAATGTCCAAAAATGTTCTCCAGGACAGGCTTTGCTGCTTTTAAGTCATCGGCAACTCTCCAATGTATTGTATAATGTAATGTAATGTATATCTGACTATTCTAGAGCCGGGGTCCCCAACTAAATCAGCTTGAGGTCCACAAACCTTTCTATTCTATTCTATTCTATTCTATTCTATTCTATCCCATCCCATCCCATCCCATCCCATCCCATCCCATCCATCCATCATCCGTCCGTCCGTCCCTCCATCCATCCATCATCCATCCATCATCCATCCATCATCCGTCCGTCCATCCATCCATCCATCCATCCATCCATCCATCCATCCATCATCATCCATCCATCATCCATCCATCCATCCATCATCCGTCCGTCCATCCATCCATCCATCATCCATCCATCCATCCATCCATCCATCCATCCATCATCCGTCCGTCCATCCATCCATCCATCCATCCATCCATCCATCCATCCATCCATCATCCATCCATCATCCATCCATCCATCATCCATCCATCATCCGTCCGTCCATCCATCCATCCATCCATCCATCATCCATCCATCCATCATCCATCCATCATCAATCCATCCATCCATCATCCATCCATCCATCATCCATCCATCATCAATCCATCCATCCATCATCCATCCATCCATCCATCCATCCATCCATCATCCGTCCGTCCGTCCATCCATCCATCCATCATCCATCCATCATCCGTCCGTCCGTCCGTCCGTCCATCCATCATCCATCCATCCATCATCCATCCATCCATCATCCATCCATCCATCCATCCATCATCCATCCATCCATCCATCCATCCATCCATCCATCCATCCATCCATCCATCCATCCATCATCCATCCATCCATCCATCCATCCATCCATCATCCATCCATCCATCCATCCATCCATCCATCCATCCATCATCCATCCATCCATCCATCCATCCATCCATCCATCCATCATCCATCCATCCATCCATCATCCATCCATCCATCCATCCATCCATCCATCCATCCATCCATCCATCCATCCATCTATCATCCATCCATCCATCCATCCATCCATCCATCCATCCATCCATCCATCCATCCATCCATCCATCCATCCATCTATCTATCTATCTATCTATCTATCTATCTATCTATCTATCTATCTATCTATCTATCTATCTATCTATCCACCCACTCATCCATGTATGAATCTCTCTGTCTATTCAGATATCTATCGACAGTAAGTTTGAGAGGCGTCCTTCTGTACTGCCTTTCTATCCATCGTTTCATCCATCCAGTTTGCAGACATGAATGTCATATGCGACAATCATAACATTGCAGTGAATGCAGAAATAAGTATTGCACTGTGGGGTTCCGCCTACTTCTCTCATCCTTCTTTACCTATCTATCCGTCTATTCATCCTTCCTTCCATCCCTCCATCCTGAGAACGTTCGACAGTCGAAAAACACCGACGACTCTTGGGGGAAACGAGACGCACGTTTTCACGGCGCACCACGGAACTGAATTTTTCATCAGCTCCTGCGTGAAGCCGTTCATTTCAGACAGTTAAGGGGAAGCCGTCGGTGTAAAGCGTCTGAAACATTCAAGCCGTGAAGAAGAAGAGGAAGAAGAGCACAAAAAAAAGAAAGAAAAGCCCCCTATAGAAGCGCTGCGTGTGAACCTTGTCTGCCTTTACTATGTAGCATCACCACGGCCAGGCGAGCGCGGCGGATCCAACATGTCCGCCTTGGCCGAGCCGCCGCGCCTCCGCTCCTGCCGGGCACCGCCGTAACATGCGGCCGACCTGTGCGACGACGCGCTCGGCCCACAAAAGGAAGAGGAGGAGGAGGAGGAGGGAGATACACAACATCCAACAGTGATAAAAGCACGGGCGGAGTGATGGCGAAGAGGAGGAGGAGGAGGAGAGGAAGATGGAGACGCGTCGGAGCCAAAATTTGCGCATCCGAGTCGCGATAGGAATGGGATGTATTATATAGATATAGATATAGATATAGATATAGATATAGATATAGATATAGATATAGATATAGATATAGATATATAAAGAAAGTGTAAGCAAGCACGTCACATAGACAAGGCATGGTTTCTCTTTCTTACACCGGGTTTATCTCTGTTTAGACCTGATTTAGTCCTTTTTTGTAGTCTCGGTTTAGTCCTGGTTTGGATCTGCTTTACTCCTTGTTTAGTCCAGGTTTACTCCTTGTTTGGATCTGCTATAGTCCAGGTTTATAGTCCAGGTTTAGTCCAGGTTTAGTCCTTTTTTGGATCTGCTTCAGTCCAGGTTTAGTCCTTTTTTGGATCTGCTATAGTCCAAGTTTAGTCCTTTTTTGGATCTGCTATAGTCCAAGTTTAGCCCTATTTTGGATCTGCTTCAGTCCAGGTTTAGTCCTCTTTTGGGTCTGCTTCAGTCCAAGTTCAGTCCTCTTTTGGATCTGCTTCAGTCCAGGTTTAGTCCTTTTTTGGATCTGCTTCAGTCCACAAGTTTAGTCCTCTTTTGGATCTGCTTCAGTCCAGGTTAAGTCCTCTTTTGGATCTGCTTCAGTCCAGGTTTAGTCTTCTCTTGGATCTGCTTCAGTCCAGGTTTAGTCCTTTTTTGGATCTGCTTCAGTCCAAGTTCAGTCCTCTTTTGGATCTGCTTCAGTCCAGGTTTAGTCCTTTTTTGGATCTGCTTCAGTCCAAGTTTAGTCCTCTTTTGGATCTGCTATAGTCCAGGTTCAGTCCTCTTTTGGATCTGCTTCAGTCCAGGTTCAGTCTTCTTTTGGATCTGCTTCAGTCCAGGTTTAGTCCCCTTTTGGATCTGCTTCAGTCCAGGTTTAGTCCTCTTTTGGATCTGCTTCAGTCCAGGTTTAGTCCTCTTTTGGATCTGCTTCAGTCCAGGTTCAGTCCTCTTTTGGATCTGCTTCAGTCCAGGTTTAGTCCCCTTTTGGATCTGCTTCAGTCCAGGTTTAGTCCCCTTTTGGATCTGCTATAGTCCAGGTTAAGTCCTCTTTTGGATCTGCTTCAGTCCAGGTTAAGTCCTCTTTTGGATCTGCTTCAGTCCAGGTTCAGTCCTCTTTTGGATCTGCTTCAGTCCAGGTTTAGTCCTCTTTTGGATCTGCTATAGTCCAGGTTCAGTCCTCTTTTGGATCTGCTTCAGTCCAGGTTAAGTCCTCTTTTGGATCTGCTTCAGTCCAGGTTAAGTCCTCTTTTGGATCTGCTATAGTCCAAGTTTAGTCCTCTTTTGGATCTGCTTCAGTCCAGGTTCAGTCTTCTTTTGGATCTGCTTCAGTCCAAGTTTAGTCCTTTTTTGGATCTGCTTCAGTCCAGGTTAAGTCCTCTTTTGGATCTGCTATAGTCCAGGTTCAGTCCTTTTTTGGATCTGCTATAGTCCAGGTTAAGTCCTCTTTTGGATCTGCTATAGTCCAGGTTAAGTCCTCTTTTGGATCCGCTTCAGTCCAGGTTAAGTCCTCTTTTGGATCTGCTTCAGTCCAGGTTTAGTCCTCTTTTGGATCTGCTTCAGTCCAGGTTAAGTCCTCATTTGGATCTGCTATAGTCCAGGTTAAGTCCTCTTTTGGATCTGCTTCAGTCCAGGTTAAGTCCTCATTTGGATCTGCTTCACTCCAGGTTTAATCCTCTTTTGGATCTGCTTCAGTCCTGGTTTAGTCCTTTTTTTGGATTTGCTATAGTCCAGGTTTAGTCCTTTTTTTGGATTTGCTATAGTCCAGGTTTAGTCCCGGTTTGGATCCGCTTCAGTCCAGGTTTAGTGCTAAAGGATCGGCTTGAGTTCAGGTTTAGTCCAAGTTTAGTCCTTTTTTGCATCTGCTATAGTCCAGATTTAGTCCTCTTTTGGATCTGCTTCAGTCCAAGTTTAGTCCCAGTTTGTATCTGCTTTGGTCCTGCTTTAGTCCTGGCTTAGTCCAGGTTTGGATCTGCTTTGGTCCTGGTTTAGTCCTGGTTTTGCCCTGGTTTAGTCCAGGTTTAGTCCAGGTTTGTATCTGCATTAGTCCTTGTTTAGTCCTAGTTTAGTTCTGGTTTGGTCCAGGTTTGTATCTGCTTTGGTCCTGGTTTAGTCCTGGCTTAGCCCAGGTTTAGTCCAGGTTTAGCCCCGGTTTGTATCTGCTTTGGTCCTGGTTTAGTCTAGGTTTAGTCCAGGTTTAGTCCAGGTTTAGTCCAGGTTTAGTCCAGGTTTGTATCTGCTTTAGTCCTTGTTTAGTCCAGGTTTAGTCCTTGTTTAGTCCTGGCTTGGTTGTGCTTTGGCCCAGGCTTAGTCCTTGTTTAGACTAGGTTTAGACCTGATTTAGCCCTGGTTTAGTCCTGGTTTGGATCTGCTTTCATCCTTGTTTAGTCCTGGTTTAGTCCAGGTTTAGTCCAGGTTTAGTCCGTATTTACTCCTGGTTTACTCCTGGTTTGGATCTGCTTTCATCCTTGTTTAGTCCAGGTTTAGTCCTGGCTTGGTTGTGCTTTGGCCAAGGCTTAGTCCTTGTTCGACCTGCTTTAGTCCAGGTTTAGTCCTTGTCTAGTCCTAGTTCAAGCTCTGCTTTAGATCTCATTCTTGGAGCTTGTTCAGTCCTCATTTATAGCTCTGATTTAGTCCTTTATTTTCAGGTCCGCTTTAGTCCGTATTTAGACCTGGTCTAGCCTTTTAATTTAGGCTTGCTTTAGTCACATCCCACAGGTGCATGAATGAGGAGTGTGAATGGGTGAACCTTTAGCACTTTCTTCCTGTATTATTTCTGGTTTCGTCCTGGTTTATAGATCTAGTTTCGTCACCGTTCATCTCCTCCTTTCGTCCCTTGCTTTAAAAACCTGGTTTCGATGATCATTTTTTGATCCAAATCCAGTTTTTTTCTTGGCACGAGACGGAAAGGTGGTACACGAGAATCTCCATTTCACGGCGACGCGGGGAGACCGTCAACATTTTAACGGTTTCCGAGCGGAGCCGGAGACGCTTTGGGGAAATGACGAGCGGCGAAGACGACGGATTCCCACCGTAACTGCAGTGACATTTCCATATTTCTTTATTTTATTTGTTTTATATAACATGTTCGCACTGGGATGCCCGAGTCGATCTATTGACGTATGCGGTAAGAATCGTGATCGGCAAAAAGGCATCGACGGGCACACGGTTTTTACACCCACAACGCAATCGGACGCAGTGACTTTATTCCCCCCCCCCCTTCACAGTCAGGTTAACTCGCCTCCCCCCCCCCCCCCCCCCCCCCCCCCTCTCCCGCCTCTTTGTGAAGCTTTGTCGTGATAGCCATAATAATAGGTTCGCTCCGGCTTAATTGCGGCGCGCATTCAACGCGATCAACGCGGGCGGTGTGTGTGTGCAGAGGGGGGTAATAACGACATAATTACCCCTTTTGCTCCGGCCGATCTGCCCCAGCTTCGGCGGGCGCTTGTTCTGCGAGAGGAAGTTGTTGGTGTCCTGCAGGCGACAGGTGAAGGAAAGGTGTCCCTCGTCGCCCTCGTAGTGACTCATTTTCTCCTCGCTGAAAGGCAACACTTCCGACATGTCCACGCCAAAGAGAAGGGGAACGCGTACCTCCGTGACGCCCGCGCGCGTGCCGTCGCCGAGCCGCAGCCACGAATCCCACCAGAAGATCGAGAAAAAATTAAGCCAAATTAAGAAGGGGAAGAAGGGGCGTTCGCGCGGCCAGGCGTCCGTCTTGGCCCCCCCTCGGCGCGTCACGAACAACAACGCGCGCGCACAGAAGGAAAGGAAAAAAGGTGGGATTCTACGACGCGCGACGGTAGAGCCCTTTCCGATGCCCCGAAGACATGTGGAAAGAAGCGAATTAAAAATGTCTCCCGAGCCCGCGCGGCGTCATTTGGAGGCACAAAAAAAGAAGAAGAAGAAGAATGAAAACAAAACACGTCCCCCAGAAACAAAACAACAAAAGAGAGAGCGCGCGGCGGTCGGTTCTTTTGTTTGGGTTTTTTTTTTGGGCACGTATGGCTTTGGAGATGGAGGCGCGGTGTTGTGTTGTCGGTTTGTGGGGAGAAAGATATGGCGCGCTCTCGTTGGTTGGAGAGAGAGAGAGAGGGAGAGAGGGAGAGAGAGAGAGAGAGAGAGAGGGAGAGAGAGAGAGAGAGAGAGAGAGGCTGCCGGACAAACCGAGGGAGAAGAAGGAGATGCAAATCGAGGAGCGATGCAAAGCGCGGATCTGCCGCGGCGGAGGGAGCGGCGGGGCAGGCGGCAGCGCGGTCTGCAAGAGCGGAGGCGCGGCAGATGCGCGGCACACGTAGCTAAACGGCAGATTCACGACAGACAGTCCCTTATGGGCAAGGTGAAGCACAATTCACACACAAGGCAGTTCAAGGCGCTTCACAGTTGCATAACATTACAAGAAAACAGATAAAAATATAAAACATCAACGTGAAATGAATCAATTACAGTAAAAGGCAAGAGTGCAGATAAAAATACTTTCAGTCATATGCACGGGCAAAAAGAACTGTTTTCAGCCTGGATTTGAACATTGTCAGAGTTGAGGCTTGTCTCACATCCTCGTGAAGACTGTTCCAGATTTCAGCTGCAGGAAACTGAAATTCAGCCTCACCGTGTTTATTATTGACTCTGGGAACCACCAGGAGGCCCCTCCCTGAAGTTCTCAGGGCCTGAGATGGTTCATACGGCTGTAACATGTCAGAGATGTACTTTGGTGCTAAACCATGAAAAGACTTGTAACAAGCAGAGCTGTTTTAAAGTCTATTCTCTGAGTGACAGGAAGCCAGTGCAGAGACCGGAGCACTGGACTAATATGGTCGTATTTCCTGGTTCTTGTCAGGACTCGAGCAGCAGCGTTCTGGATGTACTGTAGCTCTGACAGCTCGTTTAGAGAGGCCAGTGAGCTGCCGTTACAGTCGTCTAACCTGCTGGAGACAAATGCATGGATAAGTCTCTCTAAGTCTGACTTTGACACTATTCCTCTGATCTTAGCCATGTTTTTCAGATGGTAAAAAGCTGCTGATGTTATTGCTTTGATGTGGCTGTTTAAGTTCAGGTCTGAGTCCATGATTACTCCTAGATTTCTAACCTGAGTTTTTTGGTTTTAGAGAGAGAGACTCAAGGTGACTGATAACACTTTGTCTTTGTGCCTGTGGGCCAGAAACAATGATCTCAGTTTAGTTTAGTTGGAGAAAGTTGTTCCACAAACTGATCTGTTGGATGCAGTGACAGAGTGTATCTACAGGCCCATGTTCACCAGCCGTCAGTGACACGTAGATCTGAGTGTCATCTGCATAGTTGTGGTACGACACGTTGTTGCTGTTTATTAGCTGACCCAATGGAGGCATGTACAAGCTGAATAAGAGGGGTCCCAAGATCGAACCCTGGGGGACTCCTCAGGTCATGGCAATTTTTGACTGAGACACAGTTGCCAATATCGAGAAAGTACGTCCTGTCCTCGAGATGGGACTTAAACCAGATTCCCACCCAGTTTTCCAGCTTGTTAAGTAAGATCCCGTGGTCCACTGTGTCCAAGTCAGGTCCAGCTGAACTAAAACTGAGATCGGGAAGAAAAAAAATGATAGAAGCAATAATAATATTGGCCTACAATAATAATAATGGCCTACACTTGTATTGCACTTTGTCACCAAGTCGGGCGGGTCGTCTCATGATCGGAAGGTCAGGGTTCAAATCCCACCTCCTGAAACATGCCTGAAGTGTTGCATTGGCACATTTACGTATTTTTGAGTCATCTGTAAAAACTCTGATGGCGGCCATTTTAGGGACAGCTTTGCTAGGAACGCCCCCACCTCCTGGAGACGCCTCCGAGCTTTCGTCACCAGCCGAGTAACCAACCACTGCTCCTCAGCAGAACCCCCTCCCCACTGATGCCACAGACAGCGTGTGGAGGGGGCGTGTCGGAAAGAGTCAGAGGTTCTTAAAGAGACAGAGGCCGATTTCAAGACATTCACTACAGCCATTTTGAGAGAGCAGTTTATACAAGGCAGTTATTTGAATTTACTGCATTTACAGACCAACAGAAGGTTTGGTCATCATTGTAGTGTGCTATAGACTATAACAATTCACTCATTCATATTCAATGAGACCGACGAGAGAGAAGGGCGTGACAATGTGAATAAGGAGTGTCAATTCATCAGCAGGCAGCAGTTCACAGATGCCCAGACTACATCATGCTGTGTAGTCTGGAGCCATGCGCTCGCAGCGGAGAGGAAGGCGCAAAGAGAGAGGAGACGCTGGGAGACATTCACGTTCACGTGCAGTTACACCTCTATTTTGTTGACTAAATTACAGTATTTTGTCATAATTTTAGTCAAAGTGATATTTTTGCAGACTAAAATTAGACTAAGAGCTGCACATGAGCTGTACATGAGACTAAAACTATGACTAAATTAAAATGAAAAGAAGAAACTACAACCATCAAAACTTCCAAATACAGTATGAAATTAAATGTGAATATTATAAATGGAAAGTTGACTTCACTAATCTTCGATATAGTTGACGAAATTCAAGTCAAGTTTGAGTCAACTAACACTAGACTCAAATTTAAGAGAATTATTTGACTAAATCTTGACCAAAATGAGATGACATTTTTGTCAAAAGACTAAGACTAACTAAATTAAAATATGTTCTCAAATGAACACTTCTGCTCGGGGCACCAAAATGGCTTGCAGCGGCCCTGTCTATACGGTCCACCAAGCAGGCAGGGGTGTAAAGGGCTGGAGACGGTCAGACAGTACTTTAGTGCAGACATGTCAAGCTGTCCCCTCCTGGAACCGCCACCTTAACGTGGTGGAGGGGTTTGAGCACCCGAATGATCCTGGGAGCTCTGTTGTCGGGGGCTTCGTGCCCCTGGTAGAGTCTGCCATGGCAAACAGGTCCTGGGTGACGGGTCAGACAAAGAGCGGTTCAGAAGCCCCTTATGAGAGACCAACAGGCCTGGTTAGAACCATGAGGCCGTCCTCCTATGGACCCACAACCTGCAGGAGGAGCCATGAGGGGCTGGTGCCATGTGATTTGGGCAACTCCAACAGCTGCCCCCACGACCCGGAAACGGACAAGTGGAAGAAAATGGATGGATGGATGGATGGATGGATGGATGTCAAGCTGACTAAATCCAGCCCCTGACTTGTAGAGCAAAAATTCCTGAGTATGTAAAAAATAAGTAAGTCTTGAGCCCATGAGTTATTACTTTTTAAAGGAAATAACCAATATACTCATTCCAGCCACTAGGGGACAGCTCAAATTAAAAAAGGGAAATAATTCCACACTTGTCCAGCAGAGGGCACTGACATAAGAGATCAGGATATGAAAAACACATTATAGCCTTGTGGTAAATGGTCAGCCTGTGTAGCTGACGGTAAATAGTTCATTTAACAGGACACCTAGTGGTCAGGCTACGGAACTACCAGTGATGGTTTAAAATGTAAATTTCATGAGTAAAATCATTTAAAAAAAATGTATAAATAGTAAGTAAAAGGGGTTAAAAGCCAATATGCTTCTGTTTAAAAAATACACTGTTATTATTTTGATTGTAACTTGTCACATGACCGTAGTTGGTAAGCGCGGGGCAGATGCATTGTGGGTCAGATTGAAAATGCTAAGCAAAAGAAACATGGTCCGAGAGTATGGATTTCTGCCATTAGGTTAACGAGGCGCAAATGGTAAATATGAACATTAAAAAATGTGTTTGCAATGTTTACTGTAAGTTACGGTCGAGAGTGACAAAGTCCTGTTTGATTTGTTTTAGTTTTCACGGTGTTCACGATGTCCAGAGAGAGAGAGCTGTTGTATGGCGGAATAAAAGTGAAACATCAAGACATCAGTACGAGACGTGGGCCTTTATTTCCTGTGCAAAACCTATGCAGTTACAGCCTGCCCCAGGGCTCAATGGGATTTTCATGTTAACATTACATGACCCGCCGAGGAAGCTGGATTTCGACCCAAATGAGCTCTACTCTCCCGCCTTAGTGTGAGGCTGTGAAGACATTTATCGTCTTACCCCACCTGACTTCAACCAAATCTAAAAGCTTCGGCAAAAACGAGACGAAGACGAGGATGATAAGGTTACAAAAGAGCAATTGAAAAGCAGCAAAAAAAGAAACAAAAAATCCATCCATCCATTTTCTTCCGCTTTATCCGGGGCCGGGTCGCGGGGGCAGCAGTCTCAGCAGAGATGTCCAAACTTCCCGGTCCACACACACCTCCTCCAGCTGTTCTGGGGGGACCCTGAGGCGACACCAGGCCAGCTCGGAGACATAGTCCCACCAGCGTGTCCTGGGTCTTCCACGAGCCCTTGTCCCACTAGGACATGCCTGGAACACCTCCCGCGGGAAGCGACCAGGAGGCATCCGGAACAGATGCCCGAGCCACCTCAGCTGGCTCCTTTCGACGTGAAGGAGCAGCGACTCTACTCCGAGCTCCTCTCGGGTAACTGAGCTCCTCACCCGATCTCGAAGGGTGCGCCCAGCCACCCCGCGAAGGAAACTCATTTCGGCCGCTTGAATTCGCGATCCTGTCGTTTCGGTCAGGACCCAAGCAACAAAAAAGTGATAAACATGCATGTGATAAATAAGTGATGGCAAAGTGGCTTACTCTGGCCTATAGACTGTAGATTTGGGTAAAGCTGAACAGGAGAAAATGCACTTGGTTGAGAGGTTAAAAACACTTCCCGGAAATGTGCAATCAGTGCGGCACAAACGAGTGTTAATGAGCGACAAACCTCTCGCCATCAATACACAAACAACAACAGAGAGGATCCGTGCTGACGTGGATGTGCAGCGGCTCCGGTCTGCAGGTACAGCGGACACTCGCAGAAGCGGCGCAGGGGTTTCTCCCTCTCTGCGCAGAGAGGCGACAGGAGCGGCAGAGAGGCGGCAGGAGCGGCAGGAGCGGCAGAGAGGCGGCAGGAGCGGCAGAGAGGCGGCAGGAGCGGCAGAGAGGCGGCAGGAGCGGCAGGAGCGGCAGAGAGGCGGCAGGAGCGGCAGAGAGGCGGCAGAGCGGCAGAGAGGCAGCAGTGAGAGCGCCGCACTCTGAGCAATCAGAGCGCGCAAATTAGATGATGGATTTACGCGCAGAGATGGCACGTAAACGGGGGGACACGCACGTAAACGGGGGAACACGCACGAGAGGGCCGCGGTGGGGGAGATTTCGCCGCTCGGTTTGGTAAAGAATCGGGTTGTTTTGCAAAGTAAAACGTGAATTCTGGTTTTGGAAGGCAGTGCGTGTGAGGAGAGGTGGGTAAAAGCCTCGTGTGGCCACAAGGGGGCAGCGTTTCCTCCGTAAAAAGGAACGTAATGTGTGCTACCTTGTTCAAACTGGTTTTGCATATTACTCACATTGTCAGACTTGCACTTCATTAATCAAATAATGTCACTCTATAAATGTGGCTATTTAGGACAGATTAGCATTGCAGGCAATACAAACAATGGTCTGAAAGTGAACCGATCGCTTCTCCAGTCTGTTGCTGAAGGTTAAACCAGGGAGCAAGGCAGGAAAAAAAGTCGATCTGAAAGCGGAGCTAAAGGTGTGATGGTTGTGGGGTGGAAAAAGTCCCAAAAAATTGTCAATGAGAATGGGAGTTTTGGGTAATATGAAAAATTAAAAAGATGGAGAAAAAAAAGAAGAAAGTTCCAGCAATGTGTTAATGTGTAGAATGAGCTCAGACCTGTTCACCACAACTGCCTCTAAAATCCTGCTCTGTCATACACGGGCTTAATATAGAACCTGCAGTTACGTGTAAGACCTGAGGTGGCAGTAGTGAGTATAAAGGTCAATGTCATCTTAAAATGTAATTATGGCGTTTGCAGTGTTCATCACTTTTATGGACAGAATTTCTAGGCGCAGCCAGGGGCCGGAGGGTGTCCGGTTTGGGAGCCTCAGGATCTCATCTCTGCTGTTTGCAGACGATGTTGTTCTGATGGCTTCAGCGAACCAGGACCTTCAGCACGCTCCGGGGCGGTTTGCAGCCGAGTGTGTAGCGGCCGGGATGAGGATCAGCACCTCCAAACCCGAGGCCATGGTTCTCCACCGGAAAAAGGTGGCTTCCCCTCTACAGGTCGGTGGGGAGTTCTTACCTCAAGTGGAGAAGTTCAAGTGTCTCGGGGTCTTGTTCACGAGTGAGGGACGGATGGAGCGTGAGATCAACAGACGGATCGGTGCGGCGTCGGCAGTGATGCGGTCGCTGTATCGGTCTGTCGTGGTGAAGAGGGAGCTGAGTCGGAGGGCAAAGCTCTCGATTTACCGATCGATCTACGTTCCCGCCCTCACCTATGGTCATGAGATTTGGGTCATGACCGAAAGGACAAGATCGCGAATACAAGCGGCCGAAATGAGTTTCCTTCGCAGGGTGTCTGGGCGCACCCTCCGAGATCGGGTGAGGAGCTCAGTTACCCGGGAGGAGCTCGGAGTAGAGTCGCTGCTCCTCCACGTCGAAAGGAGCAGCTGAGGTGGCTCGGGCATCTGTTCCGGATGCCTCCTGGTCGCCTCCCGCGGGAGGTGTTCCAGGCATGTCCTAGTGGGACAAGGCCTCGTGGAAGACCCAGGACACGGTGGTGGGACTATGTCTCCGAGCTGGCCTGGTGTCGCCTCGGGGTCCCCCCAGAACAGCTGGAGGAGGTGTGTGTGGACTGGGAAGTTTGGGCATCTCTGCTGAGACTTCTGCCCCCGCGACCCGGCCCCGGATAAAGCGGAAGAAAATGGATGGATGGATGGATGGATGGATGGATGGATGGATGGCGTTTGCAGTGGTGTAGTTGGATGCGCTTCAGCAATGTCCCAGGAATGATTTTGTCCAGTGTTTTATTTTATTTTTCACCAAGATCTTGTATCGATGATGGGAGAGTGTGACCACTGCGCAAAGCCTGGCCAAGCACCAAAGTACATCTCCGAGTGTCTCCTGTTGGTCCCAGAGTCAGGACTAAACACGGTGAGAACCTTGGTCTGTCCCAGAGTCAGGACGAAACACTGTGAGAACCTCATATGAATAAATGACTTCTTTGAATGGTCTCTCATGTCATCTGCGTTCTACAAACACACTTGCCTGACTTGATTATCACGTTGACTCTTCCTCCCTTGTCCCCACAGTGCCCTCTTCCTCTTCCTCTCCCGACCCTCCCGTGATTTACACCCACGCTAATCCCGAAACACGGTGTATTTCCTTTAATCTGATCCAGTCTCACATAACCGGGGCCGCATTAAACAGCTCCGCCCCATTGTCCCGCCTAATCCACGTCCCTCACAATGTTTACATAGGGAAAAGAAAAGGATCACTATAGGAGCCCGGATATACATTCTCTTTCAAAACACATGTCCGTTCTGGCGCGGGACACAGTGAAGTCCCCTCAGACCTCACACACTAAGATAGCGGGACAAAGGCTTGAAAGCGGAGATGTAAGGGGAGCCTCGGCTTTAATACGCCGTACACTATAGGGAGAGGAGCGGGCCGCGGACACACCCAGTCCCAGCGGGGCCAAGGTGGCTTCCCTCCGATCGGGGCGATAGCGAGCGCCCAGTAGGAACAATAAAAGGAGAGGAGGGTATTTAAATAGTGTCAAACTATAGATGTTGACCTGCTAGCATAAAAACTATTAAAAATCAAAACAGCTGGAGAGGGAAGTCTTCTCCTCCGGGAAAACCCCAGATAAAGCGGAAGAAAATGGATGGATCAACTTCATCTATCAACTTTTGAGATGTTTCTACAACTTGGGTGGAGTCAAAGGAAGGGTACAGAAAAAAGAAAGAGCAGGGTGGTCTTCATCGTTTGTTAAGGGACGAAGTTCAGGTCCATCATGACACTTCCGAGAGCTGGCTGCCCGTCCGAACTGAGCGCTCGAGGGAGAAGGGCCTTGGTCAGGGAGGTGACCAAGAACCCGACGGTCACTCTGCCAGAGCTCCAGTTATTCTGAGGAAAGGGGAGAACCAGCCAGAAGGACGACCATCTCTGGAGCATTTCCCCAGTCAGGCCTTTATACAGGGCTGGACTGGCCATCGGGAGATTCGGGAGTTTTGGGCCGATGTACTTTTGAGGCCGGATGGGCCAATCACACTGAAATAAGGCCCATGATACCTTACACCGGCCCACAATTAACGGGAAAAGCCTTCAGAATCTCTATCATTATTTTTATGCAATTGCCCAACTCCTCCAGTGCAGTTTGTAAATCTTCTAGTTTCCATTAAAAGGATTGACAATGTTTGGCCTTTTTGGGACTTCTATCATCACTCCACACCTCTCTGACTCCGTGGTGAGTTTTACCATTTCATCTTCATCTACAGTGGGATCATTTGGTTGGTTTTGAGAAGTTTATTTGTGTTGCAGTCGCGAGTGGAACGCATATTTTAAGATTGTTTAGTAATTTCACAAAAGTTCCTTCAAGTTATGAATGAAAAGATTAAAGTGTTGAGTGCTATGAGGTGTAAGCTTGAAGTGAAAAAAACGGCAGTCAAAGCGAGCGCTACCTAGCGTTAGCATTAGCACGTGGGGCGACAGTGGCACAGATGGTAGAGCGGGTCGTCTCATGATCGGAAGGTCAGGGGTTCGGATCCCACCTCCTGAAAGTGCTCACTCTCGTTGTGTCCTTGGGCAAGACACTTCACCCACATTGCCCCCAGTGCCTGTGTACATTGGTGTGTGAATGAGAGTATGAATGTGTGAGTGGATCCTTGCTGTAAAGCACTTTGAGTGCCTAATGTAGGTGGAAAAGCGCTGTATAAGTTGAGACCATTTACCACGTGGCTAACATGTAGCATCATGTTAGCATTCTCTGTTTTTTTAATGTATTCATGGGCTGTTGAACCACTTTGCTCCTCTCCATGTCTGTATCTTCATTTAGTAGAAAACTATATTCAAAATTCAGCATTTGCTAAAACACTTTTTCAATAATTAGAGATTGTTTAGATTGTTTAGATTTTTCTCAAAATTGTTTCCCCCCTTAACTGTTTTCAAACATGACCATGTATAGGCGTTTCCCGAGACGGCGTCTGTATCTATGGTGGAGTGGCCAGACTGAAGATTCCCCTCAGTAAAAGGTCCATGTCAGCCTGATTCTCTAAAAAAAAAAACATGTTTCTCTGGAAAAACTGCTTTCTCTGGAAAAACAGTTTATCTGGAAAAAAAAACAACAGGTTTCTCTGGTCTAATCAAACCAAGATCGAACTATCAGGCCTGAATTCCAAGTGTCACATCTGGTGAAACTGCACTGCTCATCACCTGGTAAATACCACCCCTAAGGTGACGCGTGGGGGTGGCAGCATCATGCTGTAGGGGTGGAAGCGGGTGGAAC